>NC_142616.1:13787447-14095572 GCF_059453375.1 Lepisosteus platostomus
CTGTGGCTCAGGATCTCCTGAGCGAGGCCCTGAACCCCAGCTGCTCCAGGGGTGCTGTATACACGGCCGACCCTGCGCTCTGACCCCCAGCTTCTCTCCCTGTCTGTGTGTCTCCTGGAGAGCAAGCTGGGGTCTGGGAAAAGACACTTTCCTGATGCAAGAGATTGTATATGGCCAATAATGTGAGCTTATCTTATCTTATCCTGTCCAGAAAAGAAGCAGTCTTTCTTTCTTCCAGTAACTGGAACCTCTTACAAAATGTTTTCCAATTTGGCCTTTAAGGAATCTTGTTAAGTAAGTTTACCCATCTGATTGTATTAATCACTAATCAAGATCAGTCCAGTCAGTCCAGTCCAGCCTGGAGAGTCTCACACTGCTCTGTCAGTGTCAGTGGAGTCTGATTATAATCTCAGTGAATCACTAATCAAGATCACAGTCCAGTCAGTCCAGTCCAGTCTGGAGAGTCTCACACTGCTCTGTCAGTGTCAGTGGAGTCTGATTATAATCTCAGTGAATCACTAATCAAGATCACAGTCCAGTCAGTCCAGTCCAGCCTGGAGAGTCTCACACTGCTCTGTCAGTGTCAGTGGAGTCTGATTATAATCTCAGTGAATCACTAATCAAGATCACAGTCCAGTCAGTCCAGTCCAGCCTGGAGAGTCTCACACTGCTCTGTCAGTGTCAGTGGAGTCTGATTATAATCTCAGTGAATCACTAATCAAGATCACAGTCCAGTCAGTCCAGTCCAGCCTGGAGAGTCTCACACTGCTCTGTCAGTGTCAGTGGAGTCTGATTATAATCTCAGTGAATCACTAATCAAGATCACAGTCCAGTCAGTCCAGTCCAGCCTGGAGAGTCTCACACTGCTCTGTCAGTGTCAGTGGAGTCTGATTATAATCTCAGTGAATCACTAATCAAGATCACAGTCCAGTCAGTCCAGTCCAGCCTGGAGAGTCTCACACTGCTCTGTCAGTGTCAGTGGAGTCTGATTATAATCTCAGTGAATCACTAATCAAGATCACAGTCCAGTCAGTCCAGTCAGTCCAGTCCAGCCTGGAGAGTCTCACACTGCTCTGTCAGTCCACGACTGGGGGAGTCGAAGTACCTTGATAAGGAGGTCGAGCTCCAGGCGGAGGCACATGACCTCTAAGGTCACAGCAGCCACTTTCTGGGTGTCGGGTTCGAGCACATCATCTGGGAAGCTGAGGCCGTCCGCCTGCTGGTTGGCGTAGCCGTAGAGATACAGCACCGCCCGCCCCCCCTGGGAGAGAAGACAGGAACGCGGGACAGGTCTCAGACGGGAACGCGCGACGGGTCTCAGACGGGAACGCGCGACGGGTCTCAGACGGGAACGCGCGACGGGTCTCAGAGGGGAACGCGCGACGGGTCACAGACGGGAAGGCGGATCCGCGCCTCGATCCCGCGGCCGCCCCGGGGCTCCCGCGAGAAGCCGGCAGCAAGGCGGGGGCGAGCTGCGCCACGCCCCCGCCTCTCCGAGCGCACGTGCATGGCTCTTCCAGAGAGAGGGAAAGAGAGTGGGAGAGACGGGGGGGAAAAGAGGGGTACAGAGAGAGGGAGGGGTGACGAAAGAGCTCACGAACTGCGGGCGCCCACCTGGATGGAGTCCACGGTGGCTCTGAACACAGGGTTGTTGTGCTTGACAGTCCTCCAGTAGCGCGGCCGGCTGGGGCTGACCAGGTTACAGCCGTACTTCTCCAGGATGTTGAGAGCCGTGGAGAGCTTCTGGAGAGAGGACAGCCGCTGCGGGAGAGGAGAGGGGGTCAACACAGACACCCAGGGGCCACTCCCGGAGGGCGGGGGGGGGCCGGCCCGTGCTCTCACCTCCGTGTGGTTGGCCCCGGCACAGTTCTCTCGAACCATCGCCTCCGCGCTGATCTGGCTGTACTTCACGGCCAGGGGGAGGGGCAGGGAGGCCATCTCTTCCACCGCCGGGCGGACTTCCTGAGTGGAGCCCGTGGCCAGGAAGGCCACGGCCCCATCCCTCAGCTCCTCCAGCCGGGCCACTGCTGATGACGTCATCACTCTGGGACACCCGGGAGAGAGACATTTTCAATGTCAATTCGATTCAGTTCAAGGTGCTGTATTAGCGTGACCGAAGGGTGCAATCCTTGTCGCCAAGGCAAATACAAATAATGAAATTCACATGAAACAAAACAATAAATAGAAGTAAAATCAAATCTACAGACATATTACAGACATTTACAACAAAGACATATTATAAAATATTGACATATACTGTAGGCGGCTGGAGCATTATTGGGAGACAGACTCACTGTTCCTCAGGCTGTGACAGGAGATCACATACTGGGCTGCCAGTTCCACTGAGAACCCGGACCAGAACCTCTGTACTCAGAGAGGGAGAGAAAGCTGCTCAGGAGCCCATGAAGTCTTCTCCTGCAGGGATCGAGCAAGCAGAGGTACCCCTGGGGTTCACCCTGTCACACCCCGAGGGACGCTGGGGTTCTGTACAGAGGTACCCCTGGGGTTCACCCTGTCACAGCCCGAGGGACGCTGGGGTTCTGTACAGAGGTACCCCTGGGGTTCACCCTGTCACAGCCCGAGGGAAGCTGGGGTTCTGTACAGAGGTACCCCTGGGGTTCGCCCTGTCACAGCCCGAGGGACGCTGGGGTTCTGTACAGAGGTACCCCTGTTCAGTTCAGTTTATTGTCATATGCACAAGTGCAATGAAATGCTTATTTCATCACACATCTTAGAGAAAACAACATCAGTGTGCGCCAGTGGGAGGGGTAGACTTCTCATCTGACAGCTTGCGGGGAGGAAGTGTCTCTGAATCCGGAGGTTCCTGCCTTTATACTCCTGTCGCCCACCAGAGGGAAGGGGAGAACAGTGAGGAACCAGGCTGACTGGTGTCCTTAGCCATACTGCCAGCCCTCCTGAGACAGCGAGTTGTAGAAATGTCTGAAACAGAGGGGAGCTGTACTGCAGTGAGGGGCTGGGCCGACCCGATCACCCCCCGGAACGTCTTCCGCTCAGACGACGAGCTGCTGCCCAACCACACTGTGATCCCGCACGGGAGCACACTCTCAGTCCCGCTCCTGTCACATGTGGCCAGGCCAGCTGAAGACAGACCACTTTTTTTCACTGTCTGAGGAAGTGAAGGCGCTGTTGCACCTCCTTTGCAGCTCCAGTTACACGCTGGGACCCCGTTAAATCACCAGTGACGAAGGTACCCAGGAACCCTACATCTCCACAGCCACCCCATGGATGGGAACAGGGGTGTGGTCCCCACCTGCCCCACCCCACAATCCACAACGAGCTCTGTGGGTTTGCAATCTGTGTGTCAGAAGTGGGGTTCACCCTGTCACAGCCCGAGGGACACCCCTGGGGTACCCAGCCAGGGCGCAATGACGTTGTTAGTCGCTTCCTGAAAGGTCACTGCAGTGTTTCCCCACCAGAGCGGCGGCTGTCTCTCCCGGTCCTGAAGCCTTACTGTAGCCGGACAGCCGGGCTCAAGCGGACCTACCGGGCCCAGTTCGGACCGGAACCTGGGCCCGTGGTTCTGGCAGGGGTCCCCCTAAATGTACCCCTTCTGTGTGACGGGGTTAAACCCAGGCCAGGGTCCGGCCCCGGGCGTGGGAGTGGGGAGTGTGCGTGTCAGACCCGAGTCAGGTGACAGGGAGACGAGGCTAAAAATACCGACGCGGCCCGCCGAGGCGACGACCAGCGGACTGGTTCTCGTTACTGCCCTGACAGGGACTTTCCTGGTGCCGAGTTTAACCGGAAGGTGGCCGCTGGTTCACTTACCCGCGTAATTAAAGCGATTAACCCCGATCCCTGTCCCGAACCGAGCTTTTACACCCGGGAGCGACACTGTGACACAACTCTTTCCGTGTTTCCTCCGGGGACTTTTAAAGAGACACGAACAGAGCCCCCTACGCGGGCCAGACCGGAAACCGAAATGTTTTCAAGTTTCCGAAGCGCACACGTACAAAGTGCAAAGGGTTTACTTTCGATTGCTGAAACGGCGACCCGCCCCCTTGCGTCCTCCATCTTGGCTCTAACACAACCCCAGTTTGACCGTTTACCTACCGCGACAGCAACGGAATGTGAGCCAAAATGGCTCCCGGCCCTGCCTCCCCGCCCACCCCGCGGCCGATGGCTCTTAAAGGAAACGCAGTCGCAGAGCTCCCGTTTTCTGTCGGCGTGTGAAACGCCTGCGGGAGGGAGCCTAGTTCCTCCATCCCTTTAACTGGAATCGAGCATGCGGAATTTCCCGTTTGGTCCTCGTGAGGCGTAAAGCCAAATAAAAGAAGGATGCTGCATTTCATTTATCCACTAAAGAACTGGGGATATAAGCACAAAAAAACAACAGGAGATCAAAGACCATTGCGTCTGCTTCCTGTTAGACGCGTTGGTTTTGCCTTCGGTGGGCTCACGTCTATGTAGTTCGCCAAGTTTTTATTTAAAGGAATAAACAGGATTATTTCACACATCAGACATCAGAGGGAGACGCGCACACCCCTCCACGACCTACTGTCTGCCCGTCAGCTGGGAGGGTTATTGCACGTTGCAGTGGCGAGACGTCTCTTTATAGATGGTCCCTACCTAGGCGCATATCGTCTTGTGCCCCTTTTCTTTAATTACAACAGCAGTAACACACACACACAACGCACGCAAGAGCACATAGAACATCATCTGGGGCCCACGCCAGCGGCCTCTTACAAATGAAGGTTAGATGAAGCGAATTAAAGGTCGGGTACGCACAGCGTCCGCCTTCGTACATTAGAAAGAGTTTGGCGATAAGCCCTTATGAAGATTTTAGCACTAAACGCCCGTCCGTCCCGGGAGGCGGAAATTTGGGGGGGACCTTTTCACCCCGAAACGTCCTTGCGGGTCCAGACTCGGAGATCCGGACCGGCGGCAGTTCCGGCTGCGGCTGTCGACTCCGAGAAGCGCCTCTGCGGCTGACAGCGGCGCCTCCGTTTGCGGACGGTCCCTGCGCGCCAATCAGGTGCCTTGTAACCGGGGCCGAAACCGAAAGTTGATCAAGAACCGACACGAAACAGGACAGAAAGAGAGAGAGAAGGGGAGGGTGGAGACGACCTGCATCGCCGGCTAGCTTTCTTTTCTTCCCGTGTGGTCAGAATAGTTCTGCCGGGCAGAAAGTATCATTAACAGGACGCGCAGGTTTGCACCAGGGGCAGCCCGGGCCGTGGAAAGCGCAGTTCCGCCGTTTCTCGGGAGCAGGTCACTGAACGCGCCGCCAGCATGTCCAAGACCGCCGTACTCAAGGCCGGCAAAGCCAACCTGCTGAAGGTAGGGCTCGCTGAGACACGCAGGGCCGGTGGGCGCGCCGTGACGTGTGCGTGGCTGCTGGGAGAAAAAGGTCGCGGTCGTGCGTGGACGGTATCTCTCCCGGATAATGCAGCGGGACGGAGGAGGAGGGGGGGGTCGGTGCGTGACTCTGCACTCGTGCGGTGGACCTGAGACGGGAGGAGCTCACGTCCCACCCCCGAGCTCTCTGCCCACGGAGTGTCGTGGGGTCAGTGTGAGGTGGGGTTCATCACCGGGAAGCGTTGCTCCCTCCCCACGGCGACACGGGAGAGAGAGGAGGGGACAGGCGGACGCTCCCGGGAGTTTCTCCGCCGGGAGAGAGAGCGGGGACCTGACACGGCGGGCTCCGGCTCGAGGGACCGGCTCTTCCGGTCGCGCCCGGCGGACGGCACGGGTCGGCACGCGGTGAAGGCGCACGAGCGCGTCTCCCCCGCGGGCCAACTGCAGCCGCTGGGCGCGCGCAGGAGCCTTGGCCTCGGCGTGGCTCGTGGGGGGGAAAAAGTCCCTCGCGCTGCTGGGTGGGTTTCGGCGCTCTCGGCGAAAGTGAAAGTAGATCCGTCTGTGCGGCTGGTCTGCTGGAATTCCCCTCCTGCGGCACCGGCACAGTCACACACCCGGGCCCTGGGTGGTTCTGGGTAATCTGTCTCCGGGGGTAACAGGCCCTGGGTGATTCTGGGTAATCTCTCTCTGGGGGTGTCTGGTCCTGGGTGGTTCTGGGTAATCTCTCTCTGGGGGTGTCTGGCCCTGGGTGGTTCTGGGTAATCTCTCTCTGGGGGTGCCTGGCCCTGGGTGGTTCTGGGTAATCTCTCTCTGGGGGTGACTGGCCCTGGGTGGTTCTGGGTAATCTCTCTCTGGGGGTGCCTGGCCCTGGGTGATTCTGGGTAATCTCTCTCTGGGGGTGTCTGGCCCTGGTGGTTCTGGGTAATCTCTCTCTGGGGGTGACTGGCCCTGGGTGAATCTGGGTAATCTCTCTCTGGGGGTGAATGGCCCTGGGTGGTTCTGGGTAATCTCTCTCTGGGGGTGACTGGCCCTGGGTGAATCTGGGTAATCTCTCTCTGGGGGTGACTGGCCCTGGGTGAATCTGGGTAATCTCTCTCTGGGGGTGCCTGGCCCTGGGTGGTTCTGGGTAATCTCTCTCTGGGGGTAACAGGCCCTGGGTGATTCTGGGTAATCTCTCTCTGAGGGTGTCTGGCCCTGGGTGGTTCTGGGTAATCTCTCTCTGGGGGTGACTGGCCCTGGGTGGTTCTGGGTAATCTCTCTCTGGGGGTGCCTGGCCCTGGGTGATTCTGGGTAATCTCTCTCTGGGGGTGCCTGGCCCTGGGTGATTCTGGGTAATCTCTCTCTGGGGGTGTCTGGCCCTGGTGGTTCTGGGTAATCTCTCTCTGGGGGTGACTGGCCCTGGGTGAATCTGGGTAATCTCTCTCTGGGGGTGAATGGCCCTGGGTGGTTCTGGGTAATCTCTCTCTGGGGGTGAATGGCCCTGGGTGGTTCTGGGTAATCTCTCTCTGGGGGTGACTGGCCCTGGGTGAATCTGGGTAATCTCTCTCTGGGGGTGACTGGCCCTGGGTGAATCTGGGTAATCTCTCTCTGGGGGTAACTGGCCCTGGGTGAATCTCAGAGAGAGGTTCTGGGTAATCTCTCTCTGGGGGTGACTGGCCCTGGGTGAATCTGGGTAATCTCTCTCAGGGGGTGACTGGCCCTGGGTGATTTTGGGTAATCTCTCTCTGGGGGTGACTGGCCCTGGGTGGTTCTGGGTAATCTCTCTCTGGGGTGCCTGGCCCTGCCCAGGAGCAGTGAGCCGCAGCCAGCAGGACCAGGACAGGGGTCTGTGTCCAGGCCCTGCGGGGGTGGCAGAGAGTGAGGGCTCAGAGAGCCCAGATCGCACAGCCAGTCCTGCGGCTCCTGTGCTTTGGCACAGGCTGGCCGTGTCTGTGGCAGAGAAGGAAGAAGGTGAGAAAGGCTGATCTGTGAGGGGAGGAGACAGAGTGCGAGGTGGCGTGGTGGTGAGCACCTCTGCCTCGCAGCGCTGGGGCCCTGGGTTCAGTTCCTGGGGTGCTGTCTGTGTGGAGTCTGCATGTTCTCCCCGTGTTCGTGTGGGATTCCTCCTGGGGCTCCAGTTTCCTCCCGCAGTCCAGAGACATGCTGGTGGGTTAACTGGCCCTGGTGTGAGTGTGTGAGTGTGTGTGTCTGTGTGTCTTCCTGGCTCCCCCCCGCCCCCCCGACTGTGTACTGGATGAAGCCATTGGGAAGTGAATCAGAGTGATTTGCACCACAGAGTCACTCAGGTAGAAGGTCCTGTATTTCTTGCCGTGTAGAAGACTCCAGGGTGTCTTTCTACAGTGTGACCAGCACCACTCACAGTGAAGGTGGAAGACTGAGTGTAAAGGGTTAAAGTGCACCAGGCTCTGTTTAACGCTAATAGCAGACCGGGAGCACACCCATGCGCACACCCAAACCCACACCCACACACTCTGGTGCCTTGCTGCTCTGCTCATGCTGAAATGCCACAAGCCCATCTCTGTGTTTCTCTGCTTGTCTTCCAGGTGGAAAACTTCCGGCAGTCTCTGTTCAAGCAGGTCAGTGAGAGACCGAGGACACCGTGGGGTGTTTCCAAGGACTGTGTTAAGCGTCTGACGTCGGTACACTGTGATGATGATGCTGTAGGAGACGCTGACGTCTGTACACTGTGATGATGATGCTGTAGGAGACGCTGACATCTGGACACTGTGACGTGACGCTGTAGGAGACACTGACGTCTGGACACTGTGACAGTTACGCTGTAGGAGACGCTGATGTCTGGACACTGTGACGTGACGCTGTAAGTTTAGTTGACGTCTGTACACTGTGACGGTGATGCTGTAGGTTTAGCTGATGACTGTACACTGTGACGGTGATGCTATAAGTTTGGCTGACGTCTTGGCTGAAGTTTGGCTGACATCTGTACACTGACGGTGATGCTGTAAGTTTGGCTGATGACTGTACACTGTGACGTGATGCTGTAAGTTTGGCTGACGTCTGTACACTCTGACGGTGATGCTGTGGGTTTAGCTGATGACTGTACACTGTGACGTGATGCTGTAAGTTTAGTTGACGTCTGTACACTGACGGTGATGCTGTGGGTTTAGCTGATGTCTGTACACTGACGGTGATGCTGTAAGTTTGGCTGACGTCTGTACACTGTGACGGTGATGCTGTGGGTTTAGCTGATGACTGTACACTTTGATGTTCCAGGCAGATAATCTGTTCTCTGATGAAATTCCCAAGAAGATCATACAGCTGGACAACCTGCTGAAGGTACCACTTTATGAGTGACTACAGTCAGTGTTAATGTGTCTGGTCAGTGTGTAATGTACCGTAGTGTTGGGTCAGTGTGTCTGTATTAACCCCACTCTGTCCATCTCAGGAGGATGAGCTCAATGTACAGGACCTTTCTTCTCTCCACGCGCCGCTGGACATTCCCATTCCCGACCCTCCAAAATCCGACGATGAGGTCAGCTTCTGAAATTACAGTCCATCCAGTCAAGTAAATGTAGAGTTAGTGTCATTATAATCTCAGTGAATCACTAATCAAGATCACAGTCCAGTCAGTCCAGTCCAGCCTGGAGTGTCTCACACTGCTCTGTCAGTGTCAGTGGAGTCTGATTATTATCTCAGTGAATCACTAATCAAGATCACAGTCCAGTCAGTCCAGTCCAGCCTGGAGAGTCTCACACTGCTCTGTCAGTGTCAGTGGGAGTCTGTGATTATGATCAAAATTATTGATGCTCCTGATGTCTTCTGATACTGCAGGAAATGGAGACAGACAAGGATGAAGAGGAGAAGAAGAAGAAGAAGCGTGAGTGAGCCCTGCCCTGTGCTGTTTCAAGTCCGTGGCTCCGGAAGGTGTGTCTGTATCAACCCCCCTCTCTCCTCTCTCCCCTCTCCCCTCGCGCAGCTCCCAAGTGTGGCTACCTCAAAGGCAACGAGCGCATCGTGGCTCTGCTGGACAGGGTGAAGCCAGAGATCAGAGCCCTGAAGGAGACTTGCATTGTGGTGAGCAGCGGGCATCCCGTGCAGTAATTACACTGTCATAACCTTGTAATAAGCCTGTAGTTACACTACAGGACTCAGCGTTGTCATAACAGGGGGGTGTTGGACAGAGAACGTGACAAGGGCTTGTGCTCTCCATGGCCCCAGGGTCCCTGACCCTTCATGGCCAGGGTACGGGACAGTGGGGCTGGTGTAGGGGGACTGAGTGTCGGGAGGTGAGTAAGTGCCCGTGTGTCTGGCTGAGGGTTTACTCTTGTAGGTTCATTCGGAGAGGAGCTGGAACAGAACCTCTACTACAGGTGCTGCGCGCGACTGTGCGTCGGTGTGCTGGACTACAGGCGCTGCGCGCGACTGTGCGTCGGTGTGCTGGACTACAGGCGCTGCGCGCGACTGTGCGTCTGTGTGCTGGGCTACAGGTGCTGCGCGCGACTGTGCGTCGGTGTGCTGGACTACAGGCGCTGCGCGCGACTGTGCGTCTGTGTGCTGGACTACAGGCGCTGCGCGCGACTGTGCGTCTGTGTGCTGGACTACAGGCGCTGCGCGCGACTGTGCGTCGGTGTGCTGGACTACAGGTGCTGCGCGCGACTGTGCGTCTGTGTGCTGGACTACAGGTGCTGCGCGCGACTGTGCGTCGGTGTGCTGGACTACAGCAGCTCCGCGTGACTGTGCGTCTGTGTGCTGGACTACAGGCGCTGCGCGCGACTGTGCGTCGGTGTGCTGGACTACAGGCGCTGCGCGCGACTGTGCGTCGGTGTGCTGGACTACAGGCGCTGCGCGTGACTGTGCGTCTGTGTGCTGGGCTACAGGCACTGCGCGCGACTGTGCGTCTGTGTGCTGGACCACAGGCGCTGTGCGCGACTGTGCGTCTGTGTGCTGGGCTACAGGTGCTGCGCGCGACTGTGCGTCTGTGTGCTGGGCTACAGGCGCTACGCGCGACTGTGCGTCTGTGTGCTGGGCTACAGGCGCTACGCGCGACTGTGCGTCTGTGTGCTGGACTACAGGCGCTGCGCGCAACTGTGCGTCGGTGTGCTGGACTACAGGCGCTGGGCAGCCGCGTGCGTGCGTTGAAGCCCACTGTGCGTGACTGTGTGTGTAAAGTTGTCGGCTTCTCTCTGAGACTTGGTCTGACTCCAGTGACCTCTCCTGCCATCTCTCAGGTCTCCTGCTGGATTCAGCACCTCATTCCCAAAATCGAAGATGGGAATGACTTTGGAGTTGCAATACAGGTAACCAGTCAGTTAGGCATTAATTAATCTACTGCGCTTGACTTCTCTCAGTGCTGCTACTCCAGTGTTACTCACTGCTCTTTCTACTGCGCTTGACTTCTCTCAGTGCTGCTACTCCAGTGTTACTCACTGCTCTTTCTACTGTGCTTGACTTCTCTCAGTGCTGCTACTCCAGTGTTACTCACTGCTCTTTCTACTGTGCTTGACTTCTCTCAGTGCTGCTGCTACTCCAGTGTTACTCACTGCTCTTTCTACTGTGCTTGACTTCTCTCAGTGCTGCTACTCCAGTGTTACTCACTACTCTTTCTACTGTGCTTGACTTCTCTCAGTGCTGCTGCTACTCCAGTGTTACTCACTGCTCTTTCTACTGTGCTTGACTTCTCTCAGTGCTACTACTCTCAGTGCTGCTGCTACTGCTGCTCTACTCCAGTGTTACTCACTGCTGCTGTGTTTTCAGGAGAAGATTCTGGAGAGAATAACTGCTGTCAAGACTAAAGTAGAGGGCTTTCAGACCAACATCTCAAAGTAAGAGCTGTCTGATATTCTGTATATGTGCATTTTCACTGGTGATTAGAGGGAGTTTTTTTACATAACGATGGTTATTATTATTGCAGGTATTTCTCAGAGAGAGGTGATGCTGTGGCTAAAGCTTCCAAAGAAACTCATGTGGTAAGTTTTAGTCTTAACATGAACACCACACTGAGAGAGAGGGGTCAATACAGACACACTGACTGACTGGACACTCCTGTACATTAACACTGCACTGAGAGAGAGGGGTTCATACAGACACCCTGACTGACTGGACACTCCAGTACATTAACACTGCACTGAGAGAGAGGGGTTCATACAGACACACTGACTGGACACACCAGTACATTAACACTGCACTGAGAGAGAGGGGTTCATACAGACACACTGACTGGACACTCCAGTACATTAACACTGCACTGAGAGAGAGGGGTTCATACAGACACACTGACTGGACACTCCAGTACATTAACACTGCACCGAGAGAGAGGGGGGTTAATACAGACACACTGACTGGACACTCCAGTACATTAACACTGCACTGAGAGAGAGGGGTTCATACAGACACACTGACTGACTGGACACTCCAGTACATTAACACTGCACTGAGAGAGAGGGGTTCATACAGACACACTGACTGACTGGACACTCCAGTACATTAACACTGCACTGAGAGAGAGGGGTTCATACAGACACACTGACTGACTGGACACTACAGTACATTAACACTGCACTGAGAGAGAGGGGTTCATACAGACACACTGACTGACTGGACACTCCAGTACATTAACACTGCACTGAGAGAGAGGGGTTCATACAGACACACTGACTGACTGGACACTCCTGTACATTAACACTGCACTGAGAGAGAGGGGTTCATACAGACACCCTGACTGACTGGACACTCCAGTACATTAACACTGCACTGAGAGAGAGGGGTTCATACAGACACACTGACTGGACACACCAGTACATTAACACTGCACTGAGAGAGAGGGGTTCATACAGACACACTGACTGGACACTCCAGTACATTAACACTGCACTGAGAGAGAGGGGTTCATACAGACACACTGACTGGACACTCCAGTACATTAACACTGCACCGAGAGAGAGGGGGGTTAATACAGACACACTGACTGGACACTCCAGTACATTAACACTGCACTGAGAGAGAGGGGTTCATACAGACACACTGACTGACTGGACACTCCAGTACATTAACACTGCACTGAGAGAGAGGGGTTCATACAGACACACTGACTGACTGGACACTCCAGTACATTAACACTGCACTGAGAGAGAGGGGTTCATACAGACACACTGACTGACTGGACACTACAGTACATTAACACTGCACTGAGAGAGAGGGGTTCATACAGACACACTGACTGACTGGACACTCCAGTACATTAACACTGCACTGAGAGAGAGGGGTTCATACAGACACACTGACTGACTGGACACTCCAGTACATTAACACTGCACTGAGAGAGAGGGGTTCATACAGACACACTGACTGGACACTCCAGTACATTAACACTGCGCTGAGAGAGAGGGGTTCATACAGACACACTGACTGACTGGACACTCCAGTACATTAACACTGCACTGAGAGAGAGGGGTTCATACAGACACACTGACTGCTCTGGAATCAGTCTAAAGCTTGTCAGTCATTCTGGATCAGTAAATACTGCCAGAGGACAGTTTTCTGATCTTTATTGACGCCATCAGGCCACTACATCCCTTTACAATCCCTGATCAATGTGCTGGACTGGTCTCTTCTCACCTGTCTCATGTTAATAACCTTTCTCTATCTCTCTGTCTCTCCCTGTCTCTCTCAGATGGACTACCGCGTTCTGGTTCATGAGAGGGACGAGGCAGTGTACTCTGAGATCAGGGTCATCCTGCTGGACATCCGCGGCTTCTACGTGAGTTTTGGAGACATTTGGGGGCGTCGAGACTGAGGGAGAGGAGGAAGACTGCTGCTGAATGTGGTCAGCAGGTCTTCCTCAGAGAGCAAATGTGGTCCAGGGCATCTGTCAGCTAGAGCATTTGTCAGTACAGTCAGTGTATCAGTACAATCTCTGTGTCACTACAGTCGGTGTGCCGGGCAGTCACTGTATCAGTACAGTAAGTGTGCCGGGCAGTCACTGTATCAGTACAGTCGGTGTGTCAGTCACTGTTTCAGTACAGTCTGTATGTCGGTCATTCACTGTGTCAGTACAGTCGGTGGGTCAGTACAGCTGGTGTGTCGGTCAGTCACTGTGTCGGTACAATCTGTGTGTTGGTTAGTCACTGTGTCAGTACAGTCGCTGTGTTGGTCAGTCATGGTGTCGGTACAGTCTCTGTCAGTACAGTCGGTGTGTCGGTCAGTCACTGTATCGGTACAGTCGGTGTGTCGGTCAGTCACTGTATCGGTACAGTCGGTGTGTCAGTCATTCACTGTGTCAGCATAGTCGGTGGGTCAGTACAGCCGATGTATCGGACAGTCACTGTATCAGTACAGCCGATGTATCGGACAGTCACTGTATCAGTACAGTCGGTGTGTTGGACAGTCACTGTATTGGTACAGCCGATGTATTGGTCTGTTACTGTATTGGTACAGCCGGTGTGTCGATCACTCACTGTGTCAGTACAGTCGGTGTGTCGGTCAATCGCTATATCGATACAGATGGTGTGTCGGTCACTCACTGTGTCAGTACAGTCACTGTATCGGTACAGTCGGAGTGTCAGTACAGTCACTGTATTGGTACAGCCGATGTATTGGTCTGTTACTGTATTGGTAAAGCCGGTGTGTCGATCACTCACTGTGTCAGTACAGTCGGTGTGTCGGTCAATCGCTATATCAGTACAGTCGGTGTGTCGGTCACTCTCTGTGTCAGTACAGTCACTGTGTCAGCAGAGTCGTTGTTTCGGTCAGTCACTGTGTCAGTACAATCGGTGTGTCGGTCAGTCACTGTATCAGTACAGTCTCTGTCAGTACAGACGGTGTGTCGGTCAGTCACGCTGTCGGTACAGTCTCTGTCAGTACAGACGGTGTGTCGGTCAGTCACTGTATCGGTACAGTCGGTGTGTTGGTCAGTCACGGTGTCGTCAGTCAGTTGGTGTGGACGTGCACTCAGTGTGTCAGTTTAATATGTGACTGTTTTTAGACTGTATGCAAGCTGGTTTCCCAGTTTCTGATTTTCAGTGGATTTCATTCTACAATTAACCTGTTGATCTGTCTCTTACTGCAGGCGGAGCTGTATGACATCATCAGCAAGAACCAGGACAAGGTGACCAACCCCAAGGGCGAGGAGAAACCATCTATGTACTGAGAGCGGGGGGAGGAGGAGAGGGAGAAACCACCCCTGTGCTTAGCGGGGGGTGGCAGGCCTGGGGCAGAAAGAGTGAGGGGGACAGAGAGACAGTGGGGTCCCATGGTTGGCTTTCAGTGGCGTGAGTCACCCTCATTTCCCGTGACAGTTGCTGTTCTGTCACCTGTACCACAGTTTTACAGTCTGCAGTAGTGTTTTAAGGCTTCAGTTTTACACAAATAAAACATAGCTCCCAGAATGCCCGGCTCCTGGACTCACTCACTGCTTGTATCGATCGTGTCATCATGAGCAGCAGCTCTTTCTGCTGTAAACCCCCAGGGCAGGGCGATCTGACAGTACTGGGGCGTTTTTCTCAGCAATATTACCGCCCGGGGAGAAGTGTGATCCCGATGTGACAGATCGTTTCCCCTTTTACAGTACACTGAGGCCTCTCTGCTGCACAGCGTGGGGCTATCCCACCTACCTCTTCAACTACCCATCCTGTCCTGAGGCTCATAGGAGAGTCCCACACTGACAGGCTGGAGGAACTGAGTCTCTTTAGTCTGAAGGGAGTGTCCCACACTGACAGGCTGGAGGAACTGAGTCTCTTTAGTCTGAAGGGAGTGTCCCACGCTGACAGGCTGGAGGAACTGAGTCTCTTTAGTCTGAAGGGAGTGTCCCACACTGACAGGCTGGAGGAACTGAGTCTCTTTAGTCTGAGGGGGGTGTCCCACGCTGACAGGCTGGAGGAACTAAGTATCATTACATGAGTGCATACAT
This sequence comes from Lepisosteus platostomus, assembly GCF_059453375.1. NCBI lineage: Eukaryota > Metazoa > Chordata > Actinopteri > Semionotiformes > Lepisosteidae > Lepisosteus > Lepisosteus platostomus. Next base: position 13,802,626 of record NC_142616.1, read on the forward strand.
GAGACTTCGAGAGGACCTGATTCAAGCGTTTAGGATCTTCAAAGACACTGCCAACACAGTGGAGTCCTTCCCAGTGAAGAGTGAAACATGAGGACACAAGTGAAAAACACATGAAAGTGCCTTTAAATCTGAGAGCAGCAGGGCACGGCTGGGAGTGGGGAACAAGCTGCCCAGCCATGTTGTTGAAGCTGATACCCTGGCTTCTCTCCAGACACAGCTGGGTGAGACCCTCCAGTCAGGACAGGAAGCTCTTCTTTACACAGAGGGTGGTGGGGGTGGGGAACAAGCTGCCCAGCCATGTTGTTGATACCCTGGCTTCTCTCCAGACACAGCTGGGTGAGCTCCTCCAGTCAGGACAGGAGGCTCTTCTTTACACAGAGGGTGGTGGGGGTGGGGAACAAGCTGCCCAGCCATGTTGTTGAAGCCGATACCCTGGCTTCTCTCCAGACACAGCTGGGTGAGACCCTCCAGTCAGGACAGGAGGCTCTTCTTTACACAGAGGGTGGTGGGGGTGGGGAACAAGCCGCCCAGCCCTGTTGTTGAAGCCGATACCCTGGCTTCTCTCCAGACACAGCTGGGTGAGACCCTCCAGTCAGGACAGGAGGCTCTTCTTTACACAGAGGGTGGTGGGGGTGTGGAACAAGCTACCCAGCCCTGTTGTTGAAGCCGATACCCAGACTTCTCTCCAGACACAGCTGGGTGAGACCCTCCAGTCAGGACAGGAGGCTCTTCTTTACACAGAGGGTGGTGGGGGTGGGGAACAAGCTGCCCAGCCCTGTTGTTGAAGCCGATACCCTGGCTTCTCTCCAGACACAGCTGGGTGAGACCCTCCAGTCAGGACAGGAGGCTCTTCTTTACACAGAGGGTGGTGGGGGTGGGGAACAAGCTGCCCAGCCACGTTGTTGAAGCCGATACCCTGGCTTCTCTCCAGACACAGTTGAATGAGACCCTCCAGTCAGGACAGGAGGCTCTTCATTACACAGAAGTTGCTGGCGATTAGCTGGAAACTTCTGAACCGATTTATCGATCAAAGAACGACACCTTAACGCGATTGATGTTACCTTAAGACTGTTCTGAGATCAGTACTGTACTGTTACCTACCCCTAGGAAGCGTGATTTAACTACATAATCGTTGATACGCGATTAATCGGTTAATGTACACATCCCTCGCATTAAAATAAAGCGATGCTCTTCTACCGTGCCGACACCCACGGCTCACGGCTCACAACCGCACAAGCGCCATGAGTATCACCGGCCATTATGAGAATCGATTATTCAGTTAAAATGGCGTGAGATGGTTTAAAACTGCACGCATCTGCCTTTTACTAAACTCATCTGATTGTCTTTACTAGTGAGGATCGGACTTTCTAATTTCGGACTTCGATTTTTTGTGTGTGTGTTGTGGACACAGTGGACCCGCACTAGTTTCCTGATTGGCTTGCCGGCTCGCCGCCGGGACTGTCATTGGCTGCCGCCGGCCGTGACGTCACGGTCTCCAGGAGGATTCCGGCAGGCGGAGCGAGTTTGAATAAAGCTGTCACCTGATTGGTAGCTGTTACCTGGCAGGAGAAGCAAATACAGTGACGCTATTGGCCAGGACCCTGTCTCTAAAACGAGCGCACCGACAGCTGATTGGATGGAAGAAGACAGACCCGACGGGGGCCCCGCCCCCTCAGAAGCCCTAGTGCCGCAGCTGTCAGGCGGGAGACGAGAGGCGTCAGTTCGACTCGCCCTCAGCCACTGAGATAACACTGCGGATTATTATTTTATTCAGCGCTTTTTAACGCTTTTTGTAAATGACTTCAATACTCCTGGAATTGTTAATTAAAAAAAAACCTTCGCAGGAGAAACAAAACTTTTAGTCGCTCAGTATTGCTTTCAATATCATCTCGCTGGTTAATCTTTCGATATTGTGTTCACAATATACTGAAATTAAAAAAAAACTAAGACTCCGTACAGACGGAAAGGAATCGTTATTGTTGTTCAGCTATTTTACGTTCTGGCTCTGCGCTCAACTATACAACCGAAGTTTCAGTTGGGATCTCGAGAGAGGGGAATATTGATCCGAATATCGGAATAACTTTTAAAAACTGATCGAAATGATTTCGCCCAGCTTGACGCTGGGATTTTAAACGGAAAACTCAACACTGTTGCGCATTTCTCTATGGGTACGTTTTAACAAGGGTCCTTTAAAAAATCTCTCAGGGAATATCAGTGCAGACAGGGCGCAGGTCGATCTGACCATCGATTAGTATCTCGTGCTGGGACAGAAGCGGTCGACCGCCAATCACCGATCAGAAACAGAGACCCGGGACCATGTTTTACTACCCTAACGTGCTGCAGAGGCACACCGGCTGCTTCGCCACCATCTGGTGAGATCATCGTCCGGCTACTAAACTTTCCTTTAGAACTGAGGTGGAGTGTGTGTGAGTGTACCTATAGGATTGAGGTGGAGTGTGTGTGAGTGTATCTATAGGATTGAGGTGGAGTGTGTGAGTGTACAGTACCTATAGGATTGAGGTGTTGTGTGTGAGTGTACAGTACCTATAGGATTGAGGTGTTGTGTGTGAGTGTACAGTACCTATAGGATTGAGGTGGAGTGTGTGTGTGAGTGTACAGTACCTATAGGATTGAGGTGGTGTGTGTGTGAGTGTACCTATAGGATTGAGGTGGGGTGTGTGTGAGTGTACAGTACCTATAGGATTGAGGTGTTGTGTGTGAGTGTACAGTACCTATAGGATTGAGGTGGAGTGTGTGTGAGTGTACAGTACCTATAGGATTGAGGTGTTGTGTGTGAGTGTACAGTACCTATAGGATTGAGGTGGAGTGTGTGTGTGAGTGTACAGTACCTATAGGATTGAGGTGGTGTGTGTGAGTGTACAGTACCTATAGGATTGAGGTGGAGTGTGTGTGAGTGTACAGTACCTATAGGATTGAGGTGGTGTGTGTGAGTGTACAGTACCTATAGGATTGAGGTGGAGTGTGTGTGAGTGTACCTATAGGATTGAGGTGGTGTGAGTGTACAGTACCTATAGGATTGAGGTCGGGTGTGTGTGAGTGTACAGTACCTATAGGATTGAGGTGGTGTGTGTGAGTGTACAGTACCTATAGGTTTGAGGTGTTGTGAGTGTACAGTACCTATAGGATTGAGGTGGAGTGTGTGTGAGTGTACAGTACCTATAGGACTGAGGTGGTGTGTGTGAGTGTACAGTACCTATAGGATTGAGGTGGTGTGAGTGTACAGTACCTATAGGATTGAGGTGGGGTGTGTGTGAGTGTACAGTACCTATAGGATTGAGGTGGAGTGTGTGTGAGTGTACAGTACCTATAGGACTGAGGTGGAGTGTGTGTGAGTGTACCTATAGGATTGAGGTGGTGTGTGTGAGTGTACAGTACCTATAGGATTGAGGTGGAGTGTGTGTGAGTGTACAGTACCTATAGGATTGAGGTGGAGTGTGTGAGTGTACAGTACCTATAGGATTGAGGTGTTGTGTGTGAGTGTACAGTACCTATAGGATTGAGGTGGAGTGTGTGTGAGTGTACAGTACCTATAGGATTGAGGTGGTGTGTGTGAGTGTACAGTACCTATAGGATTGAGGTGGAGTGTGTGTGAGTGTACCTATAGGATTGAGGTGGTGTGAGTGTACAGTACCTATAGGATTGAGGTCGGGTGTGTGTGAGTGTACAGTACCTATAGGATTGAGGTGGTGTGTGTGAGTGTACAGTACCTATAGGTTTGAGGTGTTGTGAGTGTACAGTACCTATAGGATTGAGGTGGAGTGTGTGTGAGTGTACAGTACCTATAGGACTGAGGTGGTGTGTGTGAGTGTACAGTACCTATAGGATTGAGGTGGTGTGAGTGTACAGTACCTATAGGATTGAGGTGGGGTGTGTGTGAGTGTACAGTACCTATAGGATTGAGGTGGAGTGTGTGTGAGTGTACAGTACCTATAGGACTGAGGTGGAGTGTGTGTGAGTGTACAGTACCTATAGGATTGAGGTGGAGTGTGTGTGAGTGTACAGTACCTATAGGATTGAGGTGGAGTGTGTGTGAGTGTACAGTACCTATAGGATTGAGGTGGAGTGTGTGTGAGTGTACAGTACCTATAGGATTGAGGTGGTGTGTGTGAGTGTACAGTACCTATAGGATTGAGGTGGTGTGTGTGAGTGTACAGTACCTATAGGATTGAGGTGGTGTGTGTGAGTGTACAGTACCTATAGGATTGAGGTTGAGTGTGTGAGTGTACAGTACCTATAGGATTGAGGTGGTGTGAGTGTACAGTACCTATAGGATTGAGGTGGTGTGAGTGTACAGTACCTATAGGATTGAGGTGGGGTGTGTGTGAGTGTACAGTACCTATAGGATTGAGGTGGGGTGTGTGTGAGTGCACAGTACCTATAGGATTTAAGTGAGGTGTGTGAGAGTGTACAGTACCTGTAGGAGTGGCCTGTGGATTGTGTACGTATATGGCATATCAGATTGTGTTATATGGAATGTGTATCCCAGTGTGTCTCCAGCTCCCCCTGCTGGCCCAGTGTTGTAGAAGAGCTGTGTATCCCAGTGTGTCTCCCCCTGCTGGCCCAGTGTTGTAAAAGAGCTGTGTATCCCAGTGTGTCTCCCCCTGCTGGCCCAGTGTTGTAGAAGAGCTGTGTATCCCAGTGTGTCTCCCCCTGCTGGCCCGGTGTTGTATAACAGCTGTGTATCCCAGTGTGTCTCCCCCTGCTGGCCCAGTGTTGTAGAAGAGCTGTGTATCCCAGTGTGTCTCCCCCTGCTGGCCCAGTGTTGTATAACAGCTGTGTATCCCAGTGTGTCTCCCCCTGCTGGCCCAGTGTTGTAGAAGAGCTGTGTATCCCAGTGTGTCTCCCCCTGCTGGCCCAGTGTTGTATAACAGCTGTGTATCCCAGTGTGTCTCCCCCTGCTGGCCCAGTGTTGTAGAAGAGCTGTGTATCCCAGTGTGTCTCCCCCTGCTGGCCCAGTGTTGTAGAAGAGCTGTGTATCCCAGTGTGTCTCCCCCTGCTGGCCCAGTGTTGTAGAAGAGCTGTGTATCCCAGTGTGTCTCCCCCTGCTGGCCCAGTGTTGTAAAAGAGCTGTGTATCCCAGTGTGTCTCCCCCTGCTGGCCCAGTGTCGTATAACAGCTGTGTATCCCAGTGTGTCTCCCCCTGCTGGCCCAGTGTTGTAAAAGAGCTGTGTATCCCAGTGTGTCTCCCCCTGCTGGCCCAGTGTTGTATAACAGCTGTGTATCCCAGTGTGTCTCCCCCTGCTGGCCCAGTGTTGTAGAAGAGCTGTGTATCCCAGTGTGTCTCCCCCTGCTGGCCCAGTGTTGTAAAAGAGCTGTGTATCCCAGTGTGTCTCCCCCTGCTGGCCCAGTGTTGTATAACAGCTGTGTATCCCAGTGTGTCTCCCCCTGCTGGCCCAGTGTTGTAAAAGAGCTGTGTATCCCAGTGTGTCTCCCCCTGCTGGCCCAGTGTTGTAGAAGAGCTGTGTATCCCAGTGTGTCTCCCCCTGCTGGCCCAGTGTTGTATAACAGCTGTGTATCCCAGTGTGTCTCCCCCTGCTGGCCCAGTGTTGTAAAAGAGCTGTGTATCCCAGTGTGTCTCCCCCTGCTGGCCCAGTGTTGTATAACAGCTGTGTATCCCAGTGTGTCTCCCCCTGCTGGCCCAGTGTTGTAGAAGAGCTGTGTATCCCAGTGTGTCTCCCCCTGCTGGCCCAGTGTTGTAAAAGAGCTGTGTATCCCAGTGTGTCTCCCCCTGTTGGCCCAGTGTTGTAGAAGAGCTGTGTATCCCAGTGTGTCTCCCCCTGCTGGCCCAGTGTTGTATAACAGCTGTGTATCCCAGTGTGTCTCCCCCTGCTGGCCCAGTGTTGTAGAAGAGCTGTGTATCCCAGTGTGTCTCCCCCTGTTGGCCCAGTGTTGTATAACAGCTGTGTATCCCAGTGTGTCTCCCCCTGCTGGCCCAGTGTTGTAAAAGAGCTGTGTATCCCAGTGTGTCTCCCCCTGCTGGCCCAGTGTTGTATAACAGCTGTGTATCCCAGTGTGTCTCCCCCTGCTGGCCCAGTGTTGTATAACAGCTGTGTATCCCAGTGTGTCTCCCCCTGCTGGCCCAGTGTTGTAAAAGAGCTGTGTATCCCAGTGTGTCTCCCCCTGCTGGCCCAGTGTTGTATAACAGCTGTGTATCCCAGTGTGTCTCCCCCTGCTGGCCCAGTGTTGTAGAAGAGCTGTGTATCCCAGTGTGTCTCCCCCTGCTGGCCCAGTGTCGTATAACAGCTGTGTATCCCAGTGTGTCTCCCCCTGCTGGCCCAGTGTTGTATAACAGCTGTGTATCCCAGTGTGTCTCCCCCTGCTGGCCCAGTGTTGTATAACAGCTGTGTATCCCAGTGTGTCTCCCCCTGCTGGCCCAGTGTTGTATAACAGCTGTGTATCCCAGTGTGTCTCCCCCTGCTGGCCCAGTGTTGTAGAAGAGCTGTGTATCCCAGTGTGTCTCCCCCTGCTGGCCCAGTGTTGTAAAAGAGCTGTGTATCCCAGTGTGTCTCCCCCTGCTGGCCCAGTGTTGTATAACAGCTGTGTATCCCAGTGTGTCTCCCCCTGCTGGCCCAGTGTTGTAGAAGAGCTGTGTATCCCAGTGTGTCTCCCCCTGCTGGCCCAGTGTTGTATAACAGCTGTGTATCCCAGTGTGTCTCCCCCTGCTGGCCCAGTGTTGTAGAAGAGCTGTGTATCCCAGTGTGTCTCCCCCTGCTGGCCCAGTGTTGTAGAAGAGCTGTGTATCCCAGTGTGTCTCCCCCTGCTGGCCCGGTGTTGTATAACAGCTGTGTATCCCAGTGTGTCTCCCCCTGCTGGCCCAGTGTTGTAGAAGAGCTGTGTATCCCAGTGTGTCTCCCCCTGCTGGCCCAGTGTTGTAGAAGAGCTGTGTATCCCAGTGTGTCTCCCCCTGCTGGCCCAGTGTTGTATAACAGCTGTGTATCCCAGTGTGTCTCCCCCTGCTGGCCCAGTGTTGTAAAAGAGCTGTGTATCCCAGTGTGTCTCCCCCTGCTGGCCCAGTGTTGTAGAAGAGCTGTGTATCCCAGTGTGTCTCCCCCTGCTGGCCCAGTGTTGTAAAAGAGCTGTGTATCCCAGTGTGTCTCCCCCTGTTGGCCCAGTGTTGTAGAAGAGCTGTGTATCCCAGTGTGTCTCCCCCTGCTGGCCCAGTGTTGTATAACAGCTGTGTAATGGTGTAATGTGTGTTTTTGTTGTGTTCAGGCTCGCTGCCACGAAAGGTATCCAGGTCACCCGCCGCGAGTGTCTCAAAGTGAACGTCGGGCAGACATGGTGAGGCTCTGTCTCTCCCTGTGTGCGGCTGTTTGCAGCACAACGAGCTTGAGAGTCTGTCACTGTGCGTCTTTCTCTGTGTGTGAGCACGTCTCTCAGTGTGTATTTCTGTGTGAGTCTGTGTGTAAGTACGTCTCTCAGTGTGTGTTGCTGTCTGTCTGTGTGTGCGAATGTCTCTCGGTGTGTTTGTGTGTGATTATTTATCTCAGTTTGTGTATGTCTGTGTGAGCATATGTCTCATTGTGTGTTTTCTCTATGTGAGTGTGTGTCTGTCTGCGTGTTTCTCAGGGTATGTTTCTGTGTGTGAGTGTTTGTGTGTAAGTACGTCTCTCAGTGTATGTTTCTGTGTGTGTGTCTGTGAGTGAGCACATCTTTCAGTGTGTGTGTGTGAGTGTGTGTTTGTGTTTAAGTACGTCTCTCAGTGTGTGTGTTTCTCTAGGTCAGTGTGTGTCTGTGTGTGCGTATGTCTCTCAGTGTGTGTTTCTGTTTGTGTGTATGTCTCATTGTGTGTTCCTGTATGTGAGTGTAAGTACGTCTCTCAGTGTGTGTGTTTCTCTAGGTCAGTGTGTGCGTATGTCTCTCAGTGTGTGTTTCTGTGTGTGTGTGTCTGTGAGTGAACACATCTCTCAGTGTGCGTGTGTGTACGTCTCTCAGTGTGCGTTTCTGTGTGTAAGTTTAAGTTCATGAGCTTGTGTCTGTCTTTGTGTGTGTCTGTGTGCTGCTGTGTGTGTCCAGGTGTGTCAGTCTCAGTGTGAGAGAGAGCGTCTGTCTGTTTTATGCATAAGAAATGAAGAGATTCTTCAACAACTATTTTACTCAAAAGTACCATTACTTGTCTCTCAGGGAGTTTATTATTGCTTATTTATTATTGAGAGGAACATGTGGGCTCATTGTGACATAACACCTCACTTCCTGTGTCTACAGTGATGACATCATGGACTACGTGCTGGTGCGAGTGGAGCCCCTCCTGCCTGACCTCCCCCGACCCCGATTCTCCCTCTACCTGTCCTGTCTGCTGCAGTATGGAGTCGTCCTGGTCTACCACCGCCAGTGCAACTACCTGCTGGGTACATTAACACTGCACTGAGAGAGAGGGGTTCATACAGACACACTGACTGACTGGACACTCCAGTACATTAACACTGCACTGAGAGAGAGGGGTTCATACAGACACACTGACTGACTGGACACTCCAGTACATTAACACTGCACTGAGAGAGAGGGGTTCATACAGACACACTGACTGACTGGACACTCCAGTACATTAACACTGCACTGAGAGAGAGGGGTTCATACAGACACACTGACTGACTGGACACTCCAGTACATTAACACTGCGCTGAGAGAGAGGGGTTCATACAGACACACTGACTGACTGGACACTCCAGTACATTAACACTGCACTGAGAGAGAGGGGTTCATACAGACACACTGACTGGACACTCCAGTACATTAACACTGCACTGAGAGAGAGGGGTTCATACAGACACACTGACTGACTGGACACTCCAGTACATTAACACTGCACTGAGAGAGAGGGGTTCATACAGACACACTGACTGGACACTCCAGTACATTAACACTGCACTGAGAGAGAGGGGTTCATACAGACACACTGACTGACTGGACACTCCAGTACATTAACACTGCACTGAGAGAGAGGGGTTCATACAGACACACTGACTGGACACTCCAGTACATTAACACTGCACTGAGAGAGAGGGGTTCATACAGACACACTGACTGACTGGACACTCCAGTACATTAACACTGCACTGAGAGAGAGGGGTTCATACAGACACACTGACTGACTGGACACTCCAGTACATTAACACTGCACTGAGAGAGAGGGGTTCATACAGACACACTGACTGACTGGACACTCCAGTACATTAACACTGCACTGAGAGAGAGGGGTTCATACAGACACACTGACTGGACACTCCAGTACATTAACACTGCACTGAGAGAGAGGGGTTCATACAGACACACTGACTGACTGGACACTCCAGTACATTAACACTGCACTGAGAGAGAGGGGTTCATACAGACACACTGACTGACTGGACACTCCAGTACATTAACACTGCACTCTCTTTCTGCCTGGCTGTAGAGGAGATCCAACATACTCTGGAGAGGCTGATTCGCTCTGAGAAGCACCTGAGGATCGATATGACAGAGCCAGAGAGGTTAGAGGTCAAGAGCAACACTGAGACCCATCTGTCTCACTGTCTCAGTCCTGACAGAGAACGGCAATCTATAAGTGGGGTACCTTTATATGCACCTATAAGGGGGGTACACCCGTATATGCAACTATAAGGGGGGTACACCTGTAAGCAGGCTACACCTGTACACACCCCTATAAGGGGGGCACACCTGCAGATGCCCCCATAAGGGGGGTGCACCTGTACATGCAGCAATAAGAGGGATACACCTGTACATGCACCAATAAGGGGGGGCACACCTCTACATGCACCAATAAGGGGGGGTACACCTGTACATGCACCTGTAAGTGGGATACACCTGTACATGCACCTGTAAGTGGGGTACACCTGTACATGCACCAATAAGAGGGATACACCTGTACATGCACCTGTAAGTGGGGTACACCTGTACATGCACCTGTAAGTGGGGTACACATGTACATGCACCAATAAGAGGGATACACCTGTACATGCACCTGTAAGTGGGGTACACCTGTACATGCACCTGTAAGTGGGATACACCTGTACATGCACCAATAAGGGGGGGCACACCTGTACATGCACCTGTAAGTGGGGTACACCTGTACATGCACCTGTAAGCGGGGTACACCTGTACATGCACCTGTAAGTGGGGTACACCTGTACATGCACCTGTAAGCGGGGTACACCTGTACGTGCACCAATAAGCTGTAGTAATAAAGTCTCAATTTCTACCAATGACATCACTGTGACTCTATTGCCATGGCGCCCACACTGCTGTCACTGGTATCCTGGCACACAGTCTGCTCTGTGTCTCCCTCCAGGGTCAACGTGAACCTGCCGGACCCACTGTCTCTCCTCATGGACACTGAGGGGGCCCTTGACCCATTCTTCGGGGTCATGAGTGCTGACCTCACACTGCCCAGTCCACTGAGACTGCCCCAGGTGAGACACACTGACCTCACACTGCCCAGTCCACTGAGACTGCCCCAGGAGAGACACACTGACCTCACACTGCCCAGTCCACTGAGACTGCCCCAGGAGAGACACACTGACACTGATCTCACACTGAGACTGCCCCAGGTGAGACACACTGACACTGATCTCACACTGAGACTGCCCCAGGTGAGACACACTGACCTCACAATGCCCAGTCCACTGAGACTGCCCCAGGAGAGACACACTGACCTCACACTGCCCAGTCCACTGAGACTGCCCCAGGTGAGACACACTGACCTCACACTGCCCAGTCCACTGAGACTGCCCCAGGTGAGACACACTGACCTCACACTGCCCAGTCCACTGAGACTGCCCCAGGAGAGACACACTGACACTGATCTCACACTGAGACTGCCCCAGGTGAGACACACTGACACTGATCTCACACTGAGACTGCCCCAGGTGAGACACACTGACCTCACACTGCCCAGTCCACTGAGACTGCCCCAGGAGAGACAAACTGACCTCACACTGCCCAGTCCACTGAGACTGCCCCAGGTGAGACACACTGACCTCACACTGCCTAGTCCACTGAGACTGCCCCAGGAGAGACACACTGACACTGACCTCACAGTGAGACTGCCCCAGGAGAGACACACTGACACTGACCTCACACTGAGACTGCCCCAGGAGAGACACACTGACACTGACCTCACAGTGAGACTGCCCCAGGAGAGACACACTGACACTGACCTCACACTGAGACTGCCCCAGGAGAGACACACTGACACTGACCTCACACTGAGACTGCCCCAGGAGAGACAAACTGACCTCACACTGCCCAGTCCACTGAGACTGCCCCAGGTGAGACACACTGACCTCACACTGCCCAGTCCACTGAGACTGCCCCAGGTGAGACACACTGACACTGATCCCACACTGCCCAGTCCACTGAGACTGCCCCAGGAGAGACACACTGACACTGACCTCACACTGAGACTGCCCCAGGAGAGACACACTGACACTGACCTCACACTGAGACTGCCCCAGGAGAGACACACTGACACTGACCTCACACTGAGACTGCCCCAGGAGAGACACACTGACACTGACCTCACACTGAGACTGCCCCAGGAGAGACACACTGACACTGACCTCACACTGAGACTGCCCCAGGAGAGACACACTGACACAAGAGAGTGCAGCTGCTGAGGTTTTTGACACTGTAAGCAATATCTACAACCACTCACATGAACAGCCTGTGTGTGTGTGATTGCAGATTCAACACATCCTGGAAGCAGCAACCCCAGAGCGCTCACCTGTGGAGTCTCCTCGAATCTCACCAGAGGGTCAGTCCCAGCGAGAACAGAGAGGGGTTAATACTTCAGTGAGAGAGAAGGGGGTTAATACAGCAGTGAGAGGGGTTAATACCACAGTGAGAGAGAGAGAGGTTAATACTGCAGTGAGAGAGAGAAGGGGGTTAACACTACAGTGAGAGAGGGGTTAATACTGCAGTGAGAGAGAGAAGGGGGTTAATACTGCAGTGAGAGACAGGTTAATACTACAGTGAGAGAGAGAGGTTAATACTACAGTGAGAGAGAGAAAGGGGTTAATACTGGAGTGAGAGAGAGAAGGCGGTTAACACTGCAGTGAGAGACAGGTTAATACTGCAGTGAGAGACAGGTTAATACTACAGTGAGAGAGAGGGGTTAATACTGCAGTGAGAGACAGAGGTTAATACTACAGTGAGAGAGAGAAGGGGGTTAACACTGCAGTGAGAGAGAGAGGTTAATACTGCAGTGAGAGAGAGAGGTTAATACTGCAGTGAGAGAGAGAGGTTAATACTACAGTGAGAGAGAGAGGTTAATACTACAGTGAGAGAGAGGGGTTAATACTGCAGTGAGAGAGAGAGGTTAATACTGCAGTGAGAGAGAGAGGTTAATACTACAGTGAGAGAGAGGGGTTAATACTGCAGTGAGAGAGAGAGGTTAATACTGCAGTGAGAGAGAGAAGGGGGTTAATACTACAGTGAGAGAGAGGGGTTAATACTGCAGTGAGAGAGAGAGGTTAATACTGCAGTGAGAGAGAGAAGGGGGTTAACACTGCAGTGAGAGAGAGAAGGGGGTTAATACTACAGTGAGAGAGAGGGGTTAATACTGCAGTGAGAGACAGGTTAATACTACAGTGAGAGAGAGAAGGGGGTTAACACTGCAGTGAGAGAGAGAAGGGGGTTAATACTACAGTGAGAGAGAGGGGTTAATACTGCAGTGAGAGACAGGTTAATACTACAGTGAGAGAGAGAGGTTAATACTGCAGTGAGAGAGAGAGGTTAATACTGCAGTGAGAGAGAGAAGGCGGTTAACACTACAGTGAGAGGGGGTTAATACTGCAGTGAGAGAGAGGGGTTAATACTGCAGTGAGAGGTTAATACTGCAGTGAGAGAGAGTCTGGAGTTAGAACTACAGTGAGAGATGAGTTAATACAGCACTGAACAAGAATGACTGTAAGTGTGGTTTCTAAGTGTGCCCTCTAAATGTCTGGACTTGGGCTTTGGTGTCAAGATGGGCGGAGTTATCTTGTGAGAAGGGCGGGGCCGCCTGCTGAGAGGCTGTGGCTGTCTCATTTGAGGGTGTGGCTATCACACATGGGGGCGGGGTCATCTCCTGAGAGGATGTGGCAGTCTTACATCAGGGTGGGGTTATCTCCCAGGAGGGTGTGGTAGGTTCTAATCAGGGCGGGGCTATCTCACGAGGGTGGGGCCATCTCACAGGTGGTGGGGCCATCTCCCGCCAGGGTGGGGTTATCTCACAGGAGGGCTGGGATATTTGCCCCAGTGTGGGGTTGTCTCCCGCCAGGGTGGGGTTATCTCACAGGAGGGCTGGGATATTTGCCCCAGTGTGGGGTCGTCTCCCGCGAGGGTGGGGTTATCTCACAGGAGGGCTGGGATATTTGCCCCAGTGTGGGGTCGTCTCCCGCGAGGGTGGGGTTTCAGACAGTACCCATCGTCTGTGTGTGTTGTGCCTGCAGCCCTGACAGCCTCTCCAGAGTCCATCACCCTGAGGGAGAAGGAGCCCATTGTGACACCAGCTCCTGAGGTACAGGAGACACTGTCTCTCTCTCCTCGTTCCTCTCTCCTCTCTCCTCTCTCCTCTCACTCTCACTCTCCTCTCTCCCTATCTTCTCTCTCCATCTCTCCCTCTCCTCCCCTCTCTCCCTCTCCTCCCTCTCACTCTCCTCTCTCCTCTCCCCTCTTCTCTCTTCTCTCTCTCCCTCTAACTCTCCTCTCTCCTCTCACTCCTCCCTCTCTCCCTCTCTCCTGTCCCCTCTCTCTCACTCTCCTCTCTCCTGTCCCCTCTCTCACTCCTCCCTCTCACTCTTCTCTCTCCTGTCCCCTCTCTCTCACTCTCCTCTCTTCTCTCTCTCTCCTCTCTCCCCTCTCTCCCTCTGTCTGACTCTCCTCTCTCTCCTCTCCCTCTCTCTCCTCTCCCCCTGTCGCAGTTTGAAGGAGTGGAGCTGCCCGAGGTCACAGCCAGAGAGTTAGACTTGCTGATCGAGCAGCCAGAGCTCGTTCTGCTACAGCCAGAGAGGGAGGCCGAGGGTGAGACAGGCCCCGAGAGGAGCAGTGTGAGAATAGAGAGTGAGACAGGCCCTGAGAGAGAGTGAGACAGGCCCTGAGAGAAGCAGTGTGAGAATAGAGAGTGAGACAGGCCCTGAAAGAGAGTGAGACAGGCCCAGAGAGAAGCAGTGTGAGAATAGAGAGTGAGACAGGCCCTGAGAGAAACAGTGTGAGAATAGAGAGTGAGACAGGCCCAGAGAGAGAGTGAGACAGGCCCAGAGAGAAGCAGTGTGAGAATAGAGAGTGAGACAGGCCCCGAGAGAAGGAGTGTGAGAATAGAGAGTGAGACAGGCCCAGAGAGAGAGTGAGACAGGCCCAGAGAGAAGCAGTGTGAGAATAGAGAGTGAGACAGACCCCGAGAGAAGCAGTGTAAGAATAGAGAGTGAGACAGGCCCAGAGAGAGAGTGAGACAGGCCCAGAGAGAAGCAGTGTGAGAATATAGAGTGAGACAGGCCCTTAGAAAGGCAGGGCGACAGGTGGACAGCAGTGGCATGAGGTGAAGAGAGGGACAGGGAGCAGCTGACCTGAGCTGCAGTGGTGAGACAGGCCCTGAGAGAGAGTGAGACAGGTGGACAGCAGTGGTGTGAGGTGAAGAGAGGGACAGGGAGCAGCTGCCAGGCCACAGAGTGACTGGACTCTCTCCTGCAGGGCCGGAGGAGAGGGAGAGAGAGAGGGAGAGAGAGAGAGACCTGGAGCTGCTGGAGCCCCTGCCCACGGTGGAGCAGTGAGTGACAGCCTGGGGGATACTGGGGTTCACCCTGTCACAGCCCGAGGGACACTGGGGTTCTGTACAGAGGTACCCCTGGGGTTCACCCTGTCACAGCCCGAGGGACACTGGGGTTCTGTACAGAGGTACCCCTGGGGTTCACCCTGTCACAGCCCGAGGGACGCTGGGGTTCTGTACAGAGGTACCCCTGGGGTTCACCCTGTCACAGCCCGAGGGACGCTGGGGTTCTGTCCAGAGGTACCCCTGGGGTTCACCCTGTCACAGCCTGAGGGGCACACTGGGCTGTCTATGCAGGAGGGAAAGACACAGGTCAGACTGCACTCGAGGGGCCTGAGTGACCTCTGTGACCTGTGTGACCCCTCTCTCACAGGCTTGTGGACACGGCCCCAGAGCAGGACATCGTCCTCCTGCTGGACGAGGAGACGGGGCTGCCCATCACCATTCCTGCAGAGCTCGTCCTGGAGGTCACACCCCCGGTCAGCGTCTCTCTCCCACCCCTGCCACCCGAGAGAGAGGAGGACAGGGAGAGGGTGGTCAGTCCAGAGGTCAGTTACTCTCTCAGTGCAGTGTTAATGTACTGGAGTGTCCAGTCAGTGTGTCTGTATGAACCCCTCTCTCTCAGTGCAGTGTTAATGTACTGGAGTGTCCAGTCAGTCAGTGTGTCTGTATGAACCCCTCTCTCTCAGTGCAGTGTTAATGTACTGGAGTGTCCAGTCAGTGTGTCTGTATGAACCCCTCTCTCTCAGTGCAGTGTTAATGTACTGGAGTGTCCAGTCAGTGTGTCTGTATGAACCCCTCTCTCTCAGTGCAGTGTTAATGTACTGGAGTGTCCAGTCAGTCAGTGTGTCTGTATGAACCCCTCTCTCTCAGTGCAGTGTTAATGTACTGGAGTGTCCAGTCAGTGTGTCTGTATGAACCCCTCTCTCTCAGTGCAGTGTTAATGTACTGGAGTGTCCAGTCAGTCAGTGTGTCTGTATGAACCCCTCTCTCTCAGTGCAGTGTTAATGTACTGGAGTGTCCAGTCAGTCAGTGTGTCTGTATGAACCCCTCTCTCTCAGTGCAGTGTTAATGTACTGGAGTGTCCAGTCAGTCAGTGTGTCTGTATGAACCCCTCTCTCTCAGTGCAGTGTTAATGTACTGGAGTGTCCAGTCAGTGTGTCTGTATTAACCTCTCTCTCTCTCTATGTAGCTCCCTGAACTTGATCTTGTCACTCCTAAGAGACGAAGGCGTCAGCTACAGTTCATTGATCCAGAAACCCAGATAAGCCAGGATGCACTGCGTGAGCAGATTGAAGACCCTCTGGCTGAGACCCAGCGTCCGGTATGAGTGTGAGCGTTCACTGAGTTTGATCCACTGTCTCTTTCAGTGATATTAAACTGGAGTGTCCAGTCAGTCAGTGTGTCTGTATGAACCCCTCTCTCTCAGTGCAGTGTTAATGTACTGGAGTGTCCAGTCAGTCAAGTGTGTCTGTATGAACCCCTCTCTCACAGTGCAGTGTTAATGTACTGGAGTGTCCAGTCAGTCAGTGTGGCTGTATGAACCCCTCTCTCTCAGTGCAGTGTTAATGTACTGGAGTGTCCGGTCAGTCAGTGTGTCTGTATGAACCCCTCTCTCTCTCTTTCAGTCTCAGCTCTTGGTACAGGATCCTTTGCTCCGGAGAGAGCCTCCATCAGATCTCTTCAACAGACCTTGTACCTGTGAGTGAGATAAACATTTTCTCCAGCCTGTCAGTGTGGGACACTCCCTTCAGACTAAAGAGACTCAGTTCCTCCAGTCTGTCAGTGTGGGACACTCCCTTCAGACAAAAGAGACTTAGTTCCTTCAGCCTGTCAGTGTGGGACTCTCCCTTCAGACTAAAGAGACTCAGTTCCTCCAGCCTGTCAGTGTGGGACAACTCCTTCAGACTAAAGAGACTCAGTTCCTCCAGCCTGTCAGTGTGGGACACTCCCTTCAGACAAAAGAGACTTAGTTCCTTCAGCCTGTCAGTGTGGGACTCTCCCTTCAGACTAAAGAGACTCAGTTCCTTCAGCCTGCCAGTGCAGGAAACTCACTTCAGACTAAAGAGACTCAGTTCCTCCAGCCTGTCAGTGTGGGACACTTCCTTCATGCTAAAGAGACTTTAGTGCAGTTTTTCATGTCATAATCGAGCACTGGTCGTGGGAAGGAAGTCCCAGTTGCCCTGTTTGTGCTTGACCAGCAGGGAGGCGACAGAGAGGTCGTGCCACCCTGTGTTGGCAGCAGTGCTCGTATTGCCGTCTCCTGTGTTTCGGTGCCGCTGCTCTGTGCTTGTGTCTGTGGCCCCACGGGCTCCTGCTGTTGTGTCACCCCATTCTTAACAGCTCTCTCTCCCGCCCTCCCCAGACCTGCACCCCGACATCTTGGCTCTGTGGAAGCGCTGTGCCTTCGTCACCCCCACCCCGCTGTCTGTCTGGAGGGAGAGGGAGGAGGAGAGAGCGGAGATCAGCGAGAGAGAGGTACAATCCCTCTGTCTGATTCTCTGTGTCTGTCTGATTCTCAGGGCCTGTCTGTCTCTGTGCCTGGTCACCTGTGTCTGTCTGATTCTCAGGGCCTGTCTGTCTCTGTGCCTGTCTGTCTGTGTCTGTCTGATTCTCAGGGCCTGTCTGTCTCTGTGCCTGTCTGTCTGTGTCTGTCTGATTCTCAGGGCCTGTCTGTCTCTGTGCCTGTCTGTCTGTGTCTGTCTGATTCTCAGGGCCTGTCTGTCTCTGTGCCTGTCTATCTGTCTGTCTGATTCTCAGGGCCTGTCTGTCTCTGTGCCTGGTCACCTGTGTCTGTCTGATTCTCAGGGCCTGTCTGTCTCTGTGCCTGGTCACCTGTGTCTGTCTGATTCTCTGTGTCTGTCTGATTCTCAGGGCCTGTCTGTCTCTGTGCGTGTCTGTCTGTGTCTGTCTGATTCTCAGGGCCTGTCTGTCTCAGTGTCTGTCTGATTCTCAGGGCCTGTCTGTCTCTGTGCCTGGTCACCTGTGAACCTGTCTATCTGTATGTCTCGCGATGTGTTTGATGCCTTATGTTATCGTGACGGTGAGTGTCTGTGTATTTTTCTCATGTGGTCTTGATCACTTGTGTGTGTCTCACTCTGATCATGTGTGTGTGTCGCCGTGTCTCACTCTGATCATGTGTGTGTGTCGCCGTGTCTCACTCTGATCATGTGTGTGTGTCGCTGTGTCTCACTCTGATCATGTGTGTGTCGCCGTGTCTCACTCTGATCATGTGTGTGTGTCACTGTGTCTCACTCTGATCATGTGTGTGTCGCTGTGTCTCACTCTGATCATGTGTGTGTCGCCGTGTCTCACTCTGATCATGTGTGTGTCGCTGTGTCTCACTCTGATCATGTGTGTGTCGCTGTGTCTCACTCTGATCATGTGTGCGCAGGAGCTCAGAGAGATGGTGGAGCTGGGAGTGTCTCAAGTTGAAGTGTCCGGTAAGAACAGCTTCTAATTAACTCCTCACACTGGTACAGAAAAACATCTCCATCCCTGAGCTCTTACACACAGGAGCTGGGCCTGAGAGAAACCGCACCTCAACCCCAGAGTGGACACTTACCCTACTGACGGTGTCCTGGGATCTGGACTGACCAGCGGTCAGGACACCCCTACTCTTACTGACAGTGTCCTGGGATTTGTACTGACCAGTCAGGACACCCCTACTCTTACTGACAGTGTCCTGGGATCTGTACTGACCAGTCAGGACACCCCTACTCTTACTGACAGTGTCCTGGGGTCTGTACTGACCGGTCAGGACATCCCTACTCTTACTGACAGTGTCCTGGGATCTGGACTGACCAGTCAGGACACCCCTACTCTTACTGACAGTGTCCTGGGATCTGGACTGACCAGTCAGGACACCCCTACTCTTACTGACAGTGTCCTGGGATCTGTACTGACCAGCAGTCAGGACACCCCTACTCTTACAGACAGTGTCCTGGGATCTGGACTGACCAGTCAGGACACCCCTACTCTTACTGACAGTGTCCTGGGATCTGTACTGACCAGCAGTCAGGACACCCCTACTCTTACTGACAGTGTCCTGGGATCTGGACTGACCAGTCAGGACAGCCCTACTCTTACTGACAGTGTCCTGGGATCTGGACTGACCAGTCAGGACACCCCTACTCTTACTGACAGTGTCCTGGGATCTGAACTGACCAGCAGTCAGGACACCCCTACTCTTACTGACAGTGTCCTGGGATCTGGACTGACCAGTCAGGACACCCCTACTCTTACTGACAGTGTCCTGGGATCTGGACTGACCAGTCAGGACACCCCTACTCTTACTGACAGTGTCCTGGGATCTGTACTGACCAGTCAGGACACCCCTACTCTTACTGACAGTGTCCTGGGATCTGAACTGACCAGTCAGGACACCCCTACTCTTACTGACAGTGTCCTGGGATCTGGACTGACCAGCAGTCAGGACACCCCTACTCCTACTGACAGTGTCCTGGGATCTGGACTGACCAGTCAGGACAGCCCTACTCTTACTGACAGTGTCCTGGGATCTGGACTGACCAGTCAGGACAGCCCTACTCTTACTGACAGTGTCCTGGGATCTGTACTGACCAGCGGTCAGGACACCCCTGCTCTTACAGTGTCAGTGTGACCACCTGGCTGACCCGTTGTCCTGTCTGTGGCAGTGCCCTCAGAGCCCACGCTGGAGGTGTCCGAGGAGGAGCGCTCCCGCATCCTGGTCACCCCGGAGACCAAGTGGTGAGAGGGGGCGTGGCCTGGCGGGGCGGGGCGTGGCCTGGCGGGGCGTGGGCGTGGCCGGGGCGCTGGGGCAGGCGTGAGCAGTCCTGATTTCTGCTGACTCGAGTCGGAGCTGCAGCCCCCCGAAGGCTAAGAGTCAGGACTGCAGGCGGTGTGTGTGTGTGTGTGTGTGTGTGTGTGTGTGTGTGTGTGTGTCTGCGGGTCTCCAGTGCCGGAGGTGCTGATCCCTCTGGAGGGTCAGAGTCAGGGTGTGTGTGTGTGTGTGTGTGTGTGTGTCTGGAGACGCTGATCCCTCTGGAGGGTCAGAGTCAGGGTCAGGGTCAGGGTGTGTGTGTGTGTGTGTGTGTGTGTGTGTGTGTGTGTGTGTGTGTGTGTGTGGAGACGCTGATCCCTCTGGAGGGTCAGAGTCAGGGTGTGTGTGTGTGTGTGTGTGTGTGTGTGTGTGTGTGTGTCTGGAGACGCTGATCCCTCTGGAGGGTCAGAGTCAGGGTCAGGGTCAGGGTGTGTGTGTGTGTGTGTGTGTGTGTGTGTGTGTGTGTGTGTGTGTGTGTGTGTGTGTCTGCAGGTCTCCAGTGCCGGAGGCGCTGATCCCTCTGGAGGGTCAGAGTCAGGGTCAGGGGGTGTGTGTGTGTGTGTGTGTGTGTGTGTGTGTGTGTGTGTGTGTGTGTGTGTGTGTGTGTGTGTGTGTGTCTGCAGGTCTCCAGTGCCGGAGGTGCTGATCCCTCTGGAGGGTCAGAGTCAGGGTGTGTGTGTGTGTGTGTGTGTGTGTGTGTGTGTGTGTGTGTGTGTGTGTGTGTGTGTGTGTGTGTGTGTGTGTCTGCAGGTCTCCAGTGCCGGAGGTGCTGATCCCTCTGGAGGGTCAGAGTCAGGGTGTGTGTGTGTGTGTCTGCAGGTCTCCAGTGCCGGAGGGGCTGATCCCTCTGGAGGGTCAGATCAGGGTCAGGGGGTGTGTGTGTGTGTCTGCAGGTCTCCAGTGCCGGAGGTGCTGATCCCTCTGGAGGGTCAGATCAGGGTCAGGGGGTGTGTGTGTGTGTGTGTCTGCAGGTCTCCAGTGCCGGAGGTGCTGATCCCTCTGGAGGGTCAGAGTCAGGGTCAGGGGGTGTGTGTGTCTGCAGGTCTCCAGTGCCGGAGGTGCTGATCCCTCTGGAGGGGATCCCAGAGGAGATCCCGGGCCGCAGGGAGAGAGAGCCGGAGGAGGGTCTGATGGCTGAGACTGTCCTCGGGTAAGAGAGTCAGCTGCTGTAGAGACTCGTCATACTGGAGCTCATTCAGCACACGAGCTCAGGGAAGCAGGGTGGAGCAGAGGGGGAGGAGTGTGGAGTACTGTGGGAGCAGTGGAGTAGTAGTGGGTGAGTAGTGTGTAGTGGGGCAGTAGTGTAGAGTGGTGGTTTAATAGTGGGGCAGTAGTGACCTGTTCACTGTCCGCAGCCTAGCGCATAGTAGTGGGGGTAGTAGTGTAGAGTAATGGGGAAGTAGTGTTGAGGAGTGGTTTAGTCGTGGGGCAGTAGTATAGTACTGGGCGAGTAGTGAGGCAGTAGTGGTATAGTACTGGGCGAGTGGTGGTTTAGTAGTGGGGCAGTAGTATAGTACTGGGCGAGTGGTGGTTTAGTAGTGGGGCAGTAGTATAGTACTGGGCGAGTAGTGGGGCAGTAGTGGTATAGTACTGGGCGAGTGGTGTTTTAGTAGTGGGGCAGTAGTATAGTACTGGGCGAGTGGTGGTTTAGTAGTGGGGCAGTAGTGGTATAGTACTGGGCGAGTAGTGGTTTAGTAGTGGGGCAGTAGTGGTATAGTACTGGGCGAGTGGTGGTTTAGTAGTGGGGCAGTAGTGGTATAGTACTGGGCGAGTAGTGGTATAGTACTGGGCGAGTGGTGGTTTAGTAGTGGGGCAGTAGTATAGTACTGGGCGAGTGGTGGTTTAGTAGTGGGGCAGTAGTGGTATAGTACTGGGCGAGTAGTGGTTTAGTAGTGGGGCAGTAGTGGTATAGTACTGGGCGAGTGGTGGTTTAGTAGTGGGGCAGTAGTGGTATAGTACTGGGCGAGTGGTGGTTTAGTAGTGGGGCAGTAGTATAGTACTGGGCGAGTAGTGGTTTAGTAGTGGGGCAGTAGTATAGTACTGGGCGAGTAGTGGTTTAGTAGTGGGGCAGTAGTATAGTACTGGGCGAGTAGTGGTTTAGTAGTGGGGCAGTAGTATAGTACTGGCCACTAACAAGACCCACATGTTCACTGTCTGCAGCCTGGCGGCCGCGGCGCTCAGGCAGTTCAGGCAGGTGGCCTTCGACTCGCTGCTGCCCCCTGACTGTGACAGAAGAACTGCAGCCCTCTTCTTCTACAGACTGCTGGGTAAGAGACACCTTTCATCCTTCCCTCACACTGGGACCTGGCTGTCCAGAGAGGACACACTCAGTGTCCACAGCCTGGACACAGACAGACCTGGCTGTCCAGAGAAGACACACTCAGTGTCCACAGCCTGGACACAGACAGACCTGGCCGTCCAGAGAGGACACACTCAGTATCCACAGCCTGGACACAGACAGACCTGGCTGTCCAGAGAGGACACACTCAGTGTCCACAAACTGCCCATAGAAACTGGAGGTGTAGAAATATCCAGGTGTGTACAGTGTATATTAACTGAATGTGTGTGTTTTTCAGAGTTGGTGTCTGCAAGAATCCTGAAAGTGTATCAGGCTGAACCCTACAGCGTCATCATTGTGACACCTGGAGAGCTGTACTCATACTAACACACTCACTCACACTGACACACAGTGATATACCGCTACAACAATTGACACACACTCAGTGTTGGGAGGTGACAGTTACACACACATTTAATGTGATTACAGTGTGAAGTGTTAGGGCTACAGTATACAGAGGTTAAGGGTACACACACAGTGTAGAGAGTAAGAGCTACAGTTTAGAGATGTTAGGGGTACACACACAGTGTACAGAGATCAGGCTTACAGCGTAGAAAGGTTAGGGTTACACACATACTCCGTGTAAAGAGGTTATGGTGACAGTGTAGAGGTGTTATGATTGCACACATACTCAGTGTAGAGAGGTTATGATTGCACACATACTCAGTGTAGAGGTGTTATGATTACACACATACTCAGTGTAGAGGTGTTATGATTACACACATACTCAGTGTAGAGAGGTTATGATTGCACACATACTCAGTGTAGAGAGGTTATGATTACACACATACTCAGTGTAGAGGTGTTATGATTACACACATACTCAGTGTAGAGGTGTTATGATTGCACACATACTCAGTGTAGAGAGGTTATGATTGCACACATACTCAGTGTAGAGAGCTTATGATTACAGTGTTACAGGGTTACAATGTAGAGAGGATGGAGTTACAGTGCAGAGAAATTAGGGGTACACACAGTGTAGAGAGGCTAGGGTCACACACACTCAGTGTAGAGAGGCTAGGGTCACACACACACTCAGTGTAGAGAGGCTAGGGTTACACACAGTGTAGAGAGGCTAGGGTTACACACACAGTGTAGAGAGGCTAGGGTTACACACTCAGTGTAGAGAGACTAGGGTTACACACACTTAGTGTAGAGAGGCTAGGGTTACACACACTTAGTGTAGAGAGGCTAGGGTTACACACACTTAGTGTAGAGAGGCTAGGGTCACACACACACTCAGTGTAGAGAGGCTAGGGTCACGCACATACTCAGTGTAGAGAGGCTAGGGTTACAGTGTGGAGAGTCTAGGGTTACACACACACTCAGTGTAGAGGAGTTAGGGGTACAAAGTAGAAGGGTAAGGGGTACAATAGAGAGAGAGATTAGGGTTTAGTGTACAGAAAGGCTCAGGATGCAGTGCTCACTCTGTGTTTCAGAAGTGGTTGCTATGATTTTTCTCACTTACTGTTCTAAGTGTAGACATTACAAGACAAGAAAGTAGACATTAAAGACACATTTCTTATAACAAGAAATTCTGTTTTTCTACTTATTTTTTGTCCAAACCACACTGTACATATTATGGCTCAGGATTCTTCTAGATTAAAGATCCATGTTAAAGAGCCCATCTCTGTGTCTGATTGGTGAGCAGGTAGGGCTTGTGAACACTACATTAACACTGCACTGAGAGGGGTTAATACAGACACACTGACTGACTGGACACTCCAGTACATTAACACTGCACTGAGAGAGAGGGGTTCATACAGACACACTGACTGGACACTCCAGTACATTAACACTGCACTGAGAGAGAGGGGTTCATACAGACACACTGACTGGACACTCCAGTACATTAACACTGCACTGAGAGAGAGGGGTTCATACAGACACACTGACTGGCTGGACACTCCAGTACATTAACACTGCACTGAGAGAGAGGGGTTCATACAGACACACTGACTGACTGGACACTCCAGTACATTAACACTGCACTGAGAGAGAGGGGTTCATACAGACACACTGACTGACTGGACACTCCAGTACATTAACACTGCACTGAGAGAGAGGGGTTCATACAGACACACTGACTGACTGGACACTCCAGTACATTAACACTGCACTGAGAGAGAGGGGTTCATACAGACACACTGACTGACTGGACACTCCAGTACATTAACACTGCACTGAGAGAGAGGGGTTCATACAGACACACTGACTGGCTGGACACTCCAGTACATTAACACTGCACTGAGAGAGAGGGGTTCATACAGACACACTGACTGACTGGACACTCCAGTACATTAACACTTCACTGAGAGAGAGGGGTTCATACAGACACACTGACTGACTGGACACTCCAGTACATTAACACTGCACTGAGAGAGAGGGGTTCATACAGACACACTGACTGACTGGACACTCCAGTACATTAACACTGCACTGAGAGAGAGGGGTTCATACAGACACACTGACTGGACACTCCAGTACATTAACACTGCACTGAGAGAGAGGAGTTCATACAGACACACTGACTGACTGGACACTCCAGTACATTAACACTGCACTGAGAGAGAGGGGTTCATACAGACACACTGACTGACTGGACACTGCAGTAAATTAACACTGCTCCAAGCCAAGTGTCCAAGGGGGTGTGAGGGGAGTGTAAGGGTTATTTGAACAGATTTTTAAAATGTTTAAAATGTGGCGCATCTGTGTGAGAATTCAATAAATCAGTCAGTACGCACTCTGACTCATCACACAGAGAGAGAGAGTGCATGTGAGATCAAACCGTTATTATCTGCTATAGCTGAAATATTTTAATTACAAAGAAATATCAACATGGTTAAATAAACACACTGTAGCAAAGTCATGGGCAGTCTTTATTATGCCATAATATTCTGCCAGATTTGACACTAACAGAACATCTCCTGTCCTGCTGTGTTTATTACTGAGGGATTCTCTGTGATCTCCTCTCCTCTCTCACTGTGTCTCCTGTCCTGTTGTGTTTATTACCGAGGGATTCTGTGTCATCTCCTCTCTCACTGTGTCTCCTGTCCTAGTGGGGGTTTCTCAAGGACAAGAGTCAGTGAGAGAGGAGAGGTGAGACCGGGAGCAGAGCTGGTGACACAGACTGTGATTCTGCTGTCAAGGTGGACTGACATGTCAGTCTTGACAGTTTAATGAGCTCCACAGCCAAGCGCCAAATTACACACTTTCACATGCGTGACATATATCTGCCCCCAAGAACAAGAGGCAGAGAGCTGACAGCACCACCTCAGAGAGAGACTCAGCCCCACACAGAGACAGAGACCCAGTCCCACTCCACACTGACGAGCGAGTGGTCCACACACAGAGACAGAGGAGAATTTATTTTCCAGTTTTCTCACATTCCGACCAGTTTAACTCGGACACGCGGGTGAGGAAGAGAGGTATTTGCGCACACCTGTCTCCCAGCTGTGGGGTGCAGGGATGGTGCGCTCCGATCTGGAGAGGGATCTGCCCCTCTGCGTCTCCCTGCCCATCGAACTGCTGAGCGTGGAGGAGGCCTTTCCCTTCCTGGACCTGACGCTGAGGGACCTGGGGATCTCACAGTGAGTCTGCTGGGAGAGAGAGAGACACTGAGGGATCTGGGGATCACAGTGAGTCTGGCTGGGACAGAGCGAGACACTGAGGGATCTGGGGATCTCACAGTGAGTCTGGCTGGGAGAGAGAGAGAGAGAGACACTGAGGGACCTGGGGATCTCACAGTGAGTCTGACTGGGAAAGAGAGACACTGAGGGATCTGGGGATCTCACAGTGAGTCTGACTGGGAAAGAGAGACACTGAGGGACCTAGGGATCTCACAGTTAGTCTGGCTGGGGGAGAGAGAGAGAGAGACACTGAGGGACCTGGGGATCTCACAGTGAGTCTGACTGGGAAAGAAACACTGGGGGATCTCACAGTGAGTCTGACTGGGAAAGAGAGACACTGAGGGACCTAGGGATCTCACAGTTAGTCTGGCTGGGGGAGAGAGAGAGACACTGTGGGACCTGGGGATCTCACAGTGAGTCTGACTGGGAAAGAAACACTGGGGGATCTCACAGTGAGTCTGACTGGGAAAGAGAGACACTGAGGGATCTGGGGATCTCACAGTGAGTCTGGCTGGGGGAGAGAGAGAGAGAGAGACACTGAGGGACCTGGGGATCTCACAGTGAGTCTGGCTGGGGGAGAGAGAGAGACACTGAGGGATCTGGGGATCACAGTGAGTCTGGCTGGGACAGAGCGAGACACTAAGGGATCTGGGGATCTCACAGTGAGTCTGACTGGGAAAGAGAGACACTGAGGGACCTAGGGATCTCACAGTTAGTCTGGCTGGGGGAGAGAGAGAGACACTGAGGGACCTGGGGATCTCACAGTGAGTCTGACTGGGAAAGAGAGACACTGAGGGACCTGGGGATCACAGTGAGTCTGGCTGGGAGAGAGAGAGAGAGAGACACTGAGGGACCTGGGGATCTCACAGTGAGTCTGACTGGGAAAGAGAGACACTGAGGGACCTGGGGATCTCACAGTTAGTCTGGCTGGGAAAGAGAGACACTGAGGGACCTAGGGATCTCACAGTTAGTCTGGCTGGGGGAGAGAGAGAGAGAGACACTGAGGGACCTGGGGATCTCACAGTGAGTCTGACTGGGAAAGAAACACTGGGGGATCTCACAGTGAGTCTGACTGGGAAAGAGAGACACTGAGGGACCTGGGGATCTCACAGTGAGTCTGACTGGGGGAGAGAGAGAGACACTGTGGGACCTGGGGATCTCACAGTGAGTCTGACTGGGAAAGAAACACTGGGGGATCTCACAGTGAGTCTGACTGGGAAAGAGAGACACTGAGGGATCTGGGGATCTCACAGTTAGTCTGGCTGGGGGAGAGAGAGAGACACTGTGGGACCTGGGGATCTCACAGTGAGTCTGACTGGGAAAGAAACACTGGGGGATCTCACAGTGAGTCTGACTGGGAAAGAGAGACACTGAGGGACCTGGGGATCTCACAGTGAGTCTGACTGGGAAAGAGAGACACTGAGGGACCTAGGGATCTCACAGTGAGTCTGGCTGGGGGAGAGAGAGAGACACTGAGGGACCTGGGGATCTCACAGTGAGTCTGACTGGGAAAGAGAGACACTGAGGGACCTAGGGATCTCACAGTTAGTCTGGCTGGGGGAGAGAGAGAGACACTGAGGGACCTGGGGATCTCACAGTGAGTCTGACTGGGAAAGAGAGACACTGAGGGACCTAGGGATCTCACAGTTAGTCTGGCTGGGGGAGAGAGAGAGACACTGTGGGACCTGGGGATCTCACAGTGAGTCTGACTGGGAAAGAAACACTGGGGGATCTCACAGTGAGTCTGACTGGGAAAGAGAGACACTGAGGGACCTAGGGATCTCACAGTTAGTCTGGCTGGGGGAGAGAGAGAGACACTGAGGGACCTGGGGATCTCACAGTGAGTCTGACTGGGAAAGAGAGACACTGAGGGACCTAGGGATCTCACAGTTAGTCTGGCTGGGGGAGAGAGAGAGACACTGTGGGACCTGGGGATCTCACAGTGAGTCTGACTGGGAAAGAAACACTGGGGGATCTCACAGTGAGTCTGACTGGGAAAGAGAGACACTGAGGGACCTAGGGATCTCACAGTTAGTCTGGCTGGGGGAGAGAGAGAGACACTGAGGGACCTGGGGATCTCACAGTGAGTCTGACTGGGAAAGAGAGACACTGAGGGATCTGGGGATCTCACAGTGAGTCTGGCTGGGGGAGAGAGAGAGAGAGAGAGAGACACTGAGGGACCTGGGGATCTCACAGTGAGTCTGGCTGGGGGAGAGAGAGAGACACTGAGGGACCTGGGGCGGGGAGAGAGAGACACACTGAAGGACCTGGGGCTGGGAAAGAGAGAGACACTGGAGGATCTGGAGCTGGGAGGGAGAGAGAGACACTGGGGGACCTGGGGATCTCACAGTGAGCAGGTGGGAGAGAGAGAGAGAGAGAGAGAGACACACTGGGGGATTTGGGGCTGGGAGAGAGAGACACTGGGGGATATGGGGCTGGGAGAGAGAGTCGGTGAGCAGGCGTGCGCCTTGGGACCCATGTGCACCACACGAGTCGGTGAGCAGGCGCCTCGGGACCCATGTGCACCACACGAGTCGGTGAGCAGGCGCCTAGGGACCCACGTGCAACACACGAGTCGGTGAGCGGGCGTGCGCCTCGTGACCCGTGTGCACCGCACGAGGAGAGCACCACAGCCCCAACTTACGTTACTACCAGTCAGCAGTGTTATAGATCGTAATCTAGTGAGGGTGTGTCTGCGCAGGTCTGCAGTAAAGGAGAAGGTGTTCTGGGTGGACAGCACGAAGACTCGGGTCCGGAAGGGCCCCAGCCAGCTGCGGGAGAAGGAGGTCCTGGTCGTGGAGGCCCGGGTCCGAGTGCAGAGGACCGGCGACCCGCTGGAGCAGGAGATCCTGTACAGCACCGAGACGCACACGGACCGCAGTTACTGCAGGAGCTGTGTGTCGGTGCTGCCCTGGAGACACACCCAGAGAGGTGAGTGGGGCCAGGCTGTTAGATCTCAGACAGCATTAATGATGGATTAATCTGATCTCATTCCGTTCCCCAGGCTGTGAAATAACACACCCGGGTGAGACGGACACTTCACTGCAGGAAAATGAAAAAAATTACATTTCAAGCCAGCATCTTCCAACTGAATGTATCAACATATTTACAACTCACTCTCCAGCTGCATTCTAAACGTACTGTAGTGTCCAGTCAGTGTGTCTGTATAAACCCCTCTCTCTCAGTGCAGTGTTAATGTACTGGAGTGTCCAGTCAGTCAGTGTGTCTGTATGAACCCCTCTCTCTCAGTGCAGTGTTAATGTACTGGAGTGTCCAGTCAGTCAGTGTGTCTGTATGAACCCCTCTCTCTCAGTGCAGTGTTAATGTACTGGAGTGTCCAGTCAGTCAGTGTGTCTGTATGAACCCCTCTCTCTCAGTGCAGTGTTAATGTACTGGAGTGTCCAGTCAGTCAGTGTATTATTAACCCCTCTTTCTCTCCTAGAAGGGCTGCCAGAGAACAGTGACAAGACAGTGGAGATGGTTGTTGCTGTGGATACAGAATCACATCCAAACTGGCAGAAAACCAAAGAAACCAAAGGAAATTTGGTCCTGAATTAGCAAAGATGACTTCTGAAGCAAAAAACAAGATTTAGTAATGAGCTTTCCTGCAAGTGAACCCTTCAGCTAAAGACCTTTATCTATGGGCTCTATGGGCATCTAGTTCTCAGTGCTGTTGACCAATCTGAAATGTAATTCTTTACTATGCTGTAACTGTAGGCCTTAGTGTAACGGGACTGTTCTACTGTACTGGACTGTAGCTCCTATTGTAACAGACTGTTCTCCTGTACTGGGACTGTAGCCCCTATTGTAACAGGACTGTTCTACTGTACTGGACTGTAGCTCCTATTGTAACGGGACTGTTCTACTGTACTGGACTGTAGCTCCTATTGTAACAGACTGTTCTCCTGTACTGGACTGTAGCTCCTATTGTAACAGGACTGTTCTACAGCACTACTGCACTGGGATTATTGCAAGAAATAGTTTCCCAGTGTAAGAAGTTCTTAACTCTGTTCAGTGATGTACATTAACACCTGACTTACATGATTTGAAATAAACAATAAACAATTTTCCTGCTTTGCCACTAATAACTGCAGTCTCTCTCATCAGTATCAGAGGTCAGCATTCAAACAGATGATAGTCACGTGTCCCCGTCAGTCCGCGATGAGTCTCAGTGTAGCACTACAGAACCAGTGGGGGCAGGGTGGCACAGTGGTGAGCGTTGCTACTCGCCTTGCTGGGGTTCTCAGTTCAATTCCTGGGGTACTATCTGTGTGGAGTTTGCATGTTCTCCCCATGCGCATGTGGGTTTTCTCCGCAGTCCAAATACATACTGGTAGGTTAACTGGCTTCAGGGAAAATGGGCCGTGGTGTGAGAGTGTGACTGTGTGCGCGTCTGCCCTGCGACGGACTGGTGTCCTGTCCAGGGTGTGTGAGAGTGTGACTGTGTGCACATCTGCCCTGCGATGGACTGGTGTCCTGTCCAGGGTGTGTGAGGGTGTGATTGTGTGTGCGTGTCTGCCCTGCGATGGACTGGTGTCCTGTCCAGGGTGTGTGAGAGTGTGACTGTGTGCACATCTGCCCTGCGATGGACTGGTGTCCTGTCCAGGGTGTGTGAGGGTGTGATTGTGTGTGCGTGTCTGCCCTGCGATGGACTGGTGTCCTGTCCAGGGTGTGTGAGGGTGTGATTGTGTGCACATCTGCCCTGCGATGGACTGGTGTCCTGTCCAGGGTGTGTGAGGGTGTGATTGTGTGTGCCTCTGCCCTGCGATGGACTGGTGTCCTGTCCAGGGTGTGTGAGGGTGTGATTGTGTGTGCCTCTGCCCTGTGATGGACTGGTGTCCTGTCCAGGGTGTGTGAGGGTGTGATTGTGTGTGCGTGTCTGCCCTGCGATGGACTGGTGTCCTGTCCAGGGTGTGTGAGGGTGTGATTGTGTGTGCCTCTGCCCTGTGATGGACTGGTGTCCTGTCCAGGGTGTGTGAGGGTGTGATTGTGTGTGCGTGTCTGCCCTGTGATGGACTGGTGTCCTGTCCAGGGTGCGTGAGGGTGTGATTGTGTGTGCCTCTGCCCTGTGATGGACTGGTGTCCTGTCCAGGGTGTGTGAGGGTGTGATTGTGTGTGCGTGTCTGCCCTGCGATGGACTGGTGTCCTGTCCAGGGTGTGTGAGGGTGTGATTGTGTGTGCCTCTGCCCTGTGATGGACTGGTGTCCTGTCCAGGGTGTGTGAGGGTGTGATTGTGTGTGCGTGTCTGCCCTGCGATGGACTGGTGTCCTGTCCAGGGTGTGTGAGGGTGTGATTGTGTGTGCCTCTGCCCTGCGATGGACTGGTGTCCTGTCCAGGGTGTGTGAGGGTGTGATTGTGTGTGCCTCTGCCCTGCGATGGACTGGTGTCCTGTCCAGGGTGTACCAATGCTTAGACAATGGAGCGGGTGCAAGCCTGCAGGGGCAGGACAGGGGATGGGAGTACAGGAAAGAGAAAACAGGTGAAAGACATGCAGAGAGCAGTGGATTAAGTGCCTAGGAAAATTTTATTTTGTACTACTTGAGTTCTGCAGCAATTTTCACACAGAGAAAATTCTCATTGGAAATGTGTTTATCAGTCAGTAAATGAAAACAACTTCAAAACAACAATAATAATAATACTCTAACAGAGGGAAAGTAAATGTGAAAGATACCTTGACTCCTGTCGTCTTTCTGCTCTCCACATTACAAACCTCTCTAAACTGGTTAATGGTTTGAAAAACACCCAGCAACTCCAAAAGCACTCCCCTTCATAGAAGAAAGTGAAATATTAAACAGCAACAACAAAGGATAAAATTAAAGTAAAAATTAGAACTAAACAGTCTTTGCATTAAGTCTGAACTTTGGCTCTCTGTGTTTCAATTGATAGTACGAAGATTGATGGTATAAATTAAATAGCTACTGAGCGCCCAACCTCATTGGCTAAACTTGAAGATACTGATTTGGCAGACAGCCAATGAAGAGAGAGCTTCCACCGATGTGGGCGGGGCTAGGAGGCAGTAACAGCAGAGGTCACCGTGGCCCTCCCCTGAGCAGGAAGTGACATCACAGCGGTCTGGAACTCCTGTGGATAACGCTGGGCGACGTCTCTGAGCAACAGAAGCAAAGTGTTCTGGATATCTGAAACAGAGAACAACAGCCAATATAGACACCCTGACAGAACAGCCATTACACTGCATTACAAAAGCAAAGGGCATCAGATTGTCACAGCCTTTTCACATCTCTGCTCATTCTCTTTCAGACATAAAGCAGACAATAAATAATGATGAAATGAAGACAAAGTAATACCCACTACAACATTCTTGGATAAACCAAAAAAATCCAT
This sequence comes from Lepisosteus platostomus, assembly GCF_059453375.1. Lineage (NCBI taxonomy): Eukaryota > Metazoa > Chordata > Actinopteri > Semionotiformes > Lepisosteidae > Lepisosteus > Lepisosteus platostomus. The sequence goes on from NC_142616.1 coordinate 13,834,500, forward strand.
GCAGATTTAACTATTGTTGTACTACAGTACAGTAATGCAAGTATTGTTTCCTGTGATCCACACAATAACAAAGAAAATATCCCTCAAATGTCCACTAATGTTTAAAAGTGCACCGCACTCCTGACGAGCACACCGTGACGTCCTGTCACCGGTGAACAGTCGAGCCACCGCGCTCCTGACGAGCACACGGTGACGTCCTGTCACGGGTGAACAGTCAAGCCACCGCGCTCCTGACGAGCACACAGTGACGTCCTGTCACGGGTGAACAGTCAAGCCAACACACTCCTGACGAGCACACAGTGACGTCCTGTCACCAGTGAACAGTCAAGCCAACACACTCCTGACGAGCACACAGTGACGTCCTGTCACGGGTGAACAGTCAAGCCAACACACTCCTGACGAGCACACAGTGACGTCCTGTCACCAGTGAACAGTCAAGCCAACACACTCCTGACGAGCACACAGTGACGTCCTGTCACCAGTGAACAGTCAAGCCAACACACTCCTGACGAGCACACAGTGACGTCCTGTCACGGGTGAACAGTCAAGCCAACACACTCCTGACGAGCACACAGTGACGTCCTGTCACGGGTGAACAGTCAAGCCAACACACTCCTGACGAGCACACAGTGACGTCCTGTCACCGGTGAACAGTCAAGCCAACACACTCCTGACGAGCACACAGTGACGTCCTGTCACCAGTGAACAGTCAAGCCAACACACTCCTGACGAGCACACAGTGACGTCCTGTCACCGGTGAACAGTCCAGCCACCGCGCTCCTGACGAGCACACCATGACACAGTGGGTTAAACAGCTCAAGAACCTGAAACAGTGAATTGCAGTACGACAGTACAGCACAGATGACAGACACAGACACACACAGAGTGACAGACAACAACAGATGACGCCTCACCAGGCTTGAGTTCTTTGGTTCCCAGGACCTGACTGACTGCAGACACCACTGGCTTCAGGTGTCCCACAACCTGCACAACACAGCACAGGAGAACACTTACTCAGGCTGTACACTGCTACATCACTCTGGGAGGTGTTTTTATGGTTAGTGTAATTATTTCAGTATTTCTGGCTATTAAAGAAACATCCAAAAAGGGCGTCAATTTTCAGGCATTTATGATTTTCAAAACATAACTAAACCGGTAATGACGTCAATAGACCGTTCAGTAGCACGTTCATAGAGAACTGCACTTCATACAGGCGATTTCAGCTTCTATGTCCATTATGGCTTCGACTCAATTTTTGTTTCACAAAATCACTAACTTCACTCCCTCCCCATTTGATGCCTGGTGTTTGTGCACTGGAAGTATTCTCTCCCAGCGTCAGTAGCACTGAAGTCATTTGGCCTGTTTTCACCACAGGCTGTGCTGGCTGTGATTCTGCCCCCTGTGTTGCTGCTCCCTGGCTTGTATTGGCACTGTAACGTCAGCACAGAGAGAGGAGGCCTGTACTAGCAACCCGCCCGTACGGCGCTGTGCTCAGAAAATACCTTTGATAAACTCCAGCAATCCTGCAATTTAGAGACCCAGAACTTTAATCCAACTCAAAATCCGAGAAGGAATGAGACCGAACTCCTTATTTTGGAATGAATTATTTTCTCCTGTCCCACTGTGATGATACCTTTTCTGTTGTCTTGGGCTCTTTCTCTTCCAGTGTGGACCCCGCTAAACAGGGACAGTCCAGACTGGACACTGCTGTCCCAAGAAGTTTCTTTTATCCCCCAGATGGACGCCACTGTGCAAAGCAGTGTGCTTTTAGACTTTTTTTAAGATCACTTTATTGGCCATATACAATTTCTTGCACTAGGAATGTGTCTTTTTCTGGTGTCAGGTCAGAGGGAGGAAACGGGGAAAAAGCAAAAGCAGAAGTGTGGTGTGGTGGCTCTGTGGCTCAGGATCTGCGCCTGTGGCTGGAAGGTTGCCGGTTCAAATCCCAGAGCCGGCAGAGGAATCCTACGCCACTGTGCCCCTGAGCAAGGCCCTTCAGCCCCGCTGCTCCAGGGGTGCTGTATAAATGGCTGACCCTGCGCTCTGACCCCCAGCTTCTCTCCCTGTCTGTGTGTCTCATGGAGAGCAAACTGGGGTCTGAGAAAAGAATTGTATACGTTTTGGAGAAATTGTATATGTATGTGGCCAATAAAGTGAGCTCATACATGCGTCCATCACAGGCTGGGGCCCCGAGACCCACGGAGCGGTCGAGGCCGGCCCCCGAGCTCGGGTTGACGTGCCCCGTTCCCTGCCGTCTCACCAGCGGCTGTGTGTGGGTGTAGAGGAAGGCCAGGCAGCTGAACACGGTGCTGTTCTCCTCCAGGTCCTCCTTCAGGGGGAGACATGACAGCACGGCAGGGAGTACCTGAGACAGCAGACAGGGGACAGAGAAGAGGGACAGGTTCTTGATCATCGGAAATGTACATCTGACAAAAGAGCTGCAAAATATTACCTCCACAAGCAGAGACACTTCACAGCGACAAGCAACAGTTTCATCATTCTTGACACTCCTGACAGAGGGCAGAGTTAAGCAGTCCATGTATGTAGTACAAACCATTTTCTTTTGTATGTAATAATATTCCTTACGCTTATATATCACATTTTCTGGACACTCCACTCAAAGCTCTTTGCAGGTACTGGGGATCCCCTCTTCCACCACCAGTGTGATGATGCACCAGTCTGCTCACACACACCAGCTCTCAGTGGGGAGGAGAGCAGAGTGATGAAGCCAGTTCAGAGAGGGGGGTTATCAGGAGGCCATGACTGGTAAAGGCCAGGAGGAAATTTGGGCAGCATGCTGGGGTAACACCCCTACTCTCTTCGAGAAACACCCTGGGGTTTTTACTGACCACAGAGAGTCAGGACCTCAGGGTTTACGTCTCATCACATTGCTGGGAGATGAATCCACAATGTGTCCGGAAGTGGAGGACGAGGATGGGATTTAGCATGAACGTGCTTCAGCCCCGGAGGGGGAGAGAGGCAGGAGATCGCATGCGCACTCACCTGCTCCAGCGGGACACACTCGGTGTTGGCCAGGATCATGCGGCTCAGCGCGGCACACAGGTTGTCGATCACCCTGCGGTCAGACTCCCGGGACAGCAGGGAGGAGAACAGCGCCAGCATGGCGGGGTAGTCTCTGAGACAGGGAGTCAAGGCAACGACGGAGACGGGAGAGGAGGGGGGCAAAGGGCACCGCAGATTCCGCAAAAACATCCCGCTCCTTCCAGACGGCATCCTGCAGGCCTGCGCTAATGTGTGCTCAGCGTGCAGACAGCAGGCAGGATACTGTGAGAGGGCAGGCCTGCGCTAGCGCCCCCACCCTGAGCACAGTGGAACTGCACCTCTCCCACTCACACTCCCTACAGCTCAGTGTGCAGACAGCAGGCAGGATACTGTGAGAGGGCAGGCCCACAGGCCTGAGCTAGCGCCCCCACCCTGAGCACAGTGGAACTGCACCTCTCCCACTCACACTCCCTACAGCTCAGTGTGCAGACAGCAGGCAGGATACTGTGAGAGGGCAGGCCCACAGGCCTGAGCTAGCGCCCCCACCCTGAGCACAGTGGAACTGCACCTCTCCCACTCACTCCCTACAGCTCAGTGTGCAGACAGCAGGCAGGATACTGTGAGAGGGCAGGCCTGAGCTAGCGCCCCCACCCTGAGCACAGTGGAACTGCACCTCTCCCACTCACACTCCCTACAGCTCAGTGTGCAGACAGCAGGCAGGATACTGTGAGAGGGCAGGCCTGCGCTAGCGCCCCCACCCTGAGCACAGTGGAACTGCACCTCTCCCACTCACACTCCCTACAGCTCAGTGTGCAGACAGCAGGCAGGATACTGTGAGAGGGCAGGCCTGCGCTAGCGCCCCCACCCTGAGCACAGTGGAACTGCACCTCTCCCACTCACACTCCCTACAGCTCAGTGTGCAGACAGCAGGCAGGATACTGTGAGAGGGCAGGCCTGCGCTAGCGCCCCCACCCTGAGCACAGTGGAACTGCACCTCTCCCACTCACACTCCCTACAGCTCAGTGTGCAGACAGCAGGCAGGATACTGTGAGAGGGCAGGCCCGCAGGCCTGAGCTAGCGCCCCCACTCCAAACACACTGTTGCTGCGCACCTCGGCATCGCTGTCCCTCACGCCGCCCACCAGCACTGGCAGCAGTCGACTGGCCAGCTGGACGGCGACGGGCGCGCCACCCGACACCCCCCCGAGTGCCTGCAGGATCTCGGCCAGCGTGCCCAGAGAGAAGGAGCGGTCAGCCACCGTGCAGGAGGGCTTCTGCCAGGGAGAGACAGAGGGCAGGGGAGGTGTGAACACACTCACCCCAACTGCGCACCACAGCACACTAACACGAGCTTGTGAATACAACATGTGTGCCAAGAGTGTTCTTTCAGACAGAGAAAAGAGTAACAGAGTGTGTGCGATAGTGTGACAGAATGAAACAGAGCGTGTGTGAGTGTGATACAGTGTGTAAGAGTGGGAGTGTGATACAGTGTGTTAGTTTGATAGTGTCTAAGATTGTGTGAAACTGTGCGTTATACAGTAACAGTGTGTGATGCAGTGTGTGCGTCTGACAGACTCACAGTCTTGTTGATCAGCAGGGGCAGCAGCTCGTTCAGGTAGGGGGAGAAGGTCTCTCCTGGCACAGCGGCTGCGAGGAGGGGAATACCCTCGCCAGCGAATTCCTGCAGCATGGCGTCATACTCTGCCTGGAACACAGGGCGGCAGCACAGCGCAGTCAGCAGCGCCCCGCCCAGGTCAACGCGTGACTCAGGGCATTACTGGCCTGTCTGGACCAGCCGGGGATCACCAGGGTCTACAGTGCAAAGCGTAGAGCTCACACTGAAGCTCACAACACACAGGTTCGGTCTGGCCAGCATAGCACACAAACACACTGCAGCCTTGGAAAGAGTTTAAAGAAGATCAATAGGCATGATTCCTGGTTCCCGTCAGGAGATCGTAATATACCCTGAGAAACATCCATCCATTCATTTTCTATCTATTTCTCCCAATACAGGATCACAGGGGAGATGGAGTCTATCCCAGCAAGCACTGGGTGCAAGGCAGGGTACAGCCTAAAGGGGACGCCCGTCCAGCACACAGCAGAGACAGACACACACACACACACACACACACACACACACACCAGGCCCAGTTCTCCCAGAAGCCAATCAACCGGTAGTATGTCTCTGGATTGTGGGAGAAAACTGGTTCACCCAGAGGAAATCCCATGAACACAGGGAGAACAAGCAGACTCCACACAGACAGCACCACTGGAACTGAACCCAGGGCCCAGGGCTGTGAGGAGGCAATGGTCACCCCTGAGCTGCTGTGCTGCCAGCCTCCCAGGTCAGAGGAGATTAATCTCCTCAGTCTACGGAGAGGCAGGGGGAGAAACCAGTTCCAAGCAGTGCTAAAACGGTATAAAACAGAGACGGCCCACTGGCTGACTCTCTTCTTCTCGTGGCCAAGTCCTGAAGAACCTCAAGCACTTCAACAGCAGCTCCTTCCCACTGCCAGAGCTCCTCCAGGCTCCCGCTACAGCACTCTCCTCCAGTCATGAAACACCTTAAGCCGACACCTGTCCTCGTCTGTGCTTCAGCGTGGCAGGGGACTCGTCTATGAGCGTCCTCCGTTGCTCAGAAGACAAAGCACGTGGCTCCACAGCAAAGAGAACACTCCCAGCAGACAGCACTCCAGGATCACAGGGACACAGGCAGACAGGGAGAGGAACTGAGGGAGCCACTGCTGCTAGCAGAGCCTTCTACTGACAGAGAGACAGAGACAAACTCCATACCTGCTGCTCGTCATCATCTCCATCATCTCCTGCATCCTGACAAGCTGTCTGCAATAGAGAGAGAGGGGCTCATACAGACACACTGACTGACTGGACACTCCAGTACATTAACACTGCACTGAGAGAGAGGGGTTCATACAGACACACTGACTGGACACTCCAGTACATTAACACTGCACTGAGAGAGAGGGGTTCATACAGACACACTGACTGGACACTCCAGTACATTAACACTGCACTGAGAGAGAGGGGTTCATACAGACACACTGACTGACTGGACACTCCAGTACATTAACACTGCACTGAGAGAGAGGGGTCAATACAGACACACTGAGTGGTAATTTACTGATCGGTGAGCACCTTCTTCTTCAGCACGTCGCGGATGGTGTGGCTGATTTCCTGCAGGCGGCCGTTCTCCTGCAGCGCCTCCCCTTTGCAGGACTTGAGGACAGCATTGAGAGACTCCAGCACCGCCATCACCACCTGCCTCTCCTTCTCCTCCCGCACCGCCTTCAGGAAGCAGGTGGTCACCACTGACAGCAGCTTGTGCAGAGCTGGGGGAGACACACACGCTGCAGGGCACTGTACACAGCAAGACAGCACAGTCCAGACAGGGACAGGCAAGTACCACACAGACACAAAGGCAGAGACACATAGACAGGGACAGACAAGTAGTACAGAGACACTAGGCCAGAGACACATAGACAGGGACAGACAAGTAGTACAGAGACACTAGGCCAGAGACACATAGACAGGGACAGACAAGTAGCACAGAGACACAAGGGCAGAGACACATAGACAGGGACAGACAAGTACCACAGAGACACAAGGGCAGAGACACATAGACAGGGACAGACAAGTAGCACAGAGACACAAGGGCAGAGACACATAGACAGGGACAGACACGTACCACAGAGACACAAGGGCAGAGACACATAGACAGGGACAGACAAGTAGCACAGAGACACAAGGGCAGAGACAGACAAGTAGCACAGAGACACAAGGGCAGAGACAGACAAGTAGCACAGAGACACAAGGGCAGAGACAGACAAGTAGCACAGAGACACAGACAGGGACAGACAAGTAGCACAGAGACACAGACAGGGACAGACAAGTAGCACAGAGACACAGACAGGGACAGACAAGTAGCACAGAGACACAGACAGGGACAGACAAGTACCGCAGAGACAGAAGAGCCGACACAGATAGGGACAGACAGACGCACACAGGCGTTACCCTGATGGTTGCTCTCAGTGGGGCTCTCCTCCCACACCCGGTGCTGGGCCCTGCAGAACTGACCCAGAGCCTCATAGGCTGCCTTCCGCACGTTCTCATGGGGGAACTGAGGGGAGCAGGGAAAGACAGGGGATAAAGAACAGATCTCACAGAGTATCACTGAACAAACACACCCTGACACACAGTCACACACACACACGCCCTGACACACAGTCACAGTCACACACACACACGCCCTGACACATCTGACAGTCACAGTAACACACGCCCAGACACACCCTGACGGACAGTCAGAGTCACACAGTCAGAGTCACTCACTAACACACACACGCCCTGACACAACTGACAGACAATCACATTAACAAACACCCAGACACACCCTGACGGACAGTCAGTCACACAGTCAGAGTCACTCACTAACACACAAACGCCCTGACACAACTGACAGACAATCACATTAACAAACACCCAGACACACCCCGACGGACAGTCAGAGTCACTCACTAACACACACACGCCCCGACACATCTGACAGACAGTCACAGTAACACACACCCAGACACACCCTGACGGACAGTCAGAGTCACGCACACACAGACACCCTGACAGACCGTCACAGTCACATACACACACACACACCCACCCACCCTGACAGACAGTCACAGTCACACACACACACGCCCAGACACACCCCGACGGACAGTCAGAGTCACACAGTCGGAGTCACTCACTAACACACTCACTCACTAACACACGCCCTGACAAATCTGACAGACAGTCACAGTAACACGCCCCGACACATCTGACAGACAGTCACAGTCACACACACGCCCAGACACACCCCGACGGACAGTCGCAGTCACACACACACAGACAGACACACAGCACCAGAAAGGGGCACACTCACGTCACGCAGCTCGTACACCTGCTGGAAGCTGGACTCCAGGAAGGGCAGGAAGGCAGAGCTGGGAGAGGGAGAGTGAGAGTGAGAGTGAGAGTTAGCACAGCGCAGCAGTGTGCTCGGACAAGCCTGCCGCTGCAAGGAGTCAGCCTGTCCATCTCACCCTGTGTTGTAGGCGATCTCCCCCAGAGCATCGCAGGCATCCTCCTTCTCGTCGATATAGGCGTTTTCCACACTGAACCTGCCAACACACGAGCAAAAATACACTGAGATCGTCTGCAGACACAACGTGGCCATTATAAAAATTCAGTATCGTCGACGGACAACAGAAGCTCAGAAGCCATCTGTCTTTCACTAACGCTGCTCTTCCAGATGGAGCAGGACGGATGTACGCACCCAGCAATGTCTCTCTCCTCTCCCTCGCTGTCTCGTCCACTCTCGTCCTCCACGACCACCTCTTTCTCTTCGTCGTCATCTTCGTCTTCCTCGTCCAGGAGCAGAAATGACCGATGCTCCTCATCCAGGTGAGCCTGAGGGCAGAACAGACACACTGGCTGAAGAGCTGGAGTAATGGGGTGGTGAAGCACAAGGTGCTGGCATGCTGACATGCAAGAGAAGAGAGGAGACTAAGGAGAGGGCCTGTGACTCACAGTGACGCCCTCAGTGGACTTCAGAGACATCAGCATCAGGGTGGTGATGGAGGACAGGTGAGGAGTAAGGCACTCCGGGCAGACTGTAGACACTGCCGAGAACAGGCTGTACCTGAGACAGACGGGCGGAGAGAGGGAGGGAGTTACTCACAGTCTTCAGGATGACAGGATACAGACAGACAGACGGGGTGCTCGGACAGGATACAGACAGACAGACGGGGTGCTCGGACAGGATGCAGACAGACAGACGGGGTGCTCGGACAGGATACAGACAGAGACAGACGGGGTGCTCGGACAGGATACAGACAGACAGACGGGGTGCTCGGACAGGATACAGACAGACAGACGGGGTGCTCGGACAGGATACAGACAGAGACAGACGGGGTGCTCGGACAGGATGCAGACAGAGACAGACGGGGTGCTCGGACAGGATGCAGACAGACAGACGGGGTGCTCGGACAGGATACAGACAGACAGACGGGGTGCTCGGACAGGATGCAGACAGACGGGGTGCTCGGACAGGATGCAGACAGACAGACGGGGTGCTCAGACAGGATGCAGACAGACAGACGGGGTGCTCAGACAGGATGCAGACAGACAGACGGGGTGCTCAGACAGGATGCAGACAGACAGACGGGGTGCTCAGACAGGATGCAGACAGACAGACGGGGTGCTCAGACAGGATGCAGACAGACAGACGGGTTGCTCGGACAGGATACACACGTGCAGCGCCGCAGGTCAGGGTCGTCCACAGTGTCGGTGAGTTTGAGGCCGAGCTGAACACACTCCGGAGCCAGAGGACTGAACACCTCTTTGCCCACAGTCCTCCCCAAGACACCCAGGGTATCTACAGAGAGAGGGGGCGAGACTGACTGACCACACTGCAGCACGTCAGTATGTACAGGGTGAACTGCCGCTCACAGGCAAGAAGACAGCACTGACAATCACTGGCAATACTGACACTCCCTCTCAGCACAGACACGAAAGAGACGCATCGGAAACAGTACAGGAAGTTGAAAGCTGCTGTCCGTACCCAGGGCCTGCGTCTGCAGGGACCTCATCTCCTCCCGCGTGTCCGTCAGGAAGCCCTTCAGGCTGTCAATCACCGGGGGGAAGAACGGCACCAGAGACTCCTTCGCCGCATTGGCTGAGAGGCACACAGAGGGAGGGATCAGAGGGCCTGCCGGCCAATGAGAGGGCGTGCACGCGCACGTGTGCGGTAATTCAGACACAAACACACGCAGGGGCAAGCTGATTCAGAGACACTGGCGGACACTATTATATAAGAGACGTATATCTCTTACATAATCACTTTAGAAGATCACTTTATTGGCCATATACAACGTCTTGTATTAGGAATTTGTCTTTTCACAGACCCTAGCTTGCTCTCCATGAGACACACAGACAGGGGGAGAAGCTGGGGGTCAGAGCGCAGGGTCAGCCATGTATACAGCACCCCTGGAGCAGCTGGGGTGAAGGGCCTCGCTCAGGGGCCCAACGGAGTAGGATTCCTCTGCCGGCTGCGGGATTCGAACCTGCAACCTTCCAGCCACAGGCGCAGATCCTGAGCCTTACACGGTTTGTCTGCTGCAGATCAGCCATCAGACAGAACTGCTTGTCGTCCAGGTCCCAGACAGGGGCCAGTGAGCCGACCCCGGAGCCCTGAGGAGCGCGAGGCCGGCGCCCGGCGCCTGTCCTGCGTCAGCAGTGGAGAGACAGTGGGTGGACCTGAGTTACCGATGGCCCCGATGGCGCTGACGGCCAGCTCTCTGATCCGCAGGCTCTCGCTGCAGCTCAGAGCCGACAGCATCTTCTCCATCAGGGTGGGGAGGTAGGGCTGGATGCCTTCTCCTGGGGGACACAGGGGCAGGAGCGCAGAGTCAGAGTCAACACGTACCGCAGCCGGACACCGTCCAGAGAGAGAGAGAGACCACCTGTCTCACCCAGGTTCTCTACGAAGTTCTCCAGGGCGTAGAAGGCCTTAGTGACGTGGCTGCTTCTCCGCTCGTCCAGCCCCGACAGATACCCCAGCAGCAGGGGCATCAGCTCCTCGCTGAACTTGCTGATGTCCGGCTGCCAGACAGGAGGAAAGAGGGAGAGCGGCGCTGTGGGACTGGAAGAGACTCTCCAGGCAGACGTGGGCGGAGGAAGGGGAGGGGGGGTGTGAGACACTCCAGACTGGACTGGACTGACTGGACTGTGATCTTGATTAGTGATTAACTGAGATTATAATCAGACTCCACTGACACTGACAGAGCAGTGTGAGACTCTCCAGGCTGGACTGGACTGACTGGACTGTGATCGTGATTAGTGATTAACTGAGATTATAATCAGACTCCACTGACACTGACAGAGCAGTGTGAGACTCTCCAGACTGGACTGGACTGACTGGACTGTGATCTTAATCAGTTATTAACAGATTATAATCAGACTCCACTGACACTGACAGAGCAGTGTGAGACTCTCCAGGCTGGACTGGACTGACTGGACTGTGATCGTGATTAGTGATTCACTGAGATTATAATCAGACTCCACTGACACTGACAGAGCAGTGTGAGACTCTCCAGGCTGGACTGGACTGGGGGGTGCGATACCTGCAGGTGCTCGGAGAACTGCCCCAGGGCGAAGAGAGCCGCGCTGCGCACCACCTGGCTCTCGTCCTCGAGCGCACGGCACACCACCTGCAGCAGAGAGGACAGCAGCCTGGGAGACACAGAGAGACGGGGGGGGGGGTTACTGCGGACAGTGCGCTTTCAAGAAGAAAGAGGAGCGTGCCTCCCGCACAGGAACGCCAGGCCTGCCGGCGGCTTGGACAGCTTCCCGCGACAATCGGAGGAGTCCAAGCCCCTCTACTCAGCCGCAGAAGGAGGAGATACAGAGATACAAGGAAAGCAGAAGGGTTTTATTCTACCTCCTGCCCAAATTCACCACCACAGTGTCCCTGCACCCCCCCACCCACACAGCTGGGGTCCGACTCGTGCAGCAGGACCAAAACATTACGTCAATTAGAATAATGAAAACTGCTGGATCGTCACTGTGGAAACGGTAGTTTTTTCAGTCAAGAAACCTCACTTCTTATTTGATTTTCTGCCACGGGGCACCAGGTTGGTGACAGTGGGCACGAGACCCACAGCGAGGAACAGGCCTGGTCACTCCAGGTCTTACCAGCTGTGGGCTCTCAAACAACAAACTCCTGCTGCCGGAAATCGCAGCCGGTCACTGGAGATCCCTTTCACATTTTACCCCCGTCCCCGGGAGCCAGGAGAGGGGTACGGATCGTGATCCGACGGGAAACCCGCTGGCGAGCGGAGCCTCACTTGGTGCGGATGTGGTCGGCGCAGCCCTCCGCCAGCACGGCCAGGCACATCAGGCCGGCCTTCCTCTGGTACGGGTTCTCGCTGACCAGAGCCGCCTGCGTCAGGGGAGTCTGGGGGCAGAGGGGAGGGGCGGGGTTAGCGCGCGGACAGCCGGCCGCGGCGGGCGGAGCGACGGCGGACGCGTGCACTGACCAGCTGGCCGAAGAGCTTCTCGGGAGGCAGGTGGAGAGCGAGGGTGTCGATGACCTGCGGACGGAGATATCGAGTGAGGCAGGCGGTCAGACACTCCACCAGGGACTAGCGGTCACTGCCGTAGCAGAGCACCGCGGCTACTGGCCGGCCTGTATTTGTCACCGATCCTGATTTCAGACCAGGTGGCGGCGTCGCCGGCGACCGTGGAACAGACCCCCGTACCTGGGCGGCGTAGTGTTTGGGCGTCTCGCTCTCTTCCCCCAGCTCCTCATTGTCATGCTCCTCGTCCTCGGGGTCCTCCTGGCCAGGAGGGGGCGCCGCGCTCAGCACGGGGAACACGGTCTGCAGGATCGGGGCCAGCAGTTTCTGCTTCAGCACGGTCTGGGGAGCGCAAGGACCGGAGGGGGGGAGTTATTGCCAGCTCGTCGTTAACACTGCACTGAGGCAGATGAGGAGACGGTGACAGGATGAAACTGTGGGAGCGAGTTACCTTGCTCTTCAGCCTGATAAGAAAGGCGATGCAGGACAGAGCCTTCACACGCACTGAGTCGCTGAGGGTCGAGTCCGCACTCACCTGCCAACACACAGTTTAAATCACTGTCCTGCACCACGTGCCGCGCAACCTCTATACATCACAGACTAACGTTACCACTAGCCCAATTAGTTAATATATTATAAACACAATCCCACTGACACTGACAGAGCAGTGTGAGACTCTCCAGGCTGGACTGGACTAACTGGACTGTGATCTTGCACCCAGCCTGTTCAAGGAGCCACCAATTTGCCAGAGAGCACAGAGTCCTGGTAGATGAATCCCAACCTTGCTCCCATTGGCACTTGGCCCACTGAGAGCCCCCAAAGGCATGCCAAAGGCACGGCCCAGCCTCAGACTGGAGATGTCCGGCTCACAGAGTCAAACCTGATCCGCCATCGACTGCTAGAGCAGCAGAACTGACCTCCAGGCAGAAGTGAACGATGTCAGAGATGTGGGGGACGATGATGGACACCTCGCTCTCCATCAGCTCGTCAAACACCTCCATCGCCTCGCTGGCCTGGGACTGAGACAGAAGGCATGCAAATGAAGATGCCCTTTACAGAGCATCTTTTGAGTCTTTCTGATGAACAACTATTGGAGATTTGATCTCAAGTAAGGTCTTGTGGGCAACGAGGTGGTGGGGTGTGTAGCACTGCCATGTCATGGCTCTTTGGTTCCAGACTTGAGTCCGGACTGGGACACCTTCTCAGTGGACTCTGCAGGTTCCCTTGTGTTTATGTGGGTTTTCACTGGGGGCACCAAGTTTCATCCACTTTCCAAGGACATGCTGGTGTGAAAAACTGGTGTCTCTAAAGTGTTCCCCTGCGTGTGTGGCCTGGGAACCACCCATCTCACCTATGATAGGACACCCACGTTTCTACACACCACCCTCACCTGGAACACGCTGCTTTTTACAACGAGGTCTTGGAAAACGACTTTGGCTGAACGTGCAAGTGCAGTGCTTTAGCATTTGAATTGATCTCATGATGAACTCAAGAGAGTTTGACATGTTATTTTACTACAACCAACACCAAAGAGAAAATGTATTTACTGAGACGAGCTTACTCACACGCTGCATAAAACAGAATTATTTGTAAAGAAGGATCTTTTCTCAGTTGTGGCCTGTCTGAGCCGAGCAGGGACAGGGATTCGGGCAGGCAGAGCCATTCCGAACAGAAGAGTAAGACAACCCTGTGATGCTGGTCAGGAATCACACTGGAGACCTGCTCAGTTCCCAGTACCATGTCTCACACGACACAGCTGGACACAAGAGTTTTCAGACCAAGCTGTGTCAGAGCTCAGGACAGCCCTGTGAGCGAAGCCCCGGACGCTCTGGGGACCGTCAGGAGCTCAGTCTGAAGTGGCTGCAGTAAGCTGGTGGGAGACGTGCGAGGCACAGTTCCTTCACCAGCCAGTACTGGCTTTCAGCTCGCCCGTGCTGGAGGAAATCAACCCAGAATAAAGGAGCCAAACCTCCACAAGCTCTGTACATGGCATGACATTTGAGTGATCTACAATGAGGTCTGCACCAAGAGCGCCCCCCAGTCCGGCTGTAGTGTGTTTACCTGGTCAGTCTTGATCAGCTCCTGAATGGCCACAATCAGCTTGGGGACAATGGACCTCATGAGGTTCTGAAAAACACACAGCAATGAAAGACTGGACACTGTACACACCGCCCTCACACACGCACTGCACACTGTACACACCGCCCTCACACTGCACACTGTACACACCGCCCTCACACTGCACACTGTACACACTGCACACTGTACACACCACCCTTACACACACTCTGCACACTGTACACACCGTTCTCACACACACTGCTCACACAGCCCTCACACACACACTGCTCACACAGCCCTCACACACACACTGCTCACACAGCCCTCACACACACACTGCTCACACAGCCCTCACACACACACTGCTCACACAGCCCTCACACACACACCGCACACTAACACAGAGAAATTACACTGTGCACTAGTACATCCTATAATCACACACTTCCTAACACACACTCTCAATACACTGTACACACAGAGAAACCACACCGTGCACTAGTACACCCCATAACTACACACTTCCTAACACACACTCTCAATACACTGTACACACAGAGAAACCACACCGTGCACTAGTACACCCCATAACTACACACTTCCTAACACACACTCTCAATACTGTACAGTGAAACCACACTGTGCACTAATACATCCCATAATCACACACTTCCTAACACACTCTCAATACACTGTAGATACGGAGAAACCACACTGTGCACTAGTACATCCCATAATCGCACACTTTCTTACCCACACTCTCAATACACTGTACACACAGTGAAACCACACTGTGCACTAGTACATCCCATAATTACACACTTCCTAACACACACACAGGAATCCCACTCTGCAGTAGGACATTGTGCAGTCACGGTGTAGCTCTATGACGTTTTGAAGAGATTTTAAACTCACATAAGGGCTCTTTTCTGAAAAGCAGGGACACAAGCCTGCCAGGTTCAAACTACAGCCACACTCTTTCTCGAAGGCCTCTTTGTCATGCCAGCACTGCCCCAGCCAGCAGACACGAACGCGGCACAGTCCCCGACGCCCGAGCTCTCACCAGCTCCTGCGTGCCGGTGTAGGCGCTCATGGCGGTCAGCGTCTGGATGCTGTAGTACAGCGCCGTGGGGTTGGCCAGGTCCTGCAGGGTGCTGTGGAAGAGCTGCAGCAGCTGCCGGTAGTGCGGCTTGAACGGCTCCGGGTTCGACTCCACTACCTTGCTGAGCAACAGCAGGCCCACCTGAGTGACAGGGAGAGAAATGCGGGGGGTTAATATGGACAATACTGACCTGCTCACTCTGAGAGAGAGGGGTGCCTGCCTATCTGGCGCTGTAGCTGTGTGTCTGTCTCCAGGCAGGGGGCGCTGTAGCTGTGTGTCTGTCTCCAGGCAGGGGGCGCTGTAGCTGTGTGTCTGTCTGTCCAGGCAGGGGGCGCTGTAGCTGTGTGTCTGTCTGTCCAGGCAGGGGGCGCTGTAGCTGTGTGTCTGTCTGTCCAGGCAGGGGGCGCTGCAGCTGTGTGTCTGTCTGTCCAGGCAGGGGACGCGGTAGCTGTCAGTCTGTCCAGACAGGGGGCGCTGTAGCTGTCTGTCTGTCTGTCTGTCTGTCTGTCTGTCTGTCTGTCTGTCCAGGCAGGGGGCGCTGTAGCTGTGTGTCTGTGTCCAGGCAGGGGGCGCTGTAGCTGTGTATCTGTCTGTCCAGACAGGGGGCGCTGTAGCTGTGTGTCTGTGTCAAGACAGGGGGCGCTGTAGCTGTGTGTCTGTGTCCAGGCAGGGGGCGCTGTAGCTGTGTGTCTGTCTGTCCAGACAGGGGGCGCTGTAGCTGTGTGTCTGTGTCCAGACAGGGGGCGCTGTAGCTGTGTGTCTGTGTCCAGGCAGGGGGCGCTGTAGCTGTGTGTCTGTGTCCAGACAGGGGGCGCTGTAGCTGTGTATCTGTCTGTCCAGACAGGGGGCGCTGTAGCTGTGTGTCTGTGTCAAGACAGGGGGCGCTGTAGCTGTGTGTCTGTGTCCAGGCAGGGGGCGCTGTAGCTGTGTGTCTGTGTCCAGACAGGGGGCGCTGTAGCTGTGTGTCTGTGTCCAGGCAGGGGGCGCTGTAGCTGTGTGTCTGTGTCCAGGCAGGGGGCGCTGTAGCTGTGTGTCTGTGTCCAGGCAGGGGGCGCTGCAGCTGTGTGTCTGTGTCCAGGCAGGGGGCGCTGTAGCTGTGTGTCTGTCTGTCCAGACAGGGAGTGGGTACCTGTCTGTCCTGCGGGTTGTTGCTCTTCGTTGACTGGTTAAGCAGAGCGAGGAGGGCGGGCCAGCGGTCGGGGGTCTCGTGCTTCACCAGGACGGCAGCCAGCTGGGACAGAGAGTGACGCACTTTGTGCCTGCAAGCAGAGCGTGGGGGGGGGGGGGGGGGGGACACAGGGTGAGCAAGCGCAACGCCAGCACGGGAGAAAGACTTGGACGCGGGCAGTACTCACTCTGTCTCCTGCTGGAAAGCTTGCAGGACCACGGACTTCAGGCTGGGGAGGGAGAGAGGAGAAAGGGTTCAGACTGACAGACAGGGAGAGCCGCAGAGATCTGAGCTCGGCTCACAGTCCACAGAACACTCTGTTTACCTCTGCTGTGGGAAGGTATGGAGTGGTAAATCAGATCAACAATCAGAGATATAATCAGTAAGTCACAGTGCGATTGCACAAGCAACGTGCATGCGATTCCTCAGGCCCTCACGCGGGATGAGAGGTTATCGCTCGGGTGACGGGGCCTCGGAGTGATGACTGGACAGTGCCAGTCCCGAGTGAGCCAGCCCATTCTCTCGGGGCTTGTGCAGTGAACTCTGCGACCTGCTGCCCCTTCCACTTCATTACACCTACTGTTCCACTCCACCCGCCTGGACGGAAACAGATCTCTCCTGTCCCGCCAAGAGATTCTGCAACGCAAAGGACTTTTTTAGGCCGGGGTCACAGCCGGTGGGCTGTGTTCCTACATCCGGCACACTCTAGGAGTGCCCAGATCGCTGTACAGTAGAGCTTTTCCACAGGAACAAGTTTAGCTTGTGTGGCGAAGACCTGCGGATTACTGTGAAACAGTATTCCACTACGGATTCTTGTGAACCTTTTTATGGGCGCTCATGCGTTTGTTTGGCCAGCTCTCACCTGCACTCAACTGCAGGAAACCCCTGAACTGTACCCCGTTCGGCCAGGGTGCTAACAGGACGATCCCGTGTGGAGGCTCTGTTCGCGTCCTCGGAACTGGTCCATTCTCGAGGACCCCAGTCATCCCAGTCACAAACTGTTTTCTCTCCTACCATCCGGTAAACGGTACCGAAGCATTCGGTCAAAGTCCAACAGATTACAGAACAGCTTCTACCTCCAGGCAATAAGACTGCTAAACAGCCAAGCTGCAGCTCCTTCAGCAAATCACCTCTACTGGCTACATGGACACACAGTTTCACTGTATTCAGCATAACTGCACTACTGGGACACACTGTACTGCACACACCCTGGACACAGAGCAGCTCCATTTATATCTGTACTGAGCTCTGTCTGACTTTATCTCATTCAATTTCTAGTGCACTATTATCTATCATTATGTCACCTCATTTTCTAACTTTAATTTTGTGATATTTATATCTCCTAGGTGAGCTCGTAGAAAAGACATTTCTACTGCTGCACGCTGTATTGTTGTGCGTTTGATAAATAAACTCTGACTGACTGATTGACCGAACTGTCCGGCCAGTGACCTCATGTCCCCCTGGAGGACCTGGACACTGGCGCCCCCTTCAGGGTGTATCCCGCCTTGTGCCCACTGCTCCCGGGGACAAGCTCAGAGAAGCAATTACAGAAAGTGCAGTAATGACGATGTGAAAGACGGAGATGCTCGAAGGTGGAGGATTCAATCCGGAGGCCCGGGACACTGGAGAGCCAGCGGGAGAGGCAGAAGCTCAGACCTTTCCCTGTGCTCCGGGTCGATCTTCTTCCAGTGCTTGCTCACCCTCATCCTCAGCATCACCGAGGCGGACTGCCGGACCTGGCGGAGAGACGAGACGAGACGAGAGGAGCCCGTGAGCGCGTGGCGGCACGGCGACGCTGGCGCGGTGCCGGCGAGCCGGGGTGGGGGGGGCGGGGTCAGTCACCTGGGGGTTCTGCGAGCCGGTCATGACGGCGCACAGGGCCGGGATCACTGCCGGGTCTTTGAAAGCCTGCTTCAGCTGGGCCGTGGCCTGCGGAGAAACAGCAGCGCGCGGTCAACACCCACTGGGGTCTGCTCTGCCCTCCTTCCCACGGCAGGGCCTCTACTGGGACAAGCAGAGGTAGCGGGAGGGCAAAGTGAAACTCGTCGTGTCTGCCTTGTACCAGAGAAATGTCTACTCCAGATCCAAAGCTGCACAGGGGTGTGGAATGTGGAGAATTTCAGCTCTGTTTGGGGAGGATTTTAGTACGCTCAGCTTAAACCACAGCAGGGTAGAAATGTTTGAGTTCAGTGCCCATCCGTGTTGGGACACTCTGCCATCAAGTGGATTACACCAGCGTCAAGCGAGGCTTTGGCCTCCCACCCGATTCTTCATTCGCCACCTCTGGAGCGCGGGTTCGACACGCTCCTGCTGTATAACCTGTACAGGCACCTCAAGCAGCCCCCAGCCTCTCCACAGCGCCTCCGCCAGGCAGGGGAGAGCACAGCATGGAACACGAATCACTGATCACACAGCCCTTCCACTGAAGTGCTCTGGGGCACAGATTCGACACCAGTAAGGGGACACACTCCAGCAGTCTGAAAGCCAAGAGACTGGATGGCCTCCTTTTTTTATATTACACCGCACACACCTAACAGCATACACAATATCAAACACAAAAGTCAAGCCACAACTAGAGGACCCCACTGAGAAAACTGAACACAGAAGATGAGTGCTGAGCACTTGTGAGTTAAAGACAGAGATCAGGCTAGTTCAAGGTGAAGCAAGGGCTCAGAGGATGTGTATTAGCAGACTATTACACATAAGGTGACCGAGCTGCACCAAGCGGACCAATACTCTTGTGACGAGCTCATCGAAAGAGAAGCGTTCAGACATCAAATGAAACCAATGATATGTGGAATTACTGTGTTTTACTGTATCCCCTTTCCCATTTCGCTGAAGGACCAGCCGTGGACTCTGTGGGAGAAAGCAGAATTGTATACATTTGATCATGTCTTTTCCCCCGATCCTTCAGACACGTGGATAAGGTCCTGAAGTAAGGGGGAAGGCTGCTGTGAAAGCGGGTTGACATTTCTAGCTCTATTCAGCGCATGTCTTCGGTGGGAATGTACTGTACCACCCTGGAGCCTGAAGTTTGGTTGGAGCTGTTGGAATGGCAGTAATTCATCGTTCAGGGACGGGTGGGATTATTGTGCTGTACCCAGTTCTCTTCCAAAGGGGGGAATTCAGTGGCCAGGCCCAGTAATCAAGTCTGGGTTAGGCCAGACTGGGGGGGGAAACACAAAGAGATGTCTGATAACTGGGACCAGAAGGGGGGACTGAGTGGCAGCAGCTTGGTCTGGGAAGTGGAGACCGCGCGCCGGACCTCACAGCGGTCACTCAGCAAGACGCAAGCCCTCCCTTGGGCTCGTCGGGAACTTTCTGTGGGGAGCTCGAAATAAAAGAGATACAAAAGGACAGATACAAGAAGAGAAAGACAAACCATAAGAATGACATACAAAACACAAGATGACGCTTACAGTGAAAATACAGCGAACCCCAAATACTTCAATACTTTTCTAAGAGTGTCGAGTTGAGAGACGACAGCCTCAGGATAGGTGCTCTGTTCTAGACTTGATACACCCTAGGCAGCTCAAACAGCGGAAACTCATAGTCCTCAGAGCTTTCCGCTGGAAGTGTGTCGCCTATATCAGAGCACTAGAGGGCCACAGCCAGTTGTTCCAAGGCAGTGTGGACCACTCTCTCCAGCTGTCTCCTCTCCTGAGTGGACCAGGTAAAAGATTTATTCCTGGCTGAAAAGAGAAGAAACGCAACGTTTTGTTTCACCCACAGATGCAGGAACAAACCTTTTAGCCGTTCCTTTGCAGCCTGACACAGCTCCCCACCTGAACTACTGTACATCCGCTCCTGCCTGCCTGCCCTAACCAGACCGGCACGGAAACCGTCAAGACACTCAAGGCCCCGAGGCAGACCGGCCTCCGAGCGGAGGAGAGTTTGTTTGTTGTGCCGAGGAACTCCGAGGTGTCCGCACGCTCACATTAGCAGGGCAAACGGAACAGGGCCCGGGGTTGGCACAGCAGGGGAGAGCCTCTCTCGAGCCCGGGGGCCCATCACCCTCACAGCTGCCCGCATTCAGATGCTAACGAGCCAGTTAGAGCTGTGAATGGGAGTGCTAACTGCACACTCCAGCAGCACAGCCCTGCTATAGACACGTCCTGCCGGAGGGCTCTCGCCCTCTGGGGACAGGAGGGTCACAGCAGGGGGGGGGGCTCTTCGCCTCTCCAGCGGCCGTACAGAGGCCACGCGCCGCAGTGAAGCCTAGGGCCGTTTGCACAGCGAGGGGAGGGAACGCGTTCCGATGTTGTTTTTCACCCACTGAGACTTCACCTGCAGAGACCTCCGCCCACCACAGCCTACTCACTTCACAGCTCGTGTCAATCAATCAATCAAGGTTTATTTATCAAGGCACGAGCAGTACAGCACACAGCGGTGTTGTCGGCAAATGAAATGCTTTGTCCGCGAGCTCGTTGAGAGAACGGGGAAACTGAATGAGAGCCCCACGGCCCTGTCTGCCCTGAGAACCGTCACTGCACTCGCGGACTAGCTGCTGAAAGCTCGCTGTGACATCTGTGGCTGTGAAAGGAGTGGGTCAGGGAAATTATTTATTTTGATGATGTCCGCCACGATTCTGATTCGTTCCAACTGCTCACGACTGGACACGAACCAGTCAAGCTCAGGTGCTCTTCTGGTCATGTGAGCAGGTTGGCAGCACCAGTTGTTAAGAGTGTTACAGCAAGTCGAAAGCACCACTGTGTCTCCTTTCTGCCAGCTGCTCTGTTCAAGTGGGTGACAAAGCAGGAGTGTGGAGCGATCCCTAGTGCACGTGAACAAGAAATATGATGTGAACTAACCAGAAGTTCACAAAACTACCAAACAAAAATGGTTGATTATGTTTGTGAATAAATCCTGCCCAGTTGAAGGTGGAATAATGCCGAATACAGCTGTAAAAGACAGAGCACCAAGCTCCCTGTCAATACTGTGTGTTCGTGGAGGACATAATCAAAATATGATCAGGCCATGAGGCTCTTATTCAGTCACTTCCCAGCTTCTCCCCGTTTCTCCTGGCTCTCTGATGGCAGGAACAAGTGTTCCTGGTTCTCCTGTGTCCAGACTCCTCTCTCACACCAGGGCCTCTGCACAGATCTGAGAGGCAGTGTGCCTTGCCGGTCCCGGGTTTCACACCCTAGACAGGACACCAGTCCATCACAGGACACACACAGACACACACTCTCACACACCCTGGACAGGACACCAGTCCATCGCAGGACACACACAGACAAACACTCTCACACACCCTGCACATTAGACATTAGAAATATTGCCCGTGAAAGAAGGAACGTGAAGAGATAGGGAGACATTCTGTAGATAATTAAATCATTGCTAAGGCTTATAAACTGGGGGTATAAAGTCAATCAGGACTCCCCACACCTGGCTCTGACTGGGTACTTTTCCTCATGGTCTGGATCAGCTGTGTCTGTGAACATAACACAGGTCACAAACAAGAGGACCCATCTCTTGAAAGAAACCTGGGTATCGGCTTCAACAACTTCACAGGGCAGCTGCTTCCACTCTCCACACTTCAGACTAAAGAGACTCAGTTCCTCCAGCCTGTCAGTGTGGGATACTCCCTTCAGACTAAAGAGTTCCTCCAGCCTGTAGTGTGGGACACTCCCTTCAGACTAAAGAGACTCAGTTCCTCCAGCCTGTAGTGTGGGACACTCCCTTCAGAGAGTCTAAAAAGACTCAGGCAGACCACTGGTCAGTCAGTGACAGTGACAGACAGATCACAGGTCAGACAGTGACAGGACAGACAGTGACAGTGACAGACAAATCACTGGTCAGACAGTGACACACAGTGACAGAGACGGGCAGACCACTGGTCAGACAGCGACCAGACGAATGACTCAGATCACTGGACGGATAACTGTTCCTCGGCCTAAATATTCAAAGAAATGAAAACCGTCTTTACAGAGCCCGTGTGAAACCACTTTCTGCGGTACAACACCGACTCTTCACGTCACGTATGAAGTATTAAACTACAGGATTTTCCATTTCAGTCGGTGGTGACAGGCACCTTAGATTTCAAACTTCTCGAACTTTCACACATTCACTGGCCATTCGAGTTAACAAATAACTAAAAGAAACACATATCAGCCCTCCACACCGAGGACTTTTTTTTAAAAAAGCTTAAATTAAAGTTGTGTGGAGGAACAACCGGGCGGGGGCCGGCGCTGTACCTGTCGGATGACGGCGTTGTCCGGCTGGGTGAGCTGGGAGAGGATGTGTTCAAGCTCTTCGGTCATTGCCGGAGGCGGTGGTTTCTCAACGGTAAATGAAATAAAAGTATCCCGAAGTCACGGCAGTAAGCCCGCTCGGCGGCTGTACGGTAAGACGGATGGACGGCAGCGGGCCAAGTGCGGCGGGACTCCCCTATCTGACCGCTCTCTCCGCCTGGCCGAGAGAGACTGAGGCTGCCCGAGCGGCGGCGGTTGAGATTCAAGCCTCGGGGGACGACTCGCGTGCCGGGCTGAGCGAGAGCCTCAGCGCGGACGCACATGGCCCGGCTGGCAGGAAAGACCAGAGAAAGTCCGAGAGGAACACAGAGCGCCGGGGCCCCGAGCCTCCGCCACAGCGCCCCCTGGCGGAGGGGAGGGCGGATAGACGGGCAGGAGAGAGCGGCGAGAGAGGTCATTAAAAATTAACCATCAATCAGATATGAGATAAGACTATTTCGAAGTGTAAAAATCTGAAAGCAGTGCGGACGTAATTTTTATTTAATTTGTTTAATCTTTATTCATAACTTGAATTTATGTAGTAATATGTACCCCTGACTATATTTTTGTCTTGAATTGTTATATGTCCTCTTGTTCGTATTGTAATTTGTGTTCTTTTGTTAAGCATAAATAAAACATTTAAAAAACAAAATCAGATATGAGATCACCTTATTGGCCATATACAATCTCTTGCATGAGGAATGTGTCTTTTCCCAGACCCCAGCTTGTTCTCCATGAGACACACAGACAGGGAGAGAAGCTGGGGGTCAGAGCGCAGGGTCAGCCATTTATACAGCACCCCTGGAGCAGCTGGGGTGAAGGGCCTCGCTCAGGGGCCCAACGGAGTAGGATTCCTCTGCCAGCTGCGGGATTCGAACCTGCAACCTTCCAGCACACAGGCACAGATCCTGAGCCACAGAAAATTAACAACCTGATGTGTGCAGCCCAAATCAAAACACAAGCTCTGGCATTGACTCTGGATGCAGAGCAAAGGGGCCTTTTAATGCTTGAAACTTGTGGACAATCTGGTTCTGTACTGGCTGTCGAATGAGACTCAGTCGGAGAGCCTTGTAATATCACACATGGGGAACGAGACAAGGTCTCCACTGATCTCACTCAGCAGAAGACAGCAGGGGGACGCAGAGGGAACCGATATCCAGCAGCAGGAGAAACACAGAGAAGACGATGTCCTTCGATAACACCACAACTCCAACAACATCCCTCCCTGTTCTCCCGGAGGGAGCACGGGAGATTCTCGGGATAGAAAATGAAACAGGGAAAAGCCCGGAGCCGTGGTTAGCGGGAGACCCTACCTTTCCAGATCCCAAATGAAATTCCCAGAACAATCAGGGTCGGGATCAGAGAAAAGATTCTGCAGTTCCGACACCCAGAAAGCTGGAAAACAGATTTCCCCGGAACCAGCCGAAGTGTGGGAAAGACAGCTGAGGCCATCGTGTACACAGGTCGGAGAATCCCGCTCTGGGGAAGGAATGGAGGCTCCTCCACAGGAATTCCCTTCCCGCATTTCTGCTTGTGTTCCAGACCTCACCGATCCCAGTCGGGCTGGATACATGCAGATGGAGGGAGCGACGCTCGTCTGGCTTCCTCCAGGGAGGCCAGACCACCAGCGGTAAGACCTGACACGCTCACACTCTCCAAAGAGAAGGGAGGTGTCGCTGGGCGAGGGCCGCAGCCCGGCCTCCTCAGCACTACGGACAGGAACGCGCCCACAGGGGGAAGCAGCAGACATCTCGCTTCAGACAACAGCCCTTCCAGCGCACGCAGAGACCGGGGAGCGCACAACGTGCTAAACACACAGGCAGAAGAACGCGCCCCAGAAATAAAATAATTAAAAATCCACAGCAGGGTAGAACACCTGTGGGAGAAACAGCACAGCGCCCTGTTGCTTATATCCGGTAGAACAGAGGGGTTTCGTCAATTTCCCTACGGGATTGATAAAGCCTGATCTATCCATCTTCTTAAGGAACGGTCAGTGTGTGCCGTCAGCTCATGGACAAAGGAGGCAGTGTGGCGCAGCCCACTGGGAGAGAAACCTGGCCCCGGCTCTCTCATTTCCACAGGAGTTACGGCGCAGAAGGCGTCTCGGAAACCGGGCCGGGCCGGGCCGGAGCGCGCCGACCCCCTGGCGCAACACAGGCTGGGAAGCCGAGGGAGCAAGACCGCCAGGCGCTCTGTTATCAGGTGGTGTATACGAGATATCAGGCCAGCAGCCATGTCACCCTGCAGATCACACACTGTCAGCCCACTGGAGCTCAGCAGGTGTGAGTCTGTTCAGTAACCTGGAGAGGAGACTCCTGGGACAAACTAAGGTTGCTGCTGGAAGAGGTGTTAGTGGGGCCAGTAGGGGGCGCTCACCCTGTGGTCTGTGTGGGTCCTAATGCCCCAGTATAGTGACGGGGGACACTAGACTGTAAACAGGCGCCGTTCTTCGGGTGAGATGTAAAACCAAGGTCCTGACTCACTGTGGTCATTAAAAATCCCAGGGTGTTTCTCGAAGAGAGTAGGGGTGTTACCCCTTGTGTCCTGGCCACATTTCCCATTGGCCCTTACCAATCATGGCCTCCTAATAACCCCCCTCTCTGAACTGGCTTCATCACTCTGCTCTCCTCCCCACTGAGAGCTGGTGTGTGTGAGCAGACTGGAGCATCATCACACTGGTGGTGGTGAAGGGGATCACCATTACCTGTAAAGAGCTTTGAGTGGATTGGCCAGAAAAGCGCTATATGAGTGTAAGCAATTGTTGTTATTATTATTATTATTATTATTATTATTATTATTATTATAAATATATCAGCAAATACAGGAGGCATGGGAGAGGCAGGAGGAAGATCCAAATGGGAAAAGGAGGTGAGCACCAGCAACTGAGGCAGGCACAGGCATGCTGTTAGACTACCGCAGGAGACCACCAGCTCTCCTGCGTGGAGAGGACACGCACAGTCTTCATAGCTGGGAGCTCGGGACGGCCCCGCTACCAGCCAGGCGTGACCGGCCAGAGAGTTAGGACTCGTGGGGAACAGCTCCTGGCGAATCGCGCACGTGATGAAGGCATACCGGGGGCAGACTCTCGGGGAAACGCCCGAGATCGTCTCCGCCGGATGAGAACGGGACCCTGGAATTCAGAGTACGGCTCTCTCGGGAGGAGAGGAGACACAGGAGTCTG
Organism: Lepisosteus platostomus; assembly: GCF_059453375.1. Taxonomy (NCBI): domain Eukaryota; kingdom Metazoa; phylum Chordata; class Actinopteri; order Semionotiformes; family Lepisosteidae; genus Lepisosteus; species Lepisosteus platostomus. The sequence continues at coordinate 13,860,375 of NC_142616.1, forward strand.
AAGATATTGGAAATGTCGCGCGCATTAAGAAGCGCTCGTTTTAAATATCTCGGGATTGCTCAAGAGACAGGTGAAGAGGGTCAGATACAGCCCGATGGACCTCGGGTGTCTGTGAAAGTCACGACCGATGCTGCTGTGTGTTCTCTGTCACCAGTTGATTACTGTGTAACGAGCCGGTGACGAGCAGGAGAAACCGCCCTCGGACATCCTGTACACCCTGCAGAAGACAACACTGGGAGTGCTGGGCAAGACAGCGACACACCGTCCCCACCGCACCAGAAGGAAGAGCATTTCAAGCTTGTCTGGCGTTTAGTATCATAAACACTCCCAGCGCCCCCCAGCTCTGACACACCTCTCCTAGAGGAGACTGCCCGCTGCGGTCTAGAGCCCCCGAACTCGGACAGTCAGCATTTAGAGCATAAAACACCAAACGTGCCGGGTGCAGTCCGGGGTCTGGAGAAACACCTTTTCCCAGGGGAGAGAAAGTTCAAGTTATTTTTGACGGTCTCCCCTCCTGCCAGCTGTCGGGTCAGACTAAAAATGAATGACAAAATGGGGTGCTCATAGAGTACAATGGAGAGGGAATGCTAATAGAGTACAATGGAGAGGGAATGCTAATAGAGTACAATAGAGAGGGAATGCTCATAGGTTACAATGGAGAGGCAATGCTCATAGGTTACAATGGAGAGGCAATGCTCATAGGCTACAATGGTGCAGGAGTGCCCACAGACGACAGTATAATAGAGCAGGAGTGCTCATACACTGCAGTACAATGGAAAAGCAGTGCCCACAGGCTATCCTGGAACAGAGAGAAAAACAGCTGAAGGATTATAATACCTGACTCAAACCTTAAAACCAAAGACACCGTTTCTGGTAAATCCCCTAAATGTACACAAAAAAAAACAGGGGAATGGCAAGGAAGGACAGGTCTTCTCCACGGAATAACAGGCCAGGAATATCCAAACGCAGGGAGAAAAACAGAGTCTCTCCGGGGAATTAAGAGCTCACGTCTCAGTTTTTCTTACACTCAAACCTTAAAACCAGAAACTGCGTTTCTATCAGATGCCCTGAAATTGGAACGAGAGCCGTTTTGCGTGGGCCGACGGAGCAGGGATACGGAAACAAACCCAGAGATTCACAAGGGAACGGGCCTCACAGGGGCAGAGAGGCGGGCCGCGGGAGAGCGCGCGCTCCGCGGGCCGCACGGACACCGGCCGTCCGCGGCTGGACAGCCTGGGCTTCGCGGTGCGCCCAAGCAGAAGGGGGCCGGGCTCTGCAACCCCACTCCCGTCTTTCTGCTCAGAGCCCGTTGCGCCCCCTGCCTCCCGAGCTCAGTCTTCCAGGGCCGCTGCCTACCTGTGGACAGTCGGCTTCCAGAGCCTGAACCCTCCCAGGGGTCCGGAGAAGGACCTTTACCGAAGACACACGAGCGGCCTGGACTGCCGGCCTGTCCAGGGCTGCTTTGCTCGTCCCTGCGATGACTGTAAACACATTTAGGACAGGAGACCGTCCACAGCCCTGAGAACCGTTCTGCTGCGCGGTGTCAGGAAACAAGCGCTCTTTCCCCCTGCTCTGTCCTGGGGAGGACCCATTAGCACCCATGAGTAACCAAACCTCACCATGTGCTGGAGCTCCCATCTTCCCTTGTATAGAGGCAAGAATTATTATCTCATGTGACCTCACAGTATATTTATTATGATTATGATTATGATTATTATTATTATTATTATTATTATTATTATTATTATTATTAGTCCAGGTGGATATCGCTGCATTAGCATGTGCAGGCTGCAAAGGAACAAGTGAAGGTTTGTTCCAGGCTGAAAAGAGAAGAGAGAAAACACAACATTTCATCTGTGGTGCTCCACAGCCGAAACGTTGTGTCCCCTTTCTTCTCTTTTCAGCCTGGAACAAACCTTTACTTCTCCATTATTATTATTATTATTATTATTATTATTAAAACACCCGTGTCTTCCAGAAGCAGGAGCCTCAGCGCTGAACGCAGGGATCAGAAGATCTTTGCCCGGTGCTGTGTCAGGTCTGCCAGCTCTGATCTGGGTACTGGCAGGCAGGACAAACGAAACGAAAATCTGACCCCTCTGCTTCGTGTTGCGAACGAGAGCAGACAGAGTCCAGCCAGTGTCCCGAGTCGAGTGGCTGCGGGTCTCAGGCTCGATTTCAGGCATAAAAAACTCAACAAGCGCAAAAAAAAATCTGTTTCCTCTCTTTTCTTTTCTGAAATTTCGACGCCCGCCACCCAAGGCCCCAAACATGTCACTGTGTTTCCAAGGAATAAATCTTTATCCGGCTCTGTTTCACCTTCTCTTGCATCTGTCCCTCCTGGCAAACTGCCTTCAATCAGTTAAAACAACTCCACTGCTCATTTTCACGGTGGTTTCCGTTTACTCATAGTGTAGTTACTATCGTATTTATTTTTAAAATGAATGTAATGCTTAAAATGAATTCGAATATGAACGTAGTATACATATCATTTGTATTTTATTATTAAACTCACTTAGTGTATCTAGGTACTCAATAACAAATCCTTGATTTTGGAGTACTGAGTCATTTGAATTATTATATTGAGAGATAAGCTTGTACTAGCTCATCCGACTGTGATATAGGCTGTCTTTTTTCCCTATATTTCACAATTCCTGGCCCGTCATTCCACAGAACAGACCCGCCCTTCCTCCTCACTCTACCTTAGAATAGCTGTAGTTATTTTGAAGACGAGGGGGCTTTCAAGAAACGGTGTCTGCGGTTTTCGGGTTTGAGCAAGTAATGCTCCCCTATGAGCCTGTAATTGTTCCGGTCAGGTGCTCTCCGGCCGCTCTCTACATGCTAATGACCTCGCGCCCCCCTCCTCCTTTCTTCCAGTATTTTCAAAAAGAAAAAAAACCGCCACCCCGGAATTCAGGAATTCAAACCCGACTCGAAGAACAAAACCCGCCGTTTCGCTCTTTCTCGGCCGCCCTCCGGCGGTGGTGTTTCAAACCCGCGGCCGTGATCGCCCGCGCATTGTTCGCCGGCGCTGCTTTTGTGCCCGCCGGCCCCTGAGTCGGGTCCGAGAAAGGTGTTAAACTCTTGGTGCGCCTGGGGGGCTCAGCCAGCGTTATAGGTGAGAACAGGTCGTGAGCGGTTTGTTGCGACGCCGGGGAGTCCGGAGGCTCGAGTCGATCACAGCTCGTTACCGCAATAAGGTCATTTGAGCAAATTAGGGGCTTGAAATGGACCCCGAGCGCCGCGGCTGTTGAACGGCCATATCCCAGTCCTGTCATTTCTGACTGTGGGAACCCCTCACGCCTCACGCCTGCTGCGGAGCGGGCCGTGTGGTCTTCATTACAACAGCCACAAGAAGACTGCTCCTGCGCCGGGGAAGGGAGAGGAGAGAGGTGGAGAAAGGAGAGAGGGGAGAGGAAAGGGGGGAGAAAGGAGTGAGGGGAGAGGAGAAAGGAGTGAGGATAAAGGAGAGAGGGGAGAGGAGAAAGGAGTGAGGGGAGAGGAGAAAGGAGTGAGGAGAGAGGGGAGAGGAGAAAGGGGAGAGGAAAGAGGGGAGAAAGGAGAGAGGGGGGGAAGGAGAAAGGGGGGAGAGGAGAAAGGAGTGAGGATAAAGGAGAGAGGAAAAGGGAGAGGGGAGAAAGGAGTGAGGGGAGAAAGGAGTGAGGGGAGAGAAGAAAGGAGAGAGGAGAGAAAGGGGAGAGAAGAAAGGAGAGGACTGTGTGTGGTCCGCTGGGCCTTCTTCAGACCCCTGAAGGAGTCAATTCAATTCAGTGTATTCTTATATAGCGCCACACAACAACAAGGCTGCCCCAAGGCGCTTGACAAAGCAAGTGACCAGGCAGGCTGTGGATACAGAGCAGAAAAGACCAGAAGACAACGGAGCAGAGGAACCAAAAACTCCTCAGTAAGGAGAAAAAAACCTCTAGAGGTCCAAGGTCCACTGGCTGCCCACCCCTCTGGGCACGCTAACATCATACAATTAAAAAAAATAAAGGAGTCTCCACACCCTCTCCAAACGTCTTTCCCATCCCCACTTTCCCTCCTGGCCAACACAGCTTCCCACTCAGATATTAGAATTCAGATCTATTATGCGTGATATCTTATTCTACATAACATTCTAGTGTACTCGTTTTGGTGCATTATAAGCAGTGGTGAGCACTGCTGCCTCCCAGCTCTGGGGCCCTGGGTACAATTCCTGGGGTGCTGTCTGTGTGGAGTTTGCATGTTCTTCCCTTCTTTCCCGTGACTGGCTGCTGGGACAATTGGCCCCGGTGTGTGTTTGTGTGTGCGTGTGTGTGTGTGGGAGGCTGGGAGGGAGAATGTGAGAAAGGGAGAAGGAGAGCTGGCCAGCCGGCCCAGCCGTGTGTGATCAGTACAGTACCGGTGGGTCCAGTACAGCCGAACACGACACTAACAGCTCTGAGTCTGTGGCTCACGAGCGCTGCTCTCTCACCCCTTTGAGCTCCAGTCAGCTCCTCTGTTCAAACACACAGTGAAACCCGGGACCGGCAAGGCACACTGCCTCTCAGATCTGTGCAGAGGCCCTGGTGTGAGAGAGGAGTCTGGACACAGGAGAACCAGGAACACTTGTTCCTGCCGTCAGAGAGCCAGGAGAAACGGGGAGACGCTGGGAAGTGACTGAATAAGAGCCTCATGGCCTGATCATATTTTGATTATAAAAAGTGTTCTGGTGCACTATGGCTGCCGTCGCATCATCCAGGTGGATGCTACACATTGGTGGTGGTGGAGGGGAGTCCCCATTACCTGTAAAGCGTTTTGAGTGGAGTGTCCAGAAAAGCGCTATATAAGTGTAAGCAATTATTATTATTATGTCCTCCACGAACACACAGTATTGACAGGGAGCTTGGTGCTCTGTCTTTTACAGTTGTATTCGGCATTATTCCACCTTCAACTGGGCAGGATTTATTCACAAACATAATCAACCATTTTTGTTTGGTAGTTTTGTGAACTTCTGGTTAGTTCACATCATATTTCTTGTTCACGTGCACTAGGGATCGCTCCACACTCCTGCTTTGTCACCCACTTGAACAGAGCAGCTGGCAGAAAGGAGACACAGTGGTGCTTTCGACTCGCTGTAACACACTCTTAACAACTGGTGGTGCCAACCTGCTCACATAACCAGAAGAGCACCTGAGCTTGGCTGGTTCGTGTCCAGTCGTGAGCAGTTGGAACAATTCAGAGTCTTCTACATGGATTTTAATGGGGATTTAGTGTCGCTCGTGTGAGTTTTCGCCTGTGAGCAGACATTTTCAGGAACTAATCGGTGCGATTGTTGTACCTGAACAAGGTACAGCACTCACAGCTGAGACCACGAGGCCTGCCTTTACAAAAATCTCTTTCAGATTAAAATTCCCCGGGACGGCTCTCCGCGAAGGGGGAGGGGGGAGGGACTGGAATCTCATCTTTTTGGACACTTTTCAATCTGAAGATCTAAAAAAGCAGAAGAAATCCGAAAAAAAAAGTTCTTGCTTGTGAGAGCACACTCCAGTTTTAAGCATAGGAATTACTTTTGCACATATTTTATTGTTTTTACAGTGACTATGATCAGCACATTTTGCACACACCTATGTATTTATTTTTATTTATCTTGTTTGTCTTTTGTTTTATAACTATTCTGATGTCTGTTTTGCTTGTCTTGGGCTGGACTGCTGTAACACATCAATTTCCCTACGGGATTAATAAAGTATTATCTATCTAATGCAACAACAGCAGAATCCTCACTAACCTACAGGAATATTATTAACAACCGCAGCGGGTAACACGCTCGCTTTCCAGAAGTTCAAACCGAATAGTGCCCAAAAACATGAAAACATGAGTTTCTGGTCTCCACCCCCTTTGTCAAGAGCCATTACAGTGAATTTCAATTTGAATAAAACGGGACGACAGCAGCCACCAGCACAGCCGCTCAGAAGTGGGCGTGGGAGTGGGAGTGGGAGTGGTGTGGAGGTGGGGCCGTCTCTCGGCCTCGGTCAAGTCCAAACAGATGCAAATGGCGGGAGGCCTCGCCCCACTCGCGGATTGGCTGCGACGGGTACCGCGCACGCACACGCCCCCGCAGGCCCCGCACGCCGCCTCGGCCCTTAAACACCCGCGGCGCCGCCGGACACCGCAGTGCTGTCGGAACGAACCCGGAGTCGAGCGGCGAGGACGAACTGACACTTGGCGTCTGCAGGGCCCCGGCAGTTGGAAACCGCGGACGCTCGCCGCCCGTCTCTGCTTTCTGGGAAGACCGGCGGGGAGAGGCGGTTCAAGACGACGGATTTGGCATCAGTTCTTTCTGAGGAGTGGTGGTGGTGGGGTGGAAAGAACGCGTTTTTCTTTAAATTAAAAAAAAACGTATTTTGTAACGCTTCTAAACCGGGAGAAATGGAGGAATGGAACTCGCTTCCGAACTACAGCTCCGCCTATCACACCTACGCTTACGGCATGACCTACCCGCCGCCGCCTGTCCAAAATCACCCGTCCTTGGGCTGGAGCGGCACCGGCTTCACCCCCTCCGGCTCGGACGGCCTCTTCCTCGACGTCCCGCCGACGGCACCCCAGAATGCCCTGCCTCAGGACGCCACCCGTGTTCCCGGGGTCCCGCTGGCTGGATCCCCGAGCGACTCCTCCAGCGAGACGGAGCCCAGCACCCCCGGTGAGTCCCCGGCGAGCCCTTTCTCTCTAATATCCCGTATTGTCACTTTTTATTCGCATCTGAGTGTTTCTGTACACGCGTGTTTTCCGAGTCTGGGTCTCCGGCGGTTCCCAGAGACACGGTTGTTTATCCGCACTGCCGGCGGCGTGGAAAAGCAGGGAGACGCGTTTCTCTCAGACTTTCTCTGCCGCCTTCACCGGCTGCGTGTCTTTCTTGCCCGAGTTGGTTTTGTATTTGAAAGCGCCGGATTCTCGCGTAAAAGTCGCACGATGTAGCTGTGCGTGTGAAAAGCGCTGCGTGTTTCAGAGAGAGGCGCTGCGGCCCCTAGACTGCAGGTCGGCGTTGTCGGTTTCTATCGGGAAGCAATCCCGCATTTCCACAGCGCAGCGAGAGATGTAGTACTGTGCCCCCGCTGTGTGGGTCAAATCAAGGATTCACCCACCTGCAGCGCCTGTCCTCCTGCTGAACACGGGGTGCGTGCGTTTTCCACGCCGCGGTGCCTCACGCCGTCCTCGGAGGGATCAGGTGGCGACGCGTCCATCTCTCTTTTTCCTCTTTTTCCCTCTCTTCTCCGTCTCTTTCCGTTATGTCGCCACTCTTTGGTGCGGACAGTGTGGAGTCTGGCGCCCCCCCGTGGCCGCCGGGAGAACTCGGTGGGAACAGAGAGGGGCGGTAAACGGGAGGGGATGTAACACGTTTCGGTGGATCTTCTGTCTCCAGTTGGAATGAATCCGTCACTTTAAACGATTGTGTGTCTATTTACGGTGCTTTTATGTGTCCTGGGGTCTGACCCTCTCCTCCGCTCTCTGTGTCCCAGACTCCTGGAGCTCGCCCAGCGCCGACGAGAGCTACGCCCTGAGGCCCCCTCCTGCGCCCTGCAGCCCGGCTGAGACTGCCTGCGCCGAGCCCGTGCCTGCTCCCTGCAGCTGGGCCAAAGGTGCAGAAGAGCAGGGGCAGCAGCAGGGGGCTCTGCTGGACATGGACCCAGGTGCGGCCCCAGCAGCTGGGAAACGTGCCCGCAAGCTCCGCACGGCTTTCTCCGAGACGCAGATGACTGCGCTGTGCGAGCGCTACATGATCAAGATGTACCTCACTCCAGCAGAGATGAAGAGCCTGGCTGACAAAATCGGACTATCTTACAAACAGGTAACGGAGTCACTCCATCCCCCAGTACAGAGCGCCCTGTCTGTGTGTGTGGGACAGACCAGTGCAGAGCGCCCTCTCACCATCCCCTGTCTGTTTGCAGGTTAAGACCTGGTTTCAGAACCGCAGGATGAAACAAAAGAGGCAGCAGAAGACTCTGACCGAGGGAGAGGAGCAGGTCCCCAGCTCTGGGTACCCCATTATTCAGCCTCTCCTCTTGGAGAGCTCCAGCTCTGCGTACCCCAATATTCCACCTCTTGCCTTGGTAAGCACTAGCTCTGCTTACACCAATATTCAGGCTCAGACATCGGAAAGCTCTGCGTACCCCAATGCTCAAGCTGAGGCCTCAGAAAGCTCTCCGTACCCCAGTATTCAAACTCAGTCATTCGAAGACTTGGGCTCTGTCTACCCCAACTTTCAAGCTCAGACGTTGGAGAGCCCCACCTCTGTGCACGCCAGTGTTTCACCTCAGACCTCAGAAAGCCCCACTGCTGTGTACCCCAATGTTTCACCTCAGACCTCAAAAAGCTCCAGTTCGGTGTACCCCAATATTTCACTGCAGTTCTCGGTAAACCCCAACTGTCCCTACCCCAATATTCCACTTGTCACCTCGGAAATCCCCAGCTCTCTGTACAACAATGTTTCACCTAATATCTTGGAAGGCCCCAGCTCTGCGTACCCCAATATTCCACCGCAGGTAAGCCCCAGCTCTTCTTCTCTTGATAATTCTGCTTGACTGTGTGAGTTGTGTGTCTGGATAAGAGAGTCTCTCTTGTAGTGTCCAGTGTGTCTGTATTAACCCCTCAGTGGAATGTTAATGTACTGGAGTGTCCAGTCAGTGTGTCTGTATGAACCCCTCTCTCTCAGTGCAGTGTTCATGTACTGGAGTGTCCAGTCAGTCAGTGTGTCTGTATGAACCCCTCTCTCTCAGTGCAGTGTTAATGTACTGGAGTGTCCAGTCAGTCAGTGTGTCTGTATTAACAGTTCTTTTTTTTTTTTTTCCAGTTTCGTGGCTTTTACTCCACAAGCCAGTTTGGGAACCAGGGGTATTTCAAGAAGAATCCACCACCCTTCTACCCCTCTCAGCCCTGTTATCCCTCCCGTGTGAATGTGGGTGCCGGGTCTCTGGAGAGCTGGGCGCTGCCCTCTGCTGGGCGCTTCAAGTATGGCAGCCTGAATGGTCCCATTAGATACAGCGGCAAAGTCATCGGCTACGAGTGCAGCGCTGCTCCTCTCCAGCCCCAGGCCTCTGCCACACTCCCCCAGTGGGGAGAAGAGGAGCTGCAGATCCCGGCCTCCTTCAGGAAGTGAATTCTGCACTTGTCACGTTTTTAATTGTTTAAATTAAACGCCTATTTTTAGAAATTGCACATCTTTTTGGCTTCTGTGGGGGAGGAGAGAAGGAGTTGCCGTTTTTAGAATTTTGTAAATAAAAACGCTCAAGGCTTGTTAATGAAGTCACGGAGACAGAAATGGACTGTATGACCAGTGAGTGCAGAGACATTTTAAAACTGTTTTGGATTATACTGGATTAAGAAATCTTAAAAATGAACTTCACCACCGAGTTGGGGTGAGTCATTGTAATGTGTAACCTCTGTGTCAGATGTACATACCTACGTGGTAGATAACTTTTTGCCCCCGATTCTTGTACATGGGGAATCAGAAGAAGTCTTTAAATTGTCCTAGAGGTGAGCTAGAGCGCCCCTCGTTGTTTGCAGAGCTGGCGGTGGAATTGCTGGCACCAGTCTTGTGCTGGTACTAATGGGGAATTAGCCCCAGACCTCTACCGCCTCCCCAGTGGATAGAGAGTGAGCTGCAGCTCTTCACTTCCTCCCAGAAGTGAATACTCCTCTTTTAATGCTTTTCATTTTAAAAAAAATATGCCAAATTTATTTAAAAATATGCCATCTCAATTTTTCTTTGGGGGGAGGGGGGTTGTGTTTTTATTGTATCGTTACAATTCTGTACTTTAAAAAATGTTCAAGGGTGTATCAACTGAACCGGAGACCGAAACGGACTGAGGAGAACAGAATCAAGCTGTTGGACGAAACTGGATTAAAAAATCTTGTTCTTGAAAATTCACCTCAGCTCCATTTCGCGGTGAAATGTTGTCTCATACTTTTTTACCTGCATCCTGTGGGGTAGCTTTGACGTTTTACTCCTCGATTCGAATCTGTTCAAGGGGGCGCCCTCCTTAAAAATAAATGTTTATCGTCGTCACACTGACTGCCAGCGTCCGTCCTTGTTACAGACCACAGTGTGGGTGTTGAGCTGTAACCTGCGCCTGCAATGAACTCACCTGGAATAAAGACAAGGTCCAGGGGGGGATATATTGTGACTCTAGTCCCACACTGTTTCCAGAACTATCTGGACCAGGAAAACTGCCTTCCCGAGTAATTTCAACCCCCTCTCGAGTGGAATAACACTCCGTCAGCGCTTCTCCACAGCAGGTGCCTCCCGTCACGACTCGCTATCTTCTGCTGCGGTTTCCAGAAGTCGCCTGAGGAGAAAACTTTATAAATATATATAAACAAAAAAATAAACGGAATAAAACGCGGCTCGTGTACGGTAACGGGTTCGCCGAGGCGGCGCTCTGCGCGTCCTCTCCACAGGCGCGCGCCAGGCGCAGAGCGGGAAGCGCGGCGCTCGCGCGACAGCGAGCCGGACCGGTGAGTCGTGACAACTTCACGGGTTGGCCGTGTTTGGTGTCTGTGTGTCTGTGGGCGATGGGCCGTGCAGTTCCGTCCGGTGGGGACGGAAAAGACCGCATAACACCTGCTTCCAGGTCCCGTAAACCTCCAGCCCTTTCTACTGGTATTGGTTCCGAAGAAGCTTTGTTCCCTCTGAGGGGTGATCTTCCGTTTGTCTTCAGCGAGCAGGAGATTTCGGCCTTTGCTTTCCATCCTTCTCCTTCGCCCGCCTTGACGAGTCAGAGGAACACGCGTGTCTGCGAAATAACACGGGCAAATGCAGTACGCTCAAAGGCGTGGCGGGTGTTCATGAAAATCCTCCTACTGTAACAGACTGTTCTCCTGTACTGGACTGTAGCTCCTATTGTAACAGACTGTTCTCCTGTACTGGAACTGTAGCCCCTATTGTAACAGACTGTTCTCCTGTACTGGGACTGTAGCTCCTATTGTAACAGACTGTTCTCCTGTACTGGACTGTAGCTCCTATTGTAACAGACTGTTCTCCTGTACTGGACTGTAGCTCCTATTGTAACAGACTGTTCTACTGTACTGGACTGTAGCTCCTATTGTAACAGGACTGTTCTCCTGTACTGGGACTGTAGCTCCTACTGTAACAGACTGTTCTCCTGTACTGGACTGTAGCTCCTATTGTAACAGGACTGTTCTCCTGTACTGGGACTGTAGCTCCTATTGTAACAGACTGTTCTCCTGTACTGGACTGTAGCTCCTATTTTAACAGACTGTTCTCCTGTACTGGACTGTAGCTCCTATTGTAACAGGACTGTTCTACTGCACTGGACTGAAGCTCCTATTGTAACAGGACTGTTCTCCTGTACTGGACTGTAGCTCCTATTGTAACAGGACTGTTCTACTGTACTGGACTGTAGCCCCTATTGTAACAGGACTGGTCTACTGTACTGGACTGTAGACCCTCTTGTAATGGGACTGTTCTCCTGTACTGGACTGTAGCTCCTATTGTAACAGGACTGTTCTCCAGTACTGGACTGTAGCTCCTATTGTAACAGACTGGTCTACTGTACTGGACTGTAGCTCCTATTGTAACAGGACTGTTCTCCTGTACTGGACTGTAGCTCCTATTGTAACAGGACTGTTCTCCTGTACTGGGACTGCAGCTCCTATTGTAACAGGACTGTTCTCCTGTACTGGACTGTAGCTCCTATTGTAACGGGACTGGTCTATTGCACTGGGACTGTAGCTCCTATTGTTTCGGGACTGTTCTCCTGTACTGAACTGTAGCTCCTATTGTAACAGGACTGGTCTACTGTACTGGACTGTAGCCCCTATTGTAACAGGACTGTTCTACTGTACTGGGACTGTAGCTCCTATTGTAACTGGACTGTTCTATTGCACTGGGACTGTAGCTCCTATTGTTTCGGGACTGTTCTCCTGTACTGGACTGTAGCTGCTATTGTAACAGGACTGGTCTACTGTACTGGACTGTAGCCCCTATTGTAACAGGACTGTTCTACTGTACTGGACTGTAGCTCCTATTGTAACAGACTGTTCTCCTGTACTGGACTGTAGCTCCTATTGTAACAGGACTGTTCTACTGTACTGGGACTGTAGCTCCTATTGTAACTGGACTGTTCTATTGCACTGGGACTGTAGCTCCTATTGTTTCGGGACTGTTCTCCTGTACTGGACTGTAGCTCCTATTGTAACAGGACTGGTCTACTGTACTGGACTGTAGCTCCTATTGTAACAGACTGTTCTCCTGTACTGGACTGTAGCTCCTATTGTAACGGGACTGGTCTATTGCACTGGGACTGTAGCTCCTATTGTTTCGGGACTGTTCTCCTGTACTGAACTGTAGCTCCTATTGTAACAGGACTGGTCTACTGTACTGGACTGTAGCCCCTATTGTAACAGGACTGTTCTACTGTACTGGGACTGTAGCTCCTATTGTAACTGGACTGTTCTATTGCACTGGGACTGTAGCTCCTATTGTTTCGGGACTGTTCTCCTGTACTGGACTGTAGCTGCTATTGTAACAGGACTGGTCTACTGTACTGGACTGTAGCCCCTATTGTAACAGGACTGTTCTACTGTACTGGACTGTAGCTCCTATTGTAACAGGACTGGTCTACTGTACTGGGACTGTAGCTCCTATTGTAACAGACTGTTCTACTGTACTGGACTGTAGCTCCTATTGTAACAGGACTGTTCTCCTGTACTGGACTGTAGCTCCTATTGTAACAGGACTGTTCTACTGTACTGGACTGTAGCTCCTATTGTAACAGGACTGGTCTACTGTACTGGGACTGTAGCTCCTATTGTAACAGGACTGTTCTCCTGTACTGGACTGTGGCTCCTATTGTAACAGGACTGTTCTACTGTACTGGACTGTAGCTCCTATTGTAACAGGACTGTTCTCCTGTACTGGACTGTAGCTCCTATTGTAACTGGACTGTTCTCCTGTACTGGACTGTAGCTCCTATTGTAACAGACTGTTCTCCTGTACTGGGACTGTAGCTCCTATTGTAACAGCCTGTTCTACTGTACTGGACTGTAGCTCCTATTGTAACAGACTGTTCTCCTGTACTGGACTGTAGCTCCTATTGTAACAGACTGTTCTCCTGTACTGGACTGTAGCTCCTATTGTAACAGGACTGTTCTATTGTACTGGACTGTAGCTCCTATTGTAACAGGACTGTACTGAAGAGAGAGGAAAGCCCACCAAAATTCCAAGAACACAGAGCTCCCAAGACAGTTTGACCAGCCCCCAACCTGTTGCACAGTGCCCCCTGTCTCTGCAGAGGGCAGACAGACAGGCAGGGGAGCGCACAGAGACATGTCTTTAATCATTAATCAGACAGTCTTTCCATTCAAATTGTTTTTAATCTGAAAACGATGCTTCCAGTGGGTCTCACATAGAAGTGGAAACGTACAGGTTTGGATAATCAACATTATTTTTCCCATTTTATTTTTTAAACTTTATTGTTTGAGATTTAATTAAAAATTATTAATTGAGCTGCTTTTCTCCTTAGCCAGGTCACATCAGAACTCTGAATGTTAAAGCTGGTCCTGGAAAGCACCAGTAGGGGGCACTCTCTCTCCACCTGTCAGATTGAAAGCACTTCATTGAGGTGATCAATGAATTACAGTGTTGCAGAATATTCATGTTACCATAACCGGAGGTATAAAATTAAACTCAGACAGTACATAATATAATAATAGTATATAATACATGGCACAATACATGGCTCTTAATGTGGCAGATGCTGTGGTCCACTTCAGTCAATCGCACAAAAAAATGAAACTTTAATTTGGCAGTGCCTCCACCTGCAACAGCCTATGAATCAATCTGTAACCGTATCAGGCTTCTCAGGAATTTCAACCGTAATTCTACGACTGATCACAGGATGACTCCACCCGACCTCAGGTGTGTGCGCCCAGTTTTACCCTCTACTGTGCGGTATATTACAAATCAACAAACAACCTCCTTACTTTCTGTAATACAAACTTCAAAAACACGTATGGACCACGTTACACTGTGCAAGTTCCCAAACCCAACAACATATATAAATAACCATTAGAGACCCCCCCCCCCATAAAAAAACAAACATTTACCATAAAGGAATGCACTCAGTCTCTTAAACCAAACCAAAACTAAATTTGTGGGTGCGCTTGTGGAGGGGAGAAAGGCTGACGTCCCCAACTTGTGTTATGTCACAAACTATCTTTGTTCCAAAGAAACGTGTTTTGTTAATACTGGACAGTGAAAGTCAAGTCAGACCAAAAAAACACGCTCGTCCGTGATAATCCACTCTATAAAGCACTGTGAGAAGCCGCCTTTAAAGGCGCTATATAAAATAAAGTTTATTATTATTATTATTATTATTATTATTATTATTATTATTATTAATACGGTAAAACAGATTTAAGTCCCTACTCACACAAATCAAGCAGTCCAGGGAAAATAATATGCCTCCCGTGTCCAGCGCTGCCAGCTGTGAGCCGGCGGGTTTACTCACAACCTCTGACGATCGGGAAGCTCGCTGCCCTCTCCGCTGCGATCCGCAGATCCCCGGTTTCTTCTCGTTGCAGAAGGAATGTGTTTGCCTTGAACGGTGTTGCAGCCCCTCCACAAGTTTTCCCAACCCCAATCCGGTATCGCCCCTCCACTTCCTCTCTGTTCCCCGTAATCTCTCCTCCTTTCCTCCAGCTGTCCTTTAGATTCCCAGCCTCCCGCCCCGCGGACCCGCGGGCCGATCTCCCCACCCTGCTGCCGTGATACGCGCGCTCTCTGTCTGTTTGTTTTTCCTCTGGGGATGCAAACGCGGACCCTCTCCAGTCCTGTGAGCACAGTACATGTTTATTTAACCCAGTTCAACTACAATATAACTTGCATTTCACCTGCAACATATTTACGTCAACATTAGATTCACAAACTGTATTAAAACAACAAAAAAACTAGATTTTAAAACTATGTGCGTAAATTCACACATGGATATATCTACAATTAACAGGACATTTACACAAAAACATTATTTCACATTCACCATGTAAAATATGTCACGATTATCATTGCAGAAAATACAGGCCTGGTCAGACATCAGCACTGAGAGGCTCCAGGGCAGCCGGTCTCACCCACAGCACGTCCAGCTGAGATTATTCCCCCGTCGTCACCCCCGATTCTGCAGAGCAGAGCCCCCAGTATCTACCCAACGCAGGACTCCCTGTCTGAGAACAGCGGGAAACATTCCCACTGTTCAGACCCTACACACCAGCAACTTGAGTCAACTGCAAACTAGTGAGCTGGTGAACTAGTCAGGTTCACAGGTGAACTAGTCAGTTCTGCAGATGATACCTAATTAGATGGGTCAGAAAACTTTAGTTTATCTTTAGTCTGAAGTGGGTTCCCCACACTGACAGGCAGGAATAATTGAGTCTCTTTTGTATGAAGGGAGTGTCCCACACTGACAGCCTGGAGGAACTGAGTCTCTTTAGTCTGAAGGGAGTGTCCCACACTGACAGCCTGGAGGAACTGAGTCTCTTTGGTCTGAAGGGAGAGTCCCACACTAAGACTGTGAGCCCCAGTTATGTCTCTGTGCAGGGATACTACTGTGTGACCCCCAGGCTGTGAAATGGTGAAACACTGCCCATTCGAAAGGCACCTGATAACAAGAAAGGCATTCGATAACACACTTTGCTTAATAAAAGTCATTGTTGATTCTGCTCTATTTGTATTAATACCTATGCTTCAAACTGGAGTTTGCTTTTACAAGCAACAATATTTCTTTCAACCTCTTTTCCACATCTTCAAACTAAATGGTGCCAAGCGACACGAATTTCTGAACCAATTCAGAGCTCTTTAATCTGACTGAGGCTCAATGCAGGGACCCAGCGACGCCGTGGCGCAAGTGTGGGTGTGGTTCGGAGGTGTGGTCATCTACCACCCTCGGTCAAATCCAAAATGATGACAGGTAACGCGCACACAGACAACCCCCCCTCCCCCGCAGGCCCCGCACGCCGCCTCGGCCCTTAAACACCCGCGGCGCCGCCGGCCACCGCAGTGCTGTCGGAACGAACCCGGAGTCGCCTTTGACACCACGGCTGCTCCCCGCCTGTCTCTGCTTTCCGAGGACACCGAGACGAAGAGGCGGTTAATGACGGCAGATTCGACTAATTTGTATAACAAACTAACAAAAAAAAAATCAAGTTTCGGTTTTTCGACGGAACCGGGAGAAATGGAGGAATGGAACTCGCTGCCGAACTACAGCTCCGCCTATCACACCTACGCTTACGGCATGACCTACCCGCCGCCGCCCGTCCAGAATCACCCGTCCTTGGGCTGGAGCGGCACCGGCTTCACCCCCTCCGGCTCGGACGGCCTCTTCCTAGACGTCCCGCCGACGGCACCCCAGAATGCCCTGCCTCAGGACGCCACCCGTGTTCCCGGGGTCCCGCTGGCTGGATCCCCGAGCGACTCCTCCAGCGAGACGGAGCCCAGCACCCCCGGTGAGTCCCCGGCGAGCCCTTTCTCTCTAATATCCCGTATTGTCACTTTTTATTCGCATCTGAGTGTTTCTGTACACGCGTGTTTTCCGAGTCTGGGTCTCCGGCGGTTCCCAGAGACACGGTTGTTTATCCGCACTGCCGGCGGCGTGGAAAAGCAGGGAGACGCGTTTCTCAGACTTTCTCTGCCGCCTTCACCGGCTGCGTGTCTTTCTTGCCCGAGTTGGTTTTGTATTTGAAAGCGCCGGATTTTCGCGTAAAAGTCGCACGATGTAGCTGTGCGTGTGAAAAGCGCTGCGGCCTCTAGTTTGCAGGTCGGCGTCAGTCTTTTGAGGGAAACCGAACTAACTGGACCGTGCGCGGCCGATTAAACCGGTTTTATCGGGAAGCAATCCCGCATCTCCACAGCGCAGCGATAGCTTTCTGTCTCGCTGTGTGGGTCAGTTCGTGGATTCACCCACCTGCAGCGCCTGTCCTCCTGCTGGACACGGGGTGCGTGCGTTTTCCACGCCGCGGTACCTCACGCCGTCCTCGGAGGGATCAGGTGGCGATGCGTCCATCTCTCTCTCTTTTCCTGTTTTTCCCTGTCTTCTTCGTCTCTTTCCGTTACGCGGAGGCTCGGCTGCCGCCACTCCTTGATGCGGACAGTGTGGAGTCTGGCGCCCAACCCCCTCCCCCCCCGTGCCCGTAGGGAGAAGCACAACAATCCCAAATGTAAAACTTTCATTTCGATCTTGGAGAAGTGGTTTCTCAAAGCGCTTTACAGTCAGAAACGCACAATGAGAAGAGAGACAGACAGCAGGACTACACGATCACAATAAGGGTTTGGAATACAGCAGGAGGAAGAAGAAGGTTTTGAGTCTGGATTTGAAGGGGTTTAGGGAAGGTGACTCTCCGATACCCCTGGGGAGACAGTTCCAGAGCTCTGCAGCGCAGCAGGAGAAGGCCCTGTCACCCCCAGAGCGTAGGTGGGCTTGGGGGACAGAGAGGAGACGGGCAATTTGACAAAAAGTATGTAGTAGGATAGTAAGAGAACTCAGTGGGAACAGAGAGAGGGCCGATAACTCTTTGTCTCCAGTTGGAATGAATCCGTCACTTTAGACGATTGTGTGTCTATTTACATTGCTTTTATGTGTCCTGGGGATCCCTGATCCAGCTGTTTATTATGGGTCTCCCCAGGAATGGGGCTGAAGACCCCTGGACTAGTTGGTCCAAGGCCCCCCTGGGACAGGGGAGAGGGTCCCTGCAGGCTCCGTGTGGACACTGACCCTGACCCTCTCCTCCACTCTCTGTGTCCCAGACTCCTGGAGCTCGCCCAGCACCGACGAGAGCTACGCCCTGAGGCCCCCTCCTGCGCCCTGCAGCCCGGCTGAGACTGCCTGCGCCGAGCCCGCGCCCTGCAGCCCGGCTGAGACTGCCTGCGCCGAGCCCGCGCCCTGCAGCCCGGCTGAGATTGCCTGGGCTGAGCCCGCGTCCAGCAGCCAGGCTGAAGGTGTAGGGGAGCAGGGGGCTCTGCTGGAGCCAGGCCCGGCTCTGGCGGCCGGGAAACGCTCCCACAGACTCCGCATGGCCTACTCGGAGAGACAGGTCATGGTGCTGTGCGAGTGCTACATGATCAAGATGTACCTCACTCCAGCAGAGATGAAGAGCCTGGCTGACAAGATCGGACTGTCTTACAAACAGGTAACGGAGTCACTCCATCCCCCAGTACAGAGCACCCTGTCACCCTCCGTCTGTCTGTGTGTATGTGTGTGAGACCAGTACAGAGCACCCTGTCTGTCTGTGTGTATGTGTGTGAGACCAGTACATAGCACCCCGTCACCCCCTGTCTGTGTCTGTCTGTAACAGACCAGTACAGGGCACCCTGTCACCTCCTGTCTGTGTGTATGTGTGAGACCAGTACAGAGCACCCCGTCACCCCCTGTCTGTGTCTGTGTGTGATAGACCAGTACAGGGCACCCTGTCTGTGTGTCTATGTGCTCTGTACTGGTCTGTCACACATAGACACAGACAGGGGGTGACGGGGTGCTCTGTACTGGTCTGTCACACCCTATCACCTCCTGTCTGTCTGTTTGTGTGTGATAGACCAGTACAGGGCACCCCGTCACCCCCTGTCTGTGTCTGTGTGTGATAGACCAGAACAGGGCACCCTGTCTGTGTGTCTGTGTGACAGACCAGTACAGAGCACCCTATCACCCTCTGTGTGTGTGTGTTTGCAGGTTAAGTCCTGGTTTCAGAACCGCAGGATGAGAGAAAAGAGGCTGCAGAAGAAAATGACCAGTGGGGGGGAGCTGGTCCTCAGTTCTGTCTATCCCAGTATTCAAGCTCAGGCATCAAAAGGGCCAAGCTCTGTGTACCCTAAGATTTCTCCACAGACCTCAGAAAGCCTCAGCTCTGTGTACCCTGATATTTCACCTCAGATGTTGACAGATCCCACCTGTCCTTACTCCAGTATTCCACATCAGCCCCTGGAAAGCTCCAGTTCTGTGTACCCCAATATTTCACCTCAGGTCTTGGTAAACCCCAGCTGTTGTTATCCCAGTATTCCACCTCGTATCTCAGAAAGCCCCAGCTCTGCGTATCCCTATATTCCACCGCAGGTAAGCCCCAGCTCTGTGTTTCTTGATGAATCAGCCTGGCTGTGTGACTTTTGTGTCTGGATGAGAGAGTCTGTACTGTAGTGTCCAGTCTGTGTCTGTATGAACCCCTCTCTCTCAGTGCAGTGTTAATGTACTGGAGTGTCCAGTCAGTGTGTCTGTATGAACCCCTCTCTCTCAGTGCAGTGTTAATGTACTGGAGTGTCCAGTCAGTCAGTGTGTCTGTATGAACCCCTCTCTCTCAGTGCAGTGTTAATGTACTGGAGTGTCCAGTCAGTCAGTGTGTCTGTATGAACCCCTCTCTCTCAGTGCAGTGTTAATGTACTGGAGTGTCCAGTCTGTGTCTGTATGAACCCCTCTCTCTCAGTGCAGTGTTAATGTACTGGAGTGTCCAGTCAGTGTGTCTGTATGAACCCCTCTCTCTCAGTGCAGTGTTAATGTACTGGAGTGTCCAGTCAGTCAGTGTGTCTGTATGAACCCCTCTCTCTCAGTGCAGTGTTAATGTACTGGAGTGTCCAGTCTGTGTCTGTATGAACCCCTCTCTCTCAGTGCAGTGTTAATGTACTGGAGTGTCCAGTCAGTGTGTCTGTATTAACAGTTCTTTATCTTTTTCAGTTTCGGGGCTTTTACTCCACAAGCCGGTTTGGGAACCAGGGGTATTTCAAGAAGAATCCACCACCCTACTACCCCTCTCAGCCCTGTTATCCCTCCCGTGTGAATGTGGCCGCTGGGTCTCTGGAGAGCTGGGCGCTGCCTTCTGCTGGGCGCTTCAAGTATGGCAGCCTGAACGGTCCCATTAGATACAGCGGCAAAGTCATCGGCTACGAGTGCAGCGCTGCTCCTCTCCAGCCCCAGGCCTCTGCCACGCTCCCCCAGTGGGGAGGAGAGGAGCTGCAGATCCCGGCTTCCTTCAGGAAGTGAATTCTGCACTTTTCACGTCTTTTCCTTTTTTTAAGTACACACCCATTTTTATGACTTTAAGTGTTGGGGGGTGGATGGGTGGGTGTAGTCTATTGTATAGTTGTAACTTTTTTAACAAGTTAAAGGGTGTGTACATGGAGTGGCGGCGAACTTGTAAGGCTTTGTTGGATGACACTGGATGATGACATCTTGTGCTTAAATGTTTTTATTTTTTTAACTTCAGCAACGAGTCACGTTGTGATATTGTATTTTGTAACCTTTGTGTGAAATATACCTACTTTTTATGTGGCAGACAACTTTTGATGCTGGCTGTTGTAGTTGAAAAGTTCTCCTCCTCCGTGTTCGAAACCCACAGTGTCTGTCTTGTAGTGCGACACTACCCAGGTACTGCTGGGGGATCAGCCCCAGACCTCTGCCGCGCCCCCCAGGAGGGAGTGGTGAACCACAGTTCTTCACCTTCTCCGGAAACTGACGAAGCCTTGTTAATGTTTTCCTCTTTAAAATGATGTACCATTTGTTTTATTTTGCACTTCGTGAGGAATGGTGTGGGGTTTTGCATCGTTTAAATCTTGTACTCTTTAAAAATGTACACAGGTCTCTGTGACTTGATTCAAACAGGTGGGGGAGAACATTTGAAGCTTTTTTTGGATGAAACTGAATTGAGAAATATTGTTGATAAAAAGTTATTTTTTTAACTTAAGCCCTGTGTTGCGGTGAGTTATTAAATTTCACACAGAAGCTTTGAAATCCACCTCCTGCAGCCTGTGTGTTCGCAGCTAGCGAGGGTGGTGAGGCTGTGGACAGACCCCCGAGGATGAGCGTCTCAAACGCTTGCTCGGAGAGAAGGGGTCTCTCTGTAGAGATCCGGCCGCACACCCCAGTGACCGGACATCAGGTAACAACTACCGCTCACCGTTTACAGAGGGCTGATGGCAAAATCCTAAACGGGTCTTGGATGGAGGACAGATACCAGCGTAAGGAAATTCTCACTTGGATTAAAGACAACCTCAGGGATTGGGATACACTATGACGCTGGTGCCTCTTTGTTTCCGGAACTACCTGGAACAGAAAAACCGATTTCTTGAGTAATTTCTCCCCCTTCTTCAGTGACTGCTGGATGAGTTTAGCACACCTCATCATCGCCAGTAGGCCGGGTAGAATAATATCGGGCTCTGGAGATGTGTCTCCGTCTGAGCTTCTCCACACCAGGTGGCTCCCGTCACGACTCGGTGTTTCCTGCAGCGTTTTCGAAAGGTTGCCTGAGGAGAAAACTATGTGTATATATATATAAAATAAACGGAATAAAACGCGATTTGAAAATATAAACGGGTTCGCTGAGGCGTCGCTCTGCGCGCCCTCTCCTCAGGCGCGAGCCAGGCGCACGCGCGAGAGCCCCGTGTGTCGCCGGGCAGGTGAGGCGGCTCCAGCTCGGGACAACGTCACGGCCCGGCGGTGGGCCCTCCGGTTTTTAGATTTCTGTAATTGGACCGAGGGGCTGAAAAGTTTGAAAAACCTTTGGCTTCCGAAACCCGTAAAACCCCTGGTTCTTATTTCAGAGGTATTTTTTTAAAACAAATTTAAGCTTAGTCATTCTTAAAAAAAAAAAAACTTTTAGAAACTTTAGTCAGGCTGAGTCGTGTTCTTAATTTCTTCAGGCTTCGCCTGTTTATCAAGCTGTCCGGACAGCAAAATACTCTTGGAGGTGTGGGTTTTCAGGGAAACCTGCCTCAACATTCATTTCCAGTTTACTAAGAACAACAGGAACTTTCTGTTGCCACAGAGTGGCGACACAAACATCAGAATGACTAAGGCAGTCACTGTAACTCCTACTGGAGCAGGACTGTTCTCCTGTACTGGACTTTAGCTCCTATTGTAACAGGACTGTTCTACTGTACTGGGACTGTAGCTCCTATTGTAACAGACTGTTCTCCTGTACTGGACTGTAGCTCCTATTGTAACAGACTGTTCTCCTGTACTGGGACTGTAGCTCCTATTGTAACAGGACTGTTCTCCTGTACTGGGACTGTAGCTCCTACTGTAACAGGACTGTAGCTGCTATTTTAATAGGACTGTTCTCCTGTACTGGACTGTAGCCCCTATTGTAACAGGACTGTTCTCCTGTACTGGACTGTAGCCCCTATTGTAACAGGACTGTTCTACTGTACTGGGACTGTAGCTGCTATTGTAATGGGACTGTTCTACTATACTGGGACTGTTCTAGTGTACTGGGACTGTAGCTCCTACTGTAATGGGACTGTTTTAGTGTACTGGGGCAGAGAGAAGTCTGATTCGTCTCTCTCCCCCTGTCTGCTCTCTCTGTGCTCTCTTTCAGGATTATGCAACACCCTGAGGGGAGCAGTAGTGTCTTTCCTAATTCTGTGGACAAATTTCAGTCCCGGGACCACAGATTGCCCCACACAGGATCGTTAAAAACACTCTCATAAACCCTGTGTCACAAAACACTGATCTGCAGCAGCTCGCCACTGTGAGCCATATTACTGAAATTCAAACATCTCACTGCCAAGAGTAAGACAGCTTTATTTCCATTCTCCAGTAAGAGGTATCCTGGAGTTGTACTGTGTATAAACACCGTCTCCAGTAAGAGTCTGTACAGGTGTGTGTATATACAGTGTCTCCAGTTAGAGCCTGTACAGGTGTGTGTGTGTATTCAGTGACTCCAGTTAGAGTCTGTACAGGTGTGTGTGTGTATACAGTGTGTCCAGTGAGAGTCTGTACAAGTGTGTGTGTGTGTGTGTGTGTGTGTGTGTGTGTGTGTGTGTGTGTGTGTGTGTGTGTGTGTATACAGTGTGTCCAGTAAGAGCCTGTACAGGTATGTGTATATACAGTGTCTCCAGTTAGAGTCTGTACAGGTGTGTGTGTGTATATACAGTGTCTTCAGTAAGAGTCTGTACAGGTGTGTGTGTACAGTGTCTCCAGTAATACTGTCTCCAGATATCGGTGTGGGATCCATGGGGGGCTGCATCTTTGAACACACTCCAGTCTGTGCACTCAGTCCATGCTGTTACAGTTCTAACTGAAGCCTTGGTGCGTTTCAGAAGCTGTCTGTAGGCCGGGAGTAGGAACGGGGAGATGTGGTCCGGTTGTCCAAGAGAGGGGTGAGGTACTGCTTTGTAGGCGCAGGTATAAATGTGGTCTAGTGTGTTGTTTCCTCTGGTGGGGCAATCAACATGTTGGTGGTAGCTAGGTAGAACTTATTTAAGGTTTCCCTGATTAAAATCGCCTGCAACAATAGAAACACCATCAGAGTGTGTCCAATGAGAGTCAGTACCGACGCTACCAGAATCTGTGGATTATAACTCTCTTGAGTTAGACACCGATCTGCACCTGTTGATGTGTGAGGAGTACAGTGCTGTTTTGTCTGTCCCCCTGTGTGTAGGTCTGTCAGTACAGTGCAAACCCACAGGAAGGCTCTTGCACTCCTCTGTGCTGATGCTATCTCATTCTCTCTGTCCCATGGTGTTGAAATCTTACCCGTCCCACAAACAGCTCTGCCACCAAAAAACTCCCCTGTCATCATGTCTGTTAGCAACCTGGGGCAGCCGAGACAAGTAACAGATTCCCTGTACAGCACAGTGACCCACAGATGCACTGACAAAGCACTGTGTTCGACTGACACCCTGACACAGCACAGTGGCCCACTGACACACTGACCCAGCACGGTGACACACTGATGCACTGACACACTGACTCAACACAGTGACCCACTGACACACTGACCCAGAATGGTGACACACTGACGCACTAACACACTGACCCTGCACACTGACGCACTGATACATTGACCCAACACAGTTACACACCCATGCACTGACACACTGACCCAGCACAGGACCCACTGACACACTGACCCACTGATACATTGACCCAGCACAGTTACACACCCATGCACTGACACACTGACCCAGCACAGGACCCACTGACACACTGACCCAGCACAGTGACACACTGATACACTGTCCCACTGATACACTCACCCAGAACTGTGGCACACTGATGCACTGATTCAATACAGTGACCTACTGATACTGCATTGTGGCACTGACCCACTGATGCAGAATAGTAACACAGTGATACACGGACACTCATTAACACACTGATTCATACACTTCGGCACTGACGCTCACTAATACACTGATTCTCACACTTCGGCACTGACGCTCACTAATACACTGATTCTCACACTTCTGCGCTGACATTCACTAATACACGATTCTCACACGTCTGTGCTGACACTCACTAATACACGATTCTCACACGTCTGTGTTGACACTCACTAATACACTGATTCTCACACTTCTGCGCTGACACTCACTAATACACGATTCTCACACGTCTGTGCTGACATTCACTAATACACTGATTCTCACACATCAGCACTAACTCAAATACTTCTACACTAAACAGAGTCTCACGAAATTTTTAATACAGAAATTTTAATAAAAAGATTTAAAACAAACTTCATATGACTGCATGTGTGACACCAACGAAATATTAACAAGTCAAACTTTACAAAATCAATTAATATTTTTACTTCCCATTCCTCAAAGAATGAGCCTTATTTCATCAGGTTGCCAGCATACATATTATACTGCAACTCACACCTCTCAGCACCTGAAGCTCAGCAGGTGTGAGTCTGGTCAGTACCTGGAGGGGAGAAACCTGGGAAAATCTGAGGTTGCTCCTGGAAGAGGTGTTAGTGGGGCCAGTAGGGGGCGCTCACCCTGCAGTCTGTGGGGGTCCTAATGCCCCAGTATACTGATTGGACACTCTACTGTAAAAAGGCACCTTCCTTTGACTGAGACATAAAACCGTGGTCCTGAATCATTAAAAACCCCAGGGTGTTTCTCGAAGAGAGTAGGGGTATTACCCCTGTGTCCTGGCCAAATTTCCTCCTGGCCTTTACCAGTCATGGCCTCCTGATAACCCCCCTCTCTGAACTGGCTTCATCACTCTGCTCTCCTCCCCACTGAGTTACAATAGGAGCTACAGTCCCAGTACAGGAGAACTGTCCCATTACAATAGGGGCTACAGTCCAGTACAGTAGAACAGTCTTGTTACAATAGGAGCTACAGTCCAGTGCAGTAGAACAGTCCTGTTACAATAGGAGCTACAGTCCAGTACAGGAGAACAGTCTGTTACAGTAGGAGCTACAGTCCAGTACAGGAGAACAGTCTGTTACAATAGGAGCTACAGTCCAGTACAGTAGAACAGTCCTGTTACAATAGGAGCTACAGTCCAGTGCAGTAGAACAGTCTTGTTACAATAGGAGCTACAGTCCAGTGCAGTAGAACAGTCTGTTACAATAGGAGCTACAGTCCAGTACAGGAGAACAGTCTGTTACAATAGGAGCTACAGTCCAGTACAGTAGAACAGTCCTGTTACAATAGGAGCTACAGTCCAGTACAGGAGAACAGTCTGTTACAATAGGAGCTACAGTCCAGTACAGTAGAACAGTCCTGTTACAATAGGAGCTACAGTCCAGTACAGTAGAACAGTCCTGTTACAATAGGAGCTACAGTCCAGTACAGTAGACCAGTCCTGTTACAATAGGGGCTACAGTCCAGTACAGGAGAACAGTCCTGTTACAATAGGAGCTACAGTCCAGTACAGGAGACCAGTCTGTTACAATAGGAGCTACAGTCCCAGTACAGGAGAACAGTCTGTTACAATAGGAGCTACAGTCCAGTACAGTAGAACAGTCCTGTTACAATAGGAGCTACAGTCCAGTACAGGAGAACAGTCCTGTTACAATAGGAGCTACAGTCCAGTACAGGAGAACAGTCTGTTACAATAGGAGCTACAGTCCAGTACAGGAGAACAGTCCTGTTACAATAGGAGCTACAGTCCAGTACAGGAGAACAGTCCTGTTACAATAGGAGCTACAGTCCAGTACAGGAGAACAGTCCAGTTACAATAGGAGCTACAGTCCAGTACAGGAGAACAGTCTGTTACAATAGGAGCTACAGTCCAGTACAGTAGAACAGTCCAGTTACAATAGGAGCTACAGTCCAGTACAGGAGAACAGTCTGTTACAATAGGAGCTACAGTCCAGTTTCAATAGGAGCCTCTCTAGCTATGGTCCTCAGAGTCCAGCTTGTGCGCAGTTCTGTCCCCATGCTGCGGGGGGCGCTGCAGGAGCAGCTGCCTCAAAGTTTCCAGCTCGCGGGACAGCCTCTCGATCAGGTCCTGCAGCCGCTGGTTGTCCACCTGCAACTCCAGCGCCCTCTGCTGGGTGAGCAGAATCCTGCGCTTGGCCTTGTCTCGGCTCTTCCTGACGGCTGCATTGTTCCGCTCGCGGCGCAGGCGGTACTCGGGGCTGTCCTTCGCCACGCCCCTCCGCGACCGCAGGACAGAGGGGTGAGCAGGAGGAGCAGGTGGAGGAGGAGGGAGGAGGGAGGTGTAAGGGCTGGAGAAGTCAACTCTGATGGAACTCTGAGAAGACAGAGAGATAATACAGAGAGAGAGGGGTTAATACAGACACACTGACCCGACACTCCAGTACATTAACACTGCACTGAGAGAGAGGGGTTCATACAGACACACTGACTGGACACTCCAGTACATTAACACCACACCGAGAGAGAGGGGTTAATACAGACACACTGACTGGACACTCCAGTACATTAACACTGCACTGAGAGAGAGGGGTTCAGACAGACACACTGACTGGACACTCCAGTACATTAACACTGCACTGAGAGAGAGGGGTTCATACAGACACACTGACTGGACACTCCAGTACATTAACACTGCACTGAGAGAGAGGGGTTCAGACAGACACACTGACTGGACACTCCAGTACATTAACACTGCACTGAGAGAGAGGGGTTCATACAGACACACTGACTGGACACTCCAGTACATTAACACTGCACTGAGAGAGAGGGGTTCATACAGACACACTGACTGACTGGACACTCCAGTACATGAACACTGCACTGAGAGAGAGGGGTTCATACAGACACACTGACTGACTGGACACTCCAGTACATTAACACTGCACTGAGAGAGAGGGGTTCATACAGACACACTGACTGACTGGACACTCCAGTACATTAACACTGCACTGAGAGAGAGGGGTTCATACAGACACACTGACTGACTGGACACTCCAGTACATTAACACTGCACTGAGAGAGAGGGGTTCATACAGACACACTGACCCGACACTCCAGTACATTAACACTGCACTGAGAGAGAGGGGTTCATACAGACACACTGACTGGACACTCCAGTACATTAACACTGCACTGAGAGAGAGGGGTTCATACAGACACACTGACTGACTGGACACTCCAGTACATTAACACTGCACTGAGAGAGAGGGGTTCATACAGACACACTGACTGACTGGACA
The DNA here is from genome assembly GCF_059453375.1 of Lepisosteus platostomus. Classification (NCBI taxonomy): domain Eukaryota; kingdom Metazoa; phylum Chordata; class Actinopteri; order Semionotiformes; family Lepisosteidae; genus Lepisosteus; species Lepisosteus platostomus. The sequence continues at coordinate 13,887,741 of NC_142616.1, forward strand.
CTCCAGTACATTAACACTGCACTGAGAGAGAGGGGTTCATACAGACACACTGACTGACTGGACACTCCAGTACATTAACACTGCACTGAGAGAGAGGGGTTCATACAGACACACTGACTGGACACTCCAGTACATTAACACTGCACTGAGAGAGAGGGGTTCATAAAGACACACTGACTGACTGGACACTCCAGTACATTAACACTGCACTGAGAGAGAGGGGTTCATACAGACACACTGACTGGACACTCCAGTACATTAGCACCGCACTGAGAGAGAGGGGTTCATACAGACACACTGACTGACTGGACACTCCAGTACATTAACACTGCACTGAGAGAGAGGGGTTCATACAGACACACTGACTGACTGGACACTCCAGTACATTAACACTGCACTGAGAGAGAGGGGTTCATACAGACAGACTGACTGACTGGACACTCCAGTACATTAACACTGCACTGAGAGAGAGGGGTTCATACAGACACACTGACTGGACACTCCAGTACATTAACTGCACTGAGAGAGAGGGGTTCATACAGACACACTGACTGACTGGACACTCCAGTACATTAACACTGCACTGAGAGAGAGGGGTTCATACAGACACACTGACTGACTGGACACTCCAGTACATTAACACTGCACTGAGAGAGAGGGGTTCATACAGACACACTGACTGACTGGACACTCCAGTACATTAACACTGCACTGAGAGAGAGGGGTTCATACAGACACACTGACTGGACACTCCAGTACATTAACACTGCACTGAGAGAGAGGGGTTCATACAGACACACTGACTGGACACTCCAGTACATTAACACTGCACTGAGAGAGAGGGGTTCATACAGACACACTGACTGGACACTCCAGTACATTAACACTGCACTGAGAGAGAGGGGTTCATACAGACACACTGACCCGACACTCCAGTACATTAACACTGCACTGAGAGAGAGGGGTTCATACAGACACACTGACTGACTGGACACTCCAGTACATTAACACTGCACTGAGAGAGAGGGGTTCATACAGACACACTGACTGACTGGACACTCCAGTACATTAACACTGCACTGAGAGAGAGGGGTTCATACAGACACACTGACTGGACACTCCAGTACATTAACACTGCACTGAGAGAGAGGGGTTCATACAGACACACTGACTGACTGGACACTCCAGTACATTAACACTGCACTGAGAGAGAGGGGTTCATACAGACACACTGACTGGACACTCCAGTACATTAACACTGCACTGAGAGAGAGGGGTTCATACAGACACACTGACTGGACACTCCAGTACATTAACACTGCACTGAGAGAGAGGGGTTCATACAGACACACTGACTGACTGGACACTCCAGTACATTAACACTGCACTGAGAGAGAGGGGTTCATACAGACACACTGACTGACTGGACACTCCAGTACATTAACACTGCACTGAGAGAGAGGGGTTCATACAGACACACTGACTGACTGGACACTCCAGTACATTAACACTGCACTGAGAGAGAGGGGTTCATACAGACACACTGACTGGACACTCCAGTACATTAACACTGCACTGAGAGAGAGGGGTTCATAAAGACACACTGACTGACTGGACACTCCAGTACATTAACACTGCACTGAGAGAGAGGGGTTCATACAGACACACTGACTGGACACTCCAGTACATTAGCACCGCACTGAGAGAGAGGGGTTCATACAGACACACTGACTGACTGGACACTCCAGTACATTAACACTGCACTGAGAGAGAGGGGTTCATACAGACACACTGACTGACTGGACACTCCAGTACATTAACACTGCACTGAGAGAGAGGGGTTCATACAGACAGACTGACTGACTGGACACTCCAGTACATTAACACTGCACTGAGAGAGAGGGGTTCATACAGACACACTGACTGACTGGACACTCCAGTACATTAACTGCACTGAGAGAGAGGGGTTCATACAGACACACTGACTGACTGGACACTCCAGTACATTAACACTGCACTGAGAGAGAGGGGTTCATACAGACACACTGACTGACTGGACACTCCAGTACATTAACACTGCACTGAGAGAGAGGGGTTCATACAGACACACTGACTGACTGGACACTCCAGTACATTAACACTGCACTGAGAGAGAGGGGTTCATACAGACAGACTGACTGACTGGACACTCCAGTACATTAACACTGCACTGAGAGAGAGGGGTTCATACAGACACACTGACTGACTGGACACTCCAGTACATTAACTGCACTGAGAGAGAGGGGTTCATACAGACACACTGACTGACTGGACACTCCAGTACATTAACACTGCACTGAGAGAGAGGGGTTCATACAGACACACTGACTGACTGGACACTCCAGTACATTAACACTGCACTGAGAGAGAGGGGTTCACACAGACACACTGACTGGACACTCTAGTACATTAACACTACACTGAGAGAGAGGGGTTCATACAGACACACTGACTGACTGGACACTCCAGTACATTAACACTGCACTGAGAGAGAGGGGTTAATACAGACACACTGACTGGACACTCCAGTACATTAACACTGCACTGAGAGAGAGGGGTTCATACAGACACACTGACTGACTGGACACTCCAGTACATAAACACTGCACTGAGAGAGAGGGGTTCATACAGACACACTGACTGACTGGACACTCCAGTACAATAACACTGCACTGAGAGAGAGGGGTTCACACAGACACACTGACTGGACACTCTAGTACATTAACACTACACTGAGAGAGAGGGGTTCATACAGACACACTGACTGACTGGACACTCCAGTACATTAACACTGCACTGAGAGAGAGGGGTTCATACAGACACACTGACTGACTGGACACTCCAGTACATTAACACTGCACTGAGAGAGAGGGGTTAATACAGACACACTGACTGGACACTCCAGTACATTAACACTGCACTGAGAGAGAGGGGTTCATACAGACACACTGACTGACTGGACACTCCAGTACATTAACACTGCACTGAGAGAGAGGGGTTCATACAGACACACTGACTGACTGGACACTCCAGTACATTAACACTGCACTGAGAGAGAAGGGTTCATACAGACACACTGACTGACTGGACACTCCAGTACATTAACACTGCACTGAGAGAAAAGGGTTCATACAGACACACTGACTGACTGGACACTCCAGTACATTAACACTGCACTGAGAGAGAGGGGTTCATACAGACACACTGACTGACTGGACACTCCAGTACATTAACACTGCACTGAGAGAGAGGGGTTCATACAGACACACTGACTGACTGGACACTCCAGTACATTAACACTGCACTGAGAGAGAGGGGTTCATACAGACACACTGACTGGACACTCCAGTACATTAGCACCGCACTGAGAGAGAGGGGTTAATACAGACACACTGACTGACTGGACACTCCAGTACATTAACACTGCACTGAGAGAGAGGGGTTCATACAGACAGACTGACTGACTGGACACTCCAGTACATTAACACTGCACTGAGAGAGAGGGGTTCATACAGACACACTGACTGACTGGACACTCCAGTACATTAACTGCACTGAGAGAGAGGGGTTCATACAGACACACTAACTGACTGGACACTCCAGTACATTAACACTGCACTGAGAGAGAGGGGTTCATACAGACACACTGACTGACTGGACACTCCAGTACATTAACACTGCACTGAGAGAGAGGGGTTCACACAGACACACTGACTGGACACTCTAGTACATTAACACTACACTGAGAGAGAGGGGTTCATACAGACACACTGACTGACTGGACACTCCAGTACATTAACACTGTACTAAAAGAGAAGGGTTAATACAGACACACTGACTGGACACTCCAGTACATTAACACTGCACTGAGAGAGAGAGGGGTTCATACAGACACACTGACTGACTGGACACTCCAGTACATTAACACTGCACTGAGAGAGAAGGGTTCATACAGACACACTGACTGACTGGACACTCCAGTACATTAACACTGCACTGAGAGAGAGGGGTTCATACAGACACACTGACTGACTGGACACTCCAGTACATTAACACTGCACTGAGAGAGAGGGGTTCATACAGACACACTGACTGGACACTCCAGTACATTAACACTGCACTGAGAGAGAGAGGGGTTCATACAGACACACTGACTGACTGGACACTCCAGTACTTTAACACTGCACTGAGAGAGAAGGGTTCATACAGACACACTGACTGACTGGACACTCCAGTACATTAACACTGCACTGAGAGAGAGGGGTTCATACAGACACACTGACTGACTGGACACTCCAGTACATTAACACTGCACTGAGAGAGAGGGGTTCATACAGACACACTGACTGACTGGACACTCCAGTACATTAACACTGCACTGAGAGAGAGGGGTTCATACAGACACACTGACTGACTGGACACTCCAGTACATTAACACTGCACTGAGAGAGAGGGGTTCATACAGACACACTGACTGACTGGACACTCCAGTACATTAACACTGCACTGAGAGAGAGGGGTTCATACAGACACACTGACTGGACACTCCAGTACATTAACACTGCACTGAGAGAGAGGGGTTCATACAGACACACTGACTGACTGGACACTCCAGTACATTAACACTGCACTGAGGGTGTAGTAAGTTAGACTGACCTGCTGCAACACTTGTCTTAGCTGCCCAGCTCTGTCTTTAGTGTTGGGAGTGATAAAGGGTGGGGAGCCCAGTGAGTAGGGCAGGGAGGTGTACCCCAGAACCCTGCCCCCCATCACGGCCCCTTCAGATACCCTCTCCCTCTCCCACCCACAGTTCCCACTGGAGACAGCAGGGGGAGACAGAGTCACGCCGCTTGCTGAGACCTGGGTGCGAGGCATCCTGTCCATCCGGAAGGGCTGAGCGGCTGCGGAGGAGAAGGGGGGCTCGGCGAGGGTGCAGGGTTCGAGGGCCGGAGCCATGTGGTCCCCGAAAGCGGAGGCGTCCGGCGCCAGGGGCCGCGCCGGCATCCTGGAGGCGCTGAAGGCGGGCAGAGGCCCGGAGGAGACAAACATGGTGGCAGGGGAGGAGCTCGGCCCGCTGGACATGCGGAGTGAGGGGCGCAGAGAGTCCGAGCACGACGAGCGCCCGGGCCGTGTCGTCCTTGTGAAATGGGTTGTGAAAAGCGATCCTTCTCCAGAGAGTCCCGGTCCTGCAAAACATCAGAATCATCAGAATTCATATTTCAGTCAACGTTATTCCAAAATTAAAGTTCAGGGCAGCAGTGAGCTATACTGCAAGTCTGAGCACAGAGACTCTGACTACAGCAGCGCAGGGCAGCGGTGAGCTATACTGCAAGTCTGAGCACAGAGACTCTGACTACAGCAGCGCAGGGCAGCGGTGAGCTATACTGCAAGTCTGAGCACAGAGACTCTGACTACAGCAGCGCAGGGCAGCGGTGAGCTATACTGCAAGTCTGAGCACAGAGACTCTGCAGGAGCAGCGCAGGGCAGCGGTGAGCTATACTGCAAGTCTGAGCACAGAGACTCTGACTACAGCAGCGCAGGACAGCGGTGAGCTATACTGCAAGTCTGAGCACAGAGACTGCAGGAGCAGCGCAGGACAGCGGTGAGCTATACTGCAAGTCTGAGCACAGAGACTGCAGGAGCAGCGCAGGGCAGCGGTGAGCTATACTGCAAGTCTGAGCACAGAGACTCTGACTACAGCAGCGCAGGACAGCGGTGAGCTATACTGCAAGTCTGAGCACAGAGACTGCAGGAGCAGCGCAGGACAGCGGTGAGCTATACTGCAAGTCTGAGCACAGAGACTCTGACTACAGCAGCGCAGGACAGCGGTGAGCTATACTGCAAGTCTGAGCACAGAGACTCTGACTACAGCAGCGCAGGACAGCGGTGAGCTATACTGCAAGTCTGAGCACAGAGACTGCAGGAGCAGCGCAGGGCAGCGGTGAGCTATACTGCAAGTCTGAGCACAGAGACTCTGACTACAGCAGCGCAGGGCAGCGGTGAGCTATACTGCAAGTCTGAGCACAGAGACTCTGACTACAGCAGCGCAGGGCAGCGGTGAGCTATACTGCAAGTCTGAGCACAGAGACTCTGCAGGAGCAGCGCAGGACAGCGGTGAGCTATACTGCAAGTCTGAGCACAGAGACTGCAGGAGCAGCGCAGGGCAGCGGTGAGCTATACTGCAAGTCTGAGCACAGAGACTGCAGGAGCAGCGCAGGGCAGCGGTGAGCTATACTGCAAGTCTGAGCACAGAGACTGCAGGAGCAGCGCAGGGCAGCGGTGAGCTATACTGCAAGTCTGAGCACAGAGACTCTGACTACAGCAGCGCAGGACAGCGGTGAGCTATACTGCAAGTCTGAGCACAGAGACTGCAGGAGCAGCGCAGGGCAGCGGTGAGCTATACTGCAAGTCTGAGCACAGAGACTCTGACTACAGCAGCGCAGGACAGCGGTGAGCTATACTGCAAGTCTGAGCACAGAGACTGCAGGAGCAGCGCAGGGCAGCGGTGAGCTATACTGCAAGTCTGAGCACAGAGACTCTGACAACAGCAGCGCAGAGCAGCGGTGAGCTATACTGCAAGTCTGAGCACAGAGACTCTGCAGGAGCAGCGCAGGACAGCGGTGAGCTATACTGCAAGTCTGAGCACAGAGACTCTGACTACAGCAGCGCAGGGCAGCGCTGAGCTATACTGCAAGTCTGAGCACAGAGACTCTGCAGGAGCAGCGCAGGACAGCGGTGAGCTATACTGCAAGTCTGAGCAAAGAGACTCTGACTACAGCAGCGCAGGACAGCGGTGAGCTATACTGCAAGTCTGAGCACAGAGACTCTGACTACAGCAGCGCAGGACAGCAGTGAGCTATACTGCAAGTCTGAGCACAGAGACTCTGCAGGAGCAGCGCAGGACAGCGGTGAGCTATACTGCAAGTCTGAGCACAGAGACTCTGCAGGAGCAGCGCAGGACAGCGGTGAGCTATACTGCAAGTCTGAGCACAGAGACTGCAGGAGCAGCGCAGGACAGCGGTGAGCTATACTGCAAGTCTGAGCACAGAGACTCTGACTACAGCAGCGCAGGACAGCGGTGAGCTATACTGCAAGTCTGAGCACAGAGACTGCAGGAGCAGCGCAGGGCAGCGGTGAGCTATACTGCAAGTCTGAGCACAGAGACTGCAGGAGCAGCGCAGGGCAGCAGTGAGCTATACTGCAAGTCTGAGCACAGAGACTCTGACTACAGCAGCGCAGGACAGCGGTGAGCTATACTGCAAGTCTGAGCACAGAGACTCTGACTACAGCAGCGCAGGACAGCGGTGAGCTATACTGCAAGTCTGAGCACAGAGACTGCAGGAGCAGCGCAGGGCAGCAGTGAGCTATACTGCAAGTCTGAGCACAGAGACTCTGCAGGAGCAGCGCAGGGCAGCGCTGAGCTATACTGCAAGTCTGAGCACAGAGACTCTGCAGGAGCAGCGCAGGACAGCGGTGAGCTATACTGCAAGTCTGAGCACAGAGACTCTGACTACAGCAGCGCAGGGCAGCGGTGAGCTATACTGCAAGTCTGAGCACAGAGACTCTGCAGGAGCAGCGCAGGGCAGCGGTGAGCTATACTGCAAGTCTGAGCACAGAGACTCTGACTACAGCAGCGCAGGGCAGCGGTGAGCTATACTGCAAGTCTGAGCACAGAGACTCTGACTACAGCAGCGCAGGGCAGCGGTGAGCTATACTGCAAGTCTGAGCACAGAGACTCTGACTACAGCAGCGCAGGGCAGCGGTGAGCTATACTGCAAGTCTGAGCACAGAGACTCTGCAGGAGCAGCGCAGGGCAGCGGTGAGCTATACTGCAAGTCTGAGCACAGAGACTCTGACTACAGCAGCGCAGGGCAGCGGTGAGCTATACTGCAAGTCTGAGCACAGAGACTCTGACTACAGCAGCGCAGGGCAGCGGTGAGCTATACTGCAAGTCTGAGCACAGAGACTGCAGGAGCAGCGCAGGGCAGCGGTGAGCTATACTGCAAGTCTGAGCACAGAGACTGCAGGAGCAGCGCTGGGCAGCGGTGAGCTATACTGCAAGTCTGAGCACAGAGACTCTGCAGGAGCAGCGCAGGACAGCGGTGAGCTATACTGCAAGTCTGAGCACAGAGACTGCAGGAGCAGCGCAGGACAGCGGTGAGCTATACTGCAAGTCTGAGCACAGAGACTGCAGGAGCAGCGCAGGACAGCGGTGAGCTATACTCCAAGTCTGACCACAGAGACTGCAGGAGCAGCGCAGGACAGCGGTGAGCTATACTGCAAGTCTGAGCACAGAGACTCTGACTACAGCAGCGCAGGGCAGCGGTGAGCTATACTGCAAGTCTGAGCACAGAGACTCTGCAGGAGCAGCGCAGGACAGCGGTGAGCTATACTGCAAGTCTGAGCACAGAGACTCTGACTACAGCAGCGCAGGGCAGCAGTGAGCTATACTGCAAGTCTGAGCACAGAGACTGCAGGAGCAGCGCAGGGCAGCGGTGAGCTATACTTCAAGTCTGAGCACAGAGACAGCAGGAGCAGCGCAGGACAGCGGTGAGCTATACTGCAAGTCTGAGCACAGAGACTCTGCAGGAATAGCGCAGGACAGCGGTGAGCTATACTGCAAGTCTGAGCACAGAGACTCTGACTACAGCAGCGCAGGGCAGCGGTGAGCTATACTGCAAGTCTGAGCACAGAGACTCTGACTACAGCGGCGCAGGACAGCGGTGAGCTATACTGCAAGTCTGAGCACAGAGACTCTGACTACAGCGGCGCAGGACAGCGGTGAGCTATACTGCAAGTCTGAGCACAGAGACTCTGACTACAGCAGCGCAGGGCAGCGGTGAGCTATACTGCAAGTCTGAGCACAGAGAGACTGACTACAGCAGCGCAGGGCAGCGGTGAGCTATACTGCAAGTCTGAGCACAGAGACTCTGCAGGAGCAGCGCAGGACAGCGGTGAGCTATACTGCAAGTCTGAGCACAGAGACTCTGCAGGAGCAGCGCAGGACAGCGGTGAGCTATACTGCAAGTCTGAGCACAGAGACTGCAGGAGCAGCGCAGGACAGCAGTGAGCTATACTGCAAGTCTGAGCACAGAGACTCTGACTACAGCAGCGCAGGGCAGCAGTGAGCTATACTGCAAGTCTGAGCACAGAGACTGCAGGAGCAGCGCAGGGCAGCGGTGAGCTATACTGCAAGTCTGAGCACAGAGACTCTGACTACAGCAGCGCAGGGCAGCAGTGAGCTATACTGCAGGTCTGAGCACAGAGACTCTGACTACAGCAGCGCAGGACAGCGGTGAGCTATACTGCAAGTCTGAGCACAGAGACTCTGACTACAGCAGCGCAGGACAGCGGTGAGCTATACTGCAAGTCTGAGCACAGAGACTCTGACTACAGCAGCGCAGGGCAGCGGTGAGCTATACTGCAAGTCTGAGCACAGAGACTCTGACTACAGCAGCGCAGGGCAGCGGTGAGCTATACTGCAAGTCTGAGCACAGAGACTGTGACTACAGCAGCGCAGGACAGCGGTGAGCTATACTGCAAGTCTGAGCACAGAGACTCTGACTACAGCAGCGCAGGGCAGCGGTGAGCTATACTGCAAGTCTGAGCACAGAGACTCTGCAGGAGCAGCGCAGGGCAGCGGTGAGCTATACTGCAAGTCTGAGCACAGAGACTGCAGGAGCAGCGCTGGGCAGCGGTGAGCTATACTGCAAGTCTGAGCACAGAGACTCTGCAGGAGCAGCGCAGGACAGCGGTGAGCTATACTGCAAGTCTGAGCACAGAGACTCTGACTACAGCAGCGCAGGGCAGCGGTGAGCTATACTGCAAGTCTGAGCACAGAGACTGTGACTACAGCAGCGCAGGACAGCGGTGAGCTATACTGCAAGTCTGAGCACAGAGACTCTGACTACAGCAGCGCAGGGCAGCGGTGAGCTATACTGCAAGTCTGAGCACAGAGACTGCAGGAGCAGCGCAGGGCAGCGGTGAGCTATACTGCAAGTCTGAGCACAGAGACTCTGACTACAGCAGCGCAGGACAGCGGTGAGCTATACTGCAAGTCTGAGCACAGAGACTGCAGGAGCAGCGCAGGGCAGCGGTGAGCTATACTGCAAGTCTGAGCACAGAGACTCTGCAGGAGCAGCGCAGGACAGCATTGAGCTATACTGCAAGTCTGAGCACAGAGACTGCAGGAGCAGCGCAGGACAGCGGTGAGCTATACTGCAAGTCTGAGCACAGAGACTCTGACTACAGCAGCGCAGGACAGCGGTGAGCTATACTGCAAGTCTGAGCACAGAGACTCTGACTACAGCAGCGCAGGGCAGCGGTGAGCTATACTGCAAGTCTGAGCACAGAGACTCTGCAGGAGCAGCGCAGGGCAGCGGTGAGCTATACTGCAAGTCTGAGCACAGAGACTCTGACTACAGCAGCGCAGGGCAGCGGTGAGCTATACTGCAAGTCTGAGCACAGAGACTCTGACTACAGCAGCGCAGGGCAGCGGTGAGCTATACTGCAAGTCTGAGCACAGAGACTCTGACTACAGCAGCGCAGGGCAGCGGTGAGCTATACTGCAAGTCTGAGCACAGAGACTGCAGGAGCAGCGCAGGGCAGCGGTGAGCTATACTGCAAGTCTGAGCACAGAGACTCTGACTACAGCAGCGCAGGACAGCGGTGAGCTATACTGCAAGTCTGAGCACAGAGACTCTGACTACAGCAGCGCAGGGCAGCGGTGAGCTATACTGCAAGTCTGAGCACAGAGACTGCAGGAGCAGCGCAGGGCAGTGGTGAGCTATACTGCAAGTCTGAGCACAGAGACTCTGACTACAGCAGCGCAGGGCAGCGGTGAGCTATACTGCAAGTCTGAGCACAGAGACTCTGCAGGAGCAGCGCAGGGCAGCAGTGAGCTATACTGCAAGTCTGAGCACAGAGACTCTGACTACAGCAGCGCAGGGCAGCGGTGAGCTATACTGCAAGTCTGAGCACAGAGACTCTGACTACAGCAGCGCAGGGCAGCGGTGAGCTATACTGCAAGTCTGAGCACAGAGACTCTGCAGGAGCAGCGCAGGACAGCGGTGAGCTATACTGCAAGTCTGAGCACAGAGACTCTGACTACAGCAGCGCAGGGCAGCGCTGAGCTATACTGCAAGTCTGAGCACAGAGACTCTGACTACAGCAGCGCAGGGCAGCGCTGAGCTATACTGCAAGTCTGAGCACAGAGACTGCAGGAGCAGCGCAGGGCAGCGGTGAGCTATACTGCAAGTCTGAGCACAGAGACTCTGCAGGAGCAGCGCAGGACAGCATTGAGCTATACTGCAAGTCTGAGCACAGAGACTGCAGGAGCAGCGCAGGACAGCGGTGAGCTATACTGCAAGTCTGAGCACAGAGACTCTGACTACAGCAGCGCAGGACAGCGGTGAGCTATACTGCAAGTCTGAGCACAGAGACTCTGACTACAGCAGCGCAGGGCAGCGGTGAGCTATACTGCAAGTCTGAGCACAGAGACTCTGCAGGAGCAGCGCAGGGCAGCGGTGAGCTATACTGCAAGTCTGAGCACAGAGACTCTGACTACAGCAGCGCAGGGCAGCGGTGAGCTATACTGCAAGTCTGAGCACAGAGACTCTGACTACAGCAGCGCAGGGCAGCGGTGAGCTATACTGCAAGTCTGAGCACAGAGACTCTGACTACAGCAGCGCAGGGCAGCGGTGAGCTATACTGCAAGTCTGAGCACAGAGACTGCAGGAGCAGCGCAGGGCAGCGGTGAGCTATACTGCAAGTCTGAGCACAGAGACTCTGACTACAGCAGCGCAGGACAGCGGTGAGCTATACTGCAAGTCTGAGCACAGAGACTCTGACTACAGCAGCGCAGGGCAGCGGTGAGCTATACTGCAAGTCTGAGCACAGAGACTGCAGGAGCAGCGCAGGGCAGTGGTGAGCTATACTGCAAGTCTGAGCACAGAGACTCTGACTACAGCAGCGCAGGGCAGCGGTGAGCTATACTGCAAGTCTGAGCACAGAGACTCTGCAGGAGCAGCGCAGGGCAGCAGTGAGCTATACTGCAAGTCTGAGCACAGAGACTCTGACTACAGCAGCGCAGGGCAGCGGTGAGCTATACTGCAAGTCTGAGCACAGAGACTCTGACTACAGCAGCGCAGGGCAGCGGTGAGCTATACTGCAAGTCTGAGCACAGAGACTCTGCAGGAGCAGCGCAGGACAGCGGTGAGCTATACTGCAAGTCTGAGCACAGAGACTCTGACTACAGCAGCGCAGGGCAGCGCTGAGCTATACTGCAAGTCTGAGCACAGAGACTCTGACTACAGCAGCGCAGGGCAGCGCTGAGCTATACTGCAAGTCTGAGCACAGAGACTGCAGGAGCAGCGCAGGGCAGCGGTGAGCTATACTGCAAGTCTGAGCACAGAGACTGCAGGAGCAGCGCAGGACAGCGGTGAGCTATACTGCAAGTCTGAGCACAGAGACTCTGCAGGAGCAGCGCAGGGCAGCGGTGAGCTATACTGCAAGTCTGAGCACTGAGACTCTGACTACAGCAGCGCAGGAGAGCAGTGAGCTATACTGCAAGTCTGAGCACAGAGACTCTGACTACAGCAGCGCAGGACAGCGGTGAGCTATACTGCAAGTCTGAGCACAGAGACTGCAGGAGCAGCGCAGGGCAGCGGTGAGCTATACTGCAAGTCTGAGCACAGAGACTCTGACTACAGCAGCGCAGGACAGCGGTGAGCTATACTGCAAGTCTGAGCACAGAGACTCTGACTACAGCAGCGCAGGGCAGCGGTGAGCTATACTGCAAGTCTGAGCACAGAGACTCTGACTACAGCAGCGCAGGGCAGCGGTGAGCTATACTGCAAGTCTGAGCACAGAGACTCTGCAGGAGCAGCGCAGGACAGCGGTGAGCTATACTGCAAGTCTGAGCACAGAGACTCTGCAGGAGCAGCGCAGGGCAGCGGTGAGCTATACTGCAAGTCTGAGCACAGAGACTCTGCAGCAGAAGCACTCTGAGCTCTTTGACTATTTGTTACTGTTACTGTTACTAAGGACTTTCTCCCGCTGCTGGAAGTGAAGACAGCAGCAGTCCTGCTGTTGTGCCCCCCGTACCCCCGAGGGACCCTGAATCACCTGGTGGTGTGGGAGCAGTGGGGGGGTGTCACCCCTCCGTGTGAGGCGGCGGCGGCGGCGGTGGCTCACCTAGTGCGTCTGCTCCCAGCGTCTCTGCGCCCGTCCCAGCGTCTCTCTGTGTCCCGCAGGGGCGGCACACCGCTCTATAAGAGCAGCAGTGCTCGATCAGGCCAGCCCCCCCTTACCCAACCTCCCCACGGGACTTCCTCAAACGCCCCGGGCTGTCCCGGGCCTGCCTCCCTCCCACTTCCCTCTTTCAAACTGTCTCTCTCTCTCTCTCTCTCTCTCTCTCTCTCTCTCTCATCGCCGCGCTGGTTCACAGCACAGGGGATGGGGGATCATCGGGATCGCCGGGACGAGCCGGAGGACTGGGCGGAGAGTAGGGCTCCCGTGAGGACGAGAGTGGCTGTGGGCTCTGGGAGCACGCCGTGATCTTGACCTGACGAGGGCCGCAGGGGGGTGACGATAATAATAAACTGTATTTTATATAGCGCCTTTAAAGGTGGCTTCTCAAAGCGCTTTACAGGATGACAACAACAATAAATAAAAATAATACACAAGATTAAACACAATTACAATATACAGAGGAGACCGTGGAAGGTGGTACTAAGAAGAGCAGAGGGGTGAAGAATGGAACCAGTTCAGTAAAGGCTCTTCTGAAGAAGAGGGTTTTGAGTCTGGATTTGAAGGAGTTTAGAGAAGGTGACTCTCTGATATCCTTGGGAGAGAGTTCCAGAGCTTGGGGGCATCACAGGAGAAGGCCCTGTCGCCCATACAATGGGACAATACGATGTAGGGTGACAGAGCCCCATGTTGCACCAGCCCGTCCGGAGATCAGCTTGCTCCTGGTCCTGCCCCAGAAGGCCACACTGACCCTGTCCAGTGTCGCTCTGAGGCGGGCAGGAGCAGGGCGGGGCTGCGCTTTCTGAGCGCTCCTCTGAGCGTCAAGCTGTCTTTGTAGCTTTTGGATTGTGGAGGTGCAAGAGGCCGGATTCTGTTTTGTGGGGCTCGTGTTTCCATACTGTTCAAGTTCTGATATGTCCTCATTTAGGACCTGGTCTCTTCAGGTGTTGAGACTGAGGGCTTGTGTTGCCGGACAGATGTCACCAGTGTATATCAGGTCAGAGCCAACTCTATTTTCTTAGGAGACTCAGGTCCTTTGGTGTGTGTGGAACACTGCTACACATTTTTTATGAATCAGTGGTGGCGCCGTTCATCTTCTACGCTGTTGTGTGCTGGGGCAGCAGCATCATGACAAGAGATGCAAATAGGCTCAATAAACTCATTAAGAAGGCTGGCTCTGTGTTGGGGATGAGCCTTGACCCCATGGAGGTGGTGACTGACAGGAGAATGCTGACCAAGCTCTCAGCCATCATGAACAACACCTCTCATCCGCTTCATGGGACTGTTACTGGGCAGCGGAGCACTTTTAGCAACAGACTGCTCCAGCTACGGTGTTCAAGGGAACATTTCTGCAGGTCTTTCCTCCCGGTGGCTGTCAGGGTGTGTAACACTGCCCTTGGCTAGGACTGTTAGCCCTTCGTCTGCTCCTCTATGGACAGCATGTTCCTCCATTGTACTTTTTGGACAATCAGTCTGTATAAACCTATGCACACTTTGCACATATTTTATTGTTTTTACAGTGACTATGATCAGCACATTTCGCACACACCTATGTATTTATTTATTTGTATTTATTTTGTTGTCTTTTCTTTTTATAACTATTCTGATGTCTGTTTTGCTTGTCTTGGGCTGGACTGCTGTAACACATCGATTTCCCTACGGGATTAATAAAGTATTATCTATCTATATAAACTTACAGTCACAGACACCCAGGAGGACTCAAGCTGTGCTTTACTGCCACCTGCTGGCCACTCTGGAGGAGTGCAGTCATGAAAATAAATGACTGTTTCTTCAGGACCCCTGTGTCCTCCAGCTGAGCAAGCTTATTGATCTCCATAATTAAACTGCTTTCTTGATTAGGCCTTTTGCTAACTGCTTCCAATGCTCAGTCCCTGGTTACAGAAACACACTACTGTAAACATATAGTTATTAAACCTTACAAGGCTGCTGACTTACTGTAACAGGTCCTGATCCTGGGGAACCAACCAACCCCCAGTCTGACAGGTGCTGCAGACACACTGACCAGCCCTTCAGGACCAGGACTGGACAGCCCTGCTGCAGACACACTGACCCCAGAGTGAGCCCTGATTGGAGGAGCAGTGCATCTCTCAATGACAGAGTGAGCCCTGATTGGAGGAGCAGTGTGTCTCTCACTAACAGAGTGAGCCCTGATTGGAGGAGCAGTGTCTCTCACTGACAGAGTGGGCTCTGATTGGAGGAGCAGTGTCTCTCACCGACAGAGTGAGCTCTGATTGGAGGAGCAGTGTGTCTCTCAGTAACAGTGAGCCCTGATTGGAGGAGCAGTGTCTCTCACTGACAGAGTGAGCCCCAGTTGGAGGAGCAGTGTGTCTCACTAACAGAGTGAGCCCTGATTGGAGGAGCAGTGTGTCTCACTGACAGAGTGAGCCCTGATTGGAGGAGCAGTGTGTCTCACTGACAGAGTGAGCCCTGATTGGAGGAGCAGGGTGTCACACTGATAGAGTGAGCCCTGATTGGAGGAGCAGGGTGTCACACTGACAGAGTAAGCCCTGATTGGAGGAGCAGTATGTCTCCCAGTAACAGTGAGCCCTGATTGGAGGAGCAGTGTGTCAAACTGATAGAGTGAGCCCTGATTGGAGGAGCAGGGTGTCTCACTGACAGAGTGAGCCCTGATTGGAGGGGCAGTGTGTCTCACTGAAAGAGTGAGCCCAGATTGGAGGAGCAGTGTGTCTCTCACTGACAGAGTGAGCCCTGATTGGAGGAGCAGGGTGTCTCTGTCACTGACAGAGTGAGCCCTGATTGGAGGAGCAGTGTGTCTCTCACTGACAGAGTGAGCCCTGATTGGAGGAGCAGTGTGTCTCCCAGTAACAGTGAGCCCTGATTGGAGGAGCAGTGTGTCTCACTGACAGAGTGAGATCTTAGTGGAGGGGCAGTGTCTCCGGGGGAACAAGCAGACAGACAATAGCCTTGTACAAACACAGCTGCAACAGCCAACACAAGGGTTTCAGACAAACAGGTGACCTACCCGAGGCCGGAGCAGGCCAGACAGATAGAGCACTGTCCCTGCAGAGAGCAGACCAGCTGCCACACAGACAAAACACGCTGCAGCACTACTGCTTTTCTCCAAAAAAAAAAAGAGTCAGAACAGTTTTTTTATTTTTCATTTCTTCGAAAACCAAAAGCAAAACAGATCGAACACAAAAAAGTTACAAGTGGAGGAAAAGAAAGACGAATTATTCTGAGGTCCCAGGCTGCAATGCCAGTCCGATCGTCCACAGTCGCAGTCATTAGAATAGTGTGGCTAACGATGGAAAACAGTTCGATTAGAGTATAAAGTTGATGCACAGGCCGGGCGGACCACAGACCGCCATCACGGCGCATAAGACATCTTCCTCACCATCATCGATTGGTTTTTTTTGGTTTTCTCAACAACAGAAAACAGCAGAAGAACATAACAACTTTGGAATAACAGGCTTTTATAGTTTTAAAAAAATGAAAACATGGTTTGTCTGTTTTATTACTAACAGCAATATTATTAATAACAATAATATACAACTTAAAACCAAAAATTATCTTTAGTATTTTTTATTGATGTGTCCTTCAAAGAATCTCTCCTCCACCCGTGTCTCTCTCAGCCCAGCTGTGACATACTGTAGTGTGAGAATCAAGTGTTAAAGGATTTTCATTAGTGTCGATCTCCCTTACGGCCTGTCCTGTTGCATGTTTATTACTAAGGAATTCCCTGGGATCTCCTCTCTCACTGTCTCATGTCCTGTTGTGTTTATTACTAAGGGATTCTCCTCTCTCTCTCACTGTGTCTCCTCTCCTGTTGCATGTTTATTACAGAGGGCCCCTCTGTGATCTCCTCTCTCTCACTGTGTCTCCTGTCCTGTTGCATGTTTATTACAGAGGGCCCCTCTGTGATCTCCTCTCTCTCACTGTGTCTCCTGTCCTGTTGTGTGTGTCTATTACAGAGGGCCCCTCTGTGATCTCCTCTCTCTCACTGTGTCTCCTGTCCTGTTGTGTGTGTCTATTACAGAGGGCCCCTCTGTGATCTCCTCTCTCTCACTGTGTCTCCTGTCCTGTTGTGTGTGTCTATTACTGAGGGCCTCTCGGTGATCTCCTCTCTCTCACTGTGTCTCCTGTCCTGTAGTGCGTGGACTCTGCGGGGGACCACGCTGAGCAGATGGGGCTGTGTGCGTCAGTGAAGAGAGCTCTCCTGTAATGAAAGTGGTGAACGAGCAGCGGCGCTTGGGCTGCAGGAGCTGGGAAATGGTACAAGTGCACGTGGGGCACAGGCTCTGCTCCTGGGGGACAGGCCGTGTGCGCGGAGACGACGCGTTCCTAACGGGCAGCAGGCAAGATCTGGAGCCTCCCGCGCGAGCAGACCCAGGTTCGAGCCTGGCTCATGTGACCAGCCCCCACTGTTTAATTGACTTAATCGCATCGCACCGGGGGCAGGCCGGGCCTGTGTCATGTGACCAGCTAGGTCACAGGTGTCCCAAGAGTAGGTGACCCCCTTTTTTATGACAGGGCGGGTCATAAAAAAGGTCCCCTTCTGAATGCCGGACAGCAGAGAGGAGTCTTTTAAATAAACAGTGTGGACATGTCAGTGTGTGGACAGGCCAGCACGCGAGTGTGGACATGTCAGTCAGTGGACATGCCCGTGTGAGGACAGGCCTGCCAGACCAGGCATCTCCCTGCCCTCCAGGTCCACAGGAGACACACAAGACCCAGCTGATGGGGACACATGCGAAACCGCAGCCTGTGAGTGGCTGAGCTGTGTCACATGACCACGTGCCTATACTAGCCCGTGACACCACCCCGTCCTCCTGAGAGAACCACCCCAAAAAAAACGAGACACAGAGAGAGTGGGGGTGCCTGTGAACCCCATCATCCCGAGCCTGACGGAGACAGAGAGACAGTAAGGGTGGATCTGTGAACCCCATTAATCTGAGCCAGATCGAGACAGAGTAGGGGTGCATCTGTGAACCCCATTATTTTGAGCCAGACAGAGAGAGTAGGGGTGCATCTGTGAACCCCGTTAATCTTAGCCAGATGGAGACAGAGTGGGGGTGCATCTGTGAACCCCATTAATCTGAGGCAGACAGAGACAGAGTGGGGGTGCATCTGTGAACCCCATTAATCTGAGGCAGATGGAGACAGAGTGGGGGTGCATCTGTGAACCCCATTAATCTGAGGCAGAAAAAGACAGAGTGGGGGTGCATCTGTGAACCCCATTAATCTGAGGCAGACGGAGACAGAGTGGGGGTGCATCTGTGAACCCCATTAATCTGAGGCAGACGGAGACAGAGTGGGGGTGCATCTGTGAACCCCATTAATCTGAGGCAGACGGAGACAGAGTGGGGGTGCTTGCTCATTCGGTTACCTCACTTTCCTTCGTTCTCATCTGGGTTTGGTTTCGGAGCAGGTAGGTGCAGGTAGTTCTTTAGTTTGTTTTTGGGGTACAATGGGTCGACCCGTTTTTTTCTTTTAAAAAAAGAGTTCCCTCCAGCGCACCAGAGGGGGGCTCAGAGGGGTCAGAGGTCGGGGATAGAGGAGAGGGGGCGCAGGGGGGTGGGGGTGACAAGTTGACCCAGTTTTTTTTCAAAAAGTTCTGTCTGAACCCCCGTTTAGAATCAATATTTAAACATACATACACATTTTATATATATACTTTCTTATAAAAGACAAGATTGTCCACATCCAGTCCCATCTGGGTCAGTTCTGCACGGGGCGAGTCGTGGTGCCCGCTGGGGGCCCGGTCCAGTTCTGCTGGGGCCCGGTAGTGTGTACAGACGAGACCCATCTGAAGAACTGGTTTTAAAAACAAGAGAAAAGAATCGAGTCCAGGTCCAGGAAGCGGGCGTGGAAACGTGAAGGAAACTCGTAAAAATATTAATCCCGTTAGTCTTCGCTAAAACGCAGGGGGGTGGTGGGGTGGGGGGGAGGGCGTGAGGATGTCGGCTCAGGCGGTCTCGCGTTCCGGAAGGGGCTGCTCGAACCCATCACAGGCCGGTCCGGTAACACCAAGAGGGACCCCAGAACAAACCCAGGTGTCACGTGATCACCCCCACAGTCGGCCGATAGTTAATAAATACAAAAATCAAGGGGAGTCGGGGGGGTGGGGGTGGGGGGTGTTCAAAGGCAGGGGTCGAAGGTCAGCTGGAGGCCAGTTCACGACGCGATTAAAAACAGATCCGCGCGGGTACCTCTTAAACCTCCGGGCGTCGCCACTGCCTGTGAGCCGCCGCGCGGCGCCGGGGCTCGGACCAGTACCAGAGTCAGTACCGCTTGAGAGGGCCGCGCCGCGGGCCCTAGCTGGCGCTGGTGGCCGGGGAGGAGGAGGCGGAGGACGAGAGGGCGCCAGCGCCGGCGCCGGCGGGCAGCAGGGCGGGCGGCTGGCCGAAGTTGGTCTTGCGCAGCGTGGCCAGGTGCTCGGGCGAGAAGACGTGGGCCCGGCCGGCCGCCCGCGACTCGAAGCTCACGCCGCAGGCCTCGCAGCGCCCCCGCAGCGTCTCGCGGCCCGGGGGCTGGCCCAGCGCCGGCGGCTGCGCCGGCTCCACCACCGTCAGCTGCACGGGCTTGGGCAGGATGGGCCGGTTGGCGCGCAGGGCGTTGTAGAGCAGGAAGCCGCCCGAGCTGGTGTCCACCTTGCGGCCCGCCTCCCCCGGGCTGGAGCCCGAGCCCTGCGCGAGGGAGAGATACAGGTCAGAGGTCACTTTCTACATCACAAGCACAGGCCAGCGTCTGAACTACGGCACTGTAAGACCCGCAGCGGATCAGAGCGGAGAGGAGCTGCACACTGCAGTCTGACCTACAGCACTGTAAGACCCGGAGCGGATCAGAGCGGAGAGGAGCTGCACACTGCAGTCTGACCTACAGCACTGTAAGACCCGGAGCAGACCTGCACACTGGAGTCTGAGCTACAGCACTGTAAGACCCGGAGCGGATCAGAGCTGCACACTGCAGTGTGACCTACAGCACTGTAACACCCGGAGCAGAGAGGAGCTGCACACTGGAGTCTGAGCTACAGCACTGTAAGACCTGGAGCAGAGCTGCACACTGGAGTCTGAGCTACAGCACTGTAAGACCCAGAGCGGAGAGGAGCCGCACACTGGAGTCTGAGCTACAGCACTGTAAGACCCGGAGCAGAGAGGAGCTGCACACTGGAGTCTGAGCTACAGCACTGTAAGACCTGGAGCAGAGCTGCACACTGGAGTCTGAGCTACAGCACTGTAAGACCCAGAGCGGAGAGGAGCCGCACACTGGAGTCTGACCTACAGCACTGTAAGACCTGGAGCAGAGCTGCACACTGGAGTCTGAGCTACAGCACTGTAAGACCCGGAGCAGAGCTGCACACTGGAGTCCGAGCTACAGCACTGTAAGACCCGCAGCGGATCAGAGCGGAGAGGAGCTGCACACTGGAGTCTGAGCTACAGCACTGCAAGACCTGGAGCAGAGCTGCACACTGGAGTCTGAGCTACAGCACTGTAAGACCTGGAGCAGAGCTGCACACTGGAGTCTGACCTACAGCACTGTAAGACCCGGAGCAGATCAGAGCGGAGAGGAGCTGCACACTGGAGTCTGAGCTACAGCACTGTAAGACCCGGAGAGGATCAGAGCGGAGAGGAGCTGCACACTGGAGTCTGACCTACAGCACTGTAAGACCCAGAGCAGAGAGGAGCTGCACACTGGAGTCTGAGCTACAGCACTGTAAGACCCAGAGCAGAGAGGAGCTGCACACTGGAGTCTGACCTACAGCACTGTAAGACCTGGAGCGGATCAGAGCAGAGAGGAGCTGCACACTGGAGTCTGAGCTACACCACTGTAAGACCTGGAGCAGAGCTGCACACTGGAGTCTGAGCTACAGCACTGCAAGACCTGGAGCAGAGCTGCACACTGGAGTCTGAGCTACAGCACTGTAAGACCCAGAGCAGAGAGGAGCTGCACACTGGAGTCTGACCTACAGCACTGTAAGACCTGGAGCGGATCAGAGCAGAGAGGAGCTGCACACTGGAGTCTGAGCTACAGCACTGCAAGACCTGGAGCAGAGCTGCACACTGGAGTCTGAGCTACAGCACTGCAAGACCTGGAGCAGAGCTGCACACTGGAGTCTGAGCTACAGCACTGCAAGACCTGGAGCAGAGCTGCACACTGGAGTCTGAGCTACAGCACTGCAAGACCTGGAGCAGAGCTGCACACTGGAGTCTGAGCTACAGCACTGCAAGACCTGGAGCAGAGCTGCACACTGGAGTCTGAGCTACAGCACTGCAAGACCTGGAGCAGAGCTGCACACTGGAGTCTGAGCTACAGCACTGCAAGACCTGGAGCAGAGCTGCACACTGGAGTCTGAGCTACAGCACTGCAAGACCTGGAGCAGAGCTGCACACTGGAGTCTGAGCTACAGCACTGCAAGACCTGGAGCAGAGCTGCACACTGGAGTCTGAGCTACAGCACTGTAAGACCTGGAGCAGAGCTGCACACTGGAGTCTGACCTACAGCACTGTAAGACCCAGAGCAGAGAGGAGCTGCACACTGCAGTGTGACCTACAGCACTGTAACACCCGGAGCAGAGAGGAGCTGCACACTGGAGTGTGACCTACAGCACTGTAAGACCCGGAGCGGATCAGAGTGGAGAGGAGCTGCACACTGGAGTCTGACCTACAGCACTGTAAGACCTGGAGCAGAGCTGCACACTGCAGTCTGACCTACAGCACTGTAAGACCCAGAGCAGATCAGAGTGGAGAGGAGCTGCACACTGGAGTCTGAGCTACAGCACTGTAAGACCCGGAGCGGATCAGAGCGGAGAGGAGCTGCACACTGGAGTCTGACCTACAGCACTGTAAGACCCGGAGCGGATCAGAGCGGAGAGGAGCTGCACACTGCAGTCTGTCCTACAGCACTGTAAGACCCAGAGCAG
This sequence comes from Lepisosteus platostomus, assembly GCF_059453375.1. NCBI lineage: Eukaryota > Metazoa > Chordata > Actinopteri > Semionotiformes > Lepisosteidae > Lepisosteus > Lepisosteus platostomus. Next base: position 13,909,930 of record NC_142616.1, read on the forward strand.
AGAGGAGCTGCACACTGGAGTCTGACCTACAGCACTGTAAGACCCAGAGCAGATCAGAGTGGAGAGGAGCTGCACACTGGAGTCTGAGCTACAGCACTGTAAGACCCGCAGCAGATCAGAGCAGAGAGGAGCTGCACACTGGAGTCTGAGCTACAGCACTGTAAGACCTGGAGCAGAGCTGCACACTGGAGTCTGAGCTACAGCACTGTAAGACCCAGAGCAGATCAGAGCGGAGAGGAGCTGCACACTGGAGTCTGACCTACAGCACTGTAAGACCCGGAGCGGATCAGAGCGGAGAGGAGCTGCACACTGGAGTCTGACTACAGCACTGTAAGACCCGGAGCGGGTCGCGGCGCACCGGAGCGGACTCACCTGCTTCTGCTGCTGCAGCCGCCAGCGCTTCTCCTTGGCGCGCGTGTTCTGGAACCAGATCTGCACGACCTTCAGCGGCAGGCCCAGCTCGCCGCCCACCGTCTCGCACTCCAGCGCGTTGGGGTTGGGGCAGGTCTCGTAGCAGGACTGCAGGATGGAGAGCTGCAGCGAGGTGAGGTGGGTGCGGGGCCGGCGCGGCGCGGCCTGCTGCACGAGCAGGCCCCCCCCCTGCGGGCCGGCCGCGGCGCGGGCCGGCGGCTGGGGCTTGGCGGGGGCGGGGCTGGGCGCGGGGGCGGCGGCCCGGGCGGCCGACAGGCCCAGCTGCTCGCGGGACAGCGTGTTGATCTTGAAGCTGGAGGTCCGGCCCCAGTCCCCTCCGCCGCCGCCGCCGCTCGCCGGCCAGCCGTTCCTCCTGGGCCACGCCGAGCGGTGCTCGGCCGCGGGGGGCGCCCTCGCCGGCGCCCGGCCGCTCCCCCCTCCTCGTCTCTCGGTGGCGCCTTCCTCCTCCTCCTCCTCCTCGCTCTTCTCGTCGTCCTCCTCCTCCGCCCCCCCCCGCCCCGCGCCGGCGCCCCTCTTCCGCTTGGGCGCGGGGCAGGGGGGCGCGGCGGGGCGGGCCAGCGGCTTGGGCGCCACCACCAGCACGGAGGAGCCGTCCGGCAGGGGCTTGGGCGCCAGGGCGACGGGGCCGGGGCTGGCGCCCTCGGGCTTGGCGGCCCTGGCGCCGGCGCGCGCGCAGCTGCCCGAGGCCTCGTCCCCCTCGGCGCCCCCGGGCTCGGGCCGGCGGGCGGGCGGGCCCAGCGCGGCGGTGGCGCCGGGGCTGCTGGTGAAGATGGGCAGCGTGAGCGGCCAGGTGAACTTGATGAGCGGCTTGCCCACGGCCGCCAGCGTGCCGTCGCTGATGAAGCGGACCTCGCCCTTGCGCTCGCGGGCCCGCATGTTCTGGAACCAGATCTGGACCACCTTCTTGGGCAGCTGCACCCACTCGGAGATGCGCTCGAACTCGTGCTTGCCCGGGTTCGGGTCCTTGAAGTAGCAGCCGTACAGCACGTCCAGCTGCTCGCTCTGGATGATGGTCCGCGAGCGCCGCATGTCCCGGTACCGCCGGGCCCGCGGGTGCCTCTGGCTGGGCTCCCGCTCCCGCTCCTTGTCCCGCTCGTCCCGCAGCAGGAGCGCGCCGGCCCTCCCGCCGCCTCCCGCGCCGTTGCTGCTCCCGCCAACCGGCTCCGGCTTCAGCCGCGCGGCCGCGGTGCTCAGCGGCGGGCCGTCGGCCGCCCCCGTCCCCCTGCGGGGCGGAGCCGCTGTCGCCGCCGCCGTCGTCGTCCTCGCCACCGCCGCCGTCGTCGTCGCGGCCGCCCGCTCGCCGGCAGAGCCCGAGGAGGAAGAGGAGGAGGAGGAGGAGGAAGAGGAAGAGGAGGAGCCGTGGCTCTTGCCCAGGCTGAGGTCCAGCGCCGTCTCGCAGGCCGCGCCGTTGGGCAGCGGCGGGAGCGGTGGCGGCGTGGCGGGGCCCGGCGGGGCGGGCGGGGGCGCGTTCAGGGGGTCGGGGAAGGGCGCCGAGCAGCGGGTGATGGCCGGGGGGGTGGGGAAGGCGGGGGGCCCCCCGGGCCTCCTGCGGCCGCGCCCCCCGTCCCGCTTGGCGTCGGCCAGCCCCCCCAGCGCCACGGCGCCCGGCGGCACGGAGATGATGTAGGGGCTGAGGAAGGGCAGCCGCAGGGGCAGGGGCTGCAGCACCCCGCGCTGCGGGACGAAGACCACGGCGCCCGGCGGGGGGGGCGGCGGCGGCGGCGGCGCGGGGGGGTCGGCCACGGCATCCAGCTCCAGGTCCACGTCCGAGTCCATCCGCTCCCTCTTCAGGGCCGCCTCCTCCTCATCCTCCTCCTTCCTCTTCCTCCTCGCCCGCCGGGGGGCTGCCGCCCTCTCGCCCCCGCCCTCCCCCTCTTCCTCCTCCTCCTCCTCCTCGGCGTCCGAGAGGAAGACGGTGGAGGAGCGCAGCACCATGCCCCGGCCCCGCCCCTTGTCCTCCGCCTCGGCCCCAGGGCTGGGGGGCCCCTCCCTCAGCGAGCCCTCCGAGCTGCCCTCGTCGTCCGTGACGATGACCGAGGTGTACACGCCGTCCAGCTCCGAGTCCGAGGTCAGGCAGGACTCCGGCGGGCTCTCCCGGCCCCGCTCCCGGCCGCGCGACAGGTCCATGGCCAGCTGGTCCCCCGCCCCCTCCTCCCTGGCCCCGCCCCCGCAGGCGGGGCCCTCCTCCCTGACCCCGCCCCCGCAGGCGGGGCTCTCCTCCCTGGCCCCGCCCCCGCAGGCGGGGCTCTCCTCCCTGGCCCCGCCCCAGCTCCGGGCGGCCTCCAGCCACTGCCTGACCTCGCCCTGCCTCATGCCGGCCACCCGGGCCAGCGCCTCGCAGTCCTCGTCGCGCAGGGGGCTGGCGGCCCCACGCCGCGACTCCAGGAAGGCCCACAGCACCTGCGACTGGAACTCCGACAGCTCGGGCCGGGTCCCGGGACGGCCCTCTCCCGCCTCCCGGCACGCCGCCACCGCCGCCGCCGCCGCGCTCCTGCTCTCTCCCTCACCGCTGGCGTCAGGATCGCGATCTTCCTCTCCCTCCAACCTCTCCTCTTCCTCCTGCTGCTGCTGCTGCTCCTCTTCTTCCTCCTCCTCCTCCTCCTGCTGCTGCTGCTGCTCCTCTTCCTCCTCCTCCTCCTCCTCCTCCCTCTCCTTCCCGCCGGGCTCCGGGCTCCTTTGCTCTCCCGCGGGGGTCGCCTCGCCCTCTTCTCTCTCCGCCTCGGCTCCCGCTCCTTCCTCCCCTCCCTCCTCTCCCTCCGCCTCGCCCCCGAGCTCGGGACTCCGCCCCTCTGGCGGCCCCTCCCCTTCAGGCTCTGTGGACCCCGCCCCTTCGGCCCCGCCCCTCTCCTCCGGCGTGTGGGGCGGTGCTGCGGTTCCCGCCGCCGCCGCCGCCGCGCAGGCCTGCCTCTGGTTCAGCAGGGCCTGCTGGGCCGGGCCGAGCCCCAGCAGGGGCAGGGACTGGGCCAGGACCGCGGGGGAGTCCTGGCCGGCGCCGGCCGCCAGCCCGTTCAGGAAGAGGGGCAGCAGCAGCTGCTGCGGGGGGGCGGCGGCGGCGGGGGCGGAGGGGGAGGGCGAGGGCGAGGAGGAGGAGGAGGAGGTGAGGAGGGTGAGGAAGGCGGACACGGCCTGGGCGGAGGCCACGGGGGAGGAGAGGAGCGAGAGGGCCGGGGAGGAAGACAGCAGGGGCGCAGGGAGTGCAGCGGAGCGCCGCCTGTCCCCCTCTTTGGTCGTCACGGGCGCCGCCGCCGCCTGCTGCTGGTCCCCGGCGGCGCCCTTGGCGCTCCCAGAATTCCCGGCGTCGCGGCAGCGCGTCTGGTGCAGCACGGAGCGCAGGTGGCTCTCCAGCGTGAAGGCGTGGTTGTAGGAGACGCGGCAGAGCGCGCACTGGTAGGGCTTGCTGGACAGGAAGGGGCGGGGCGGCGCCGCGGCGCCCTCCTCGCCCGCGTGCATGCGCTGCAGGTGGCCGGGGGAGCTGTAGTGGACCCCCAGGGCGCTCTTGGAGGGGAAGGACTCCAGGCAGGCGTTGCACTTGAAGGGGCGCGCGGCGTCCGGCGGGGGCGCCCCGGTCCTCGCGGGGTTCAGGGGCTCGCCCTCGGGGGCGCCGGGGGACGCCGCGGGCTCGCTCCGGGACCCGTCCACTCCCGCGGGGGCCACGGCGCCGTCCTCCACCTTCTCCTCTTCCTCGGCGGGGCTGTCTGGGCGGGCGGCTACTGTGACCCGCGTTCCCTCCCCGTCCGGGCTGGTGGGACCCCCCTCCCCGGGGTCCGGGGACCTCTGCAGCGGCTCAGGGGGCGAGGGGGAGCAGGGCCGAGCCGCTGTGACTGAGGGCGGAGGATCGGAGACGGTCTGGGAAGGGGGAGCACCTGAGAGGCAGAGGGGGAGACATCACAACACCGTGAGGGGTAACGCCTGGCCTGTGTCACCATCTCCAGCTTCACGCCCCAGCCCCACCCATCACAGCACTCCTGAAGCTCTCCTTGATTCACCCTGGGTCACTCGCCTCCGGGTACAAGACGACAGGAAGAGGGGAATGACAGAATGAAGGGAAGGAGGATAAGGGACAAGAGACAGAGAGAGAGAGAGATCACCTGGCAAGACCAGGCTGGAGCCAAGAACTTTGAACCCTGTGAACAGAGCTTGCTATTCTGGGGATTTTAGGGAAGTCTGATTTCCTGTATGAAGAATCCCTCAGTTAAAAATGGCCTCTCCCGGCCTGCGAGTGTATTTTTAGGAAAGGGAGATGGGTTCCATGTCACTGGGGGGCGTCTGGGTCGACAGAGAAAGATTTAACCACAGGTTTGGTTTAGAAGGCAGCTTATCTTGGCCTTTATTGGCATTCCTAAAAGGAGATGGATATTTGGTAGCAGACACACTGACTGGACACTCCAGTACATTAACACTGCACTGAGAGAGAGGGGTTCATACAGACACACTGACTGACTGGACACTCCAGTACATTAACACTGCACTGAGAGAGAGGGGTTCATACAGACACACTGACTGACTGGACACTCCAGTACATTAACACTGCACTGAGAGAGAGGGGTTCATACAGACACACTGACTGACTGGACACTCCAGTACATTAACACTGCACTGAGAGAGAGAGAGGGCAGACTGACCCACATACTGACCGAGATGAGAAGAGAATTGGACACGAACAGAGAAACAGCTGATGGACAGGGACAGTTGGAAGACATGCAGCAGAATCAAGCATAGGTAGCCGTCTCTTCATAACACCTGACCCCAAGAAGTCCCTCACCTCCGCTGCTGGCTGCCCCGGTCTCTTCCTCTCCAGTGGCCCGGGACACTGGGGCTGCCTGCAGAGGGAGAAAGACTGTAAAATCACCACACAACACTGACTGCCACTGAGACACACTGTCCCACCACTGAGACACCACTGACACACGCTGTCCCACCACTGAGACACCACTGACACACGCTGTCCCACCACTGAGACACCACTGACACACGCTGTCCCACCACTGAGACACCACTGACTCGCTGTCCCGCCACTGACTCGCTGTCCCACCACTGACATACCACTGAGACACCCTGTCCCACCACTGAGACACCACTGACTCGCTGTCCCACCACTGACATACCACTGAGACACCCTGTCCCACCACTGAGACACCACTGACTCGCTGTCCCACCACTGACACCCTGTCCCACCACTGAAACACCCTGTCCCACCACTGAGACACCACTGACACGCTGTCCCACCACTGACACGCTGTCCCACCACTGAGACATGTTGTCCCATCACTAAGACATCACTGACACCCTGTCCCACCACTGAGACACCACTGACTCGCTGTCCCACCACTGATACCCTGTCCCACCACTGACATACCACTGAGACACCCTGTCCCACCACTGAGACACCACTGACTCGCTGTCCCACCACTGACACCCTGTCCCACCACTGACATACCACTGAGACACCCTGTCCCACCACTGAGACACCACTGACTTGCTGTCCCACCACTGACACCCTGTCCTACCACTGAGATACCACTGAGACACCCTGTCCCACCACTGACACACCAGTGACTCACTGTCCCACCACTGAGATCAGACAGACAGACAGACAGACAGACAGACAGAGCGAGCCTCACAGTTTCCAGCAGTCTGTTCAGACAGGAAGGCAGCACGCTGTGTCCCACAGTCAGGTGGTCAGAGAGGGCTTGCCTGTCCCCAAGGCTGCGCTGACACAGGGGGCAGATCCACACAGTCGCCCTATCGCCACGGCCGTCCACACTCGCACCCGAGACCTCCTGAGAGAGAGAGGGGACGTTAATACAGACACCCCGACTGACCACACTTTGCTGAAAGCGGATACTGGTTTCTTTCAGATCTAATCGCAGAATCTGTCCTCCAGACAGCTCTGTCTGTCCACCCCTCACAAAATCTCAAAACACCCCTACACTTACAGTGTCCTGGGATCTGTACTGACCAGTCAGGACACCCCTACTCTTACTGACAGTGTCCTGGGATCTGGACTGACCAGCAGTCAGGACACCCCTACTCTTACTGACAGTGTCCTGGGATCTGGACTGACCAGTCAGGACACCCCTACTCTTACTGACAGTGTCCTGGGATCTGGACTGACCAGTCAGGACACCCCTACTCTTACTGACAGTGTCCTGGGATCTGGACTGACCAGCTGTCAGGACACCCCTACTCTTACTGACAGTGTCCTGGGATCTGGACTGACCAGCAGTCAGGACACACCTACTCTTACTGACAGTGTCCTGGGGTCTGTACTGACCAGTCAGGACACAGAAGTCTAAATCTCTATTCTTGTCCTTAAAACTGCTGAAAAAACAGCACTGCTGTAATTCTTTATTTTACTGAATACTAAAAGAATAACGTTAGGGAATGCATTAAAACTTTTTTTTTTTAAAGCTCTCTTTCAGAGCTCAAATTCCGCGGAAAACAGTTATCAGATTATCCCTTTTAAAAAACACCAGAACCCGGCACAGAAGCCCACAGAGGAAGACGAGCTGAAAAGCCAAGAGTAGAGGAGAGATCCGGAGATCTCAGTTATACTTCATCACCGCGCCAGACCGGACAGGTGCGTCTCTCCCGCTTCTCCTGAACCGGCACATCTCTCTCCCTCTCACCCACACACACAGAGAGAGAGAGAAACACGGACGCAGCCGAAACAGATCCAATTGCGCACGTAATTGAACCCATTAAGTCATTAAGCCGGCGGGAGGGGCGGGCCCAGCCGACCCCCGCAACTCTGATCCCCAAAGCCGGACGCTCGAGTCGAACTCCCTCCCAGTCGACGTCGTCTTCCTCAAATCCCGAGTTTTCACACCGACACAAGAGTTGGGAAAGTTTGGGAATCGAGCCCCCCCCACCGCACCCACGGACTCTCCAGCAGCCTCCCCGGCGCGGCGCGTGCATTCATGACCTCTCTACACCCGCGCGCGCGACAGGCGGGGTGGGTGGGACAGGTGATGAGCGGCCCGTGACGGGAGCCCAGCCCCGGGGGAGGAAGGGTCTCCTTACAGTAACCGCGTCATCAGCCGCCCCCCCTCCCTCTCTCCCTCTCCAGCCCGGCCGGGCCGGGGAGATCAAAGCCCGGCGCGGGACCGGATCGGCTGGGAACGCGCCGGGCCGCGTGAACAGAACTGCCCTTCGCCTCCGATTTCAAACACCGCAACTGCAACCGCCGCCAACAACAACAACAACAACAACAACAACAACAAACACAAACAAACACAATCCGAGAGAGAGAGCGGCCCAGGAGCCCGCAGACACCACAGAGCGCCCCGACCGCACAGATCAACAACTAGAAAGAAGAAAAAGAAAATGTAAAAAAAATAAAATAAACCGATCCCGAACTCGCATTTTCACTCCAGACGAAGTCGCGTCGGGGGCGACATTGAAGTGTCACGATTCCGGCGCGCACACACACACAAAAAAAGACAAATCTGTCCCTGATTATCCAACCCCCCCCCCCCCAGTCTCTCGACTTTACAAGTTAAGAATTGGAGTGGGGCATTATAACTCAATGTGGGAAGTGTTACATAAAAACTCGCCGCCGGTGTGCTCCAGTAAATTAAAACAGGCTCATAAACGCGTGGCTGTCTCTCTCTCTCGCTGTTATTTTTTACTGAACAGCAGGGAAATTTCGCAATGTGATAACGTCCCGCTGAAAGAGAAATTATCATATAATCGCCATCGCACCGCAATCTGCCAGTTGAGGACACTTAACCCCTTCAAAATACGGCACCGACTCCCAAGCACAACAGCCTGCGAACGACAGACGCCCCACTGCCAATTAAACCAGGGCTTAATTAATTCATCCCACCTTGCCTAATTGCCTAATGTTTCCTCGGCTTTATTTTCTTGCGAGGGCGCCTACGACCGTTTTCTTTTCTCACTACAAAAAAAAAAGGTCACAAGAATGCTTTTTAAAAAGCTTGACGGGTGGTCTTGCCATCAAAGCGACAAGGATACCGGTTTTTCTCGCCCGTATCTTCAACCCAACCGGTTCACCGCGATTTCCACATACCAGGTAGGGACCGAGGAGACGCGGGGACCCGGCCGGGTCAGAGTCTCTCCCGAGTCCCGCCCGGCAGCCGTCTCGGTCGGGGACGGAACACCCGGATTACCGTACCATCAGCGGGGAGACCGCAGCCTCGGTTTGCGTAAGGAATACCGATCTTTTTTTAACTTAACAGTGACCACATCGCGTTAATGAGAAATCGGGGGAAAATGTTTTTTTTTAAAAAACAACAACCCCAATTCACACTTACAACTCAACAACAACAACTCCGTCCAATGTTATCAAAACCAGCCCAGATTAAACACACATATTGAAAACATAACCACAGAAAAAGGCATCAAACCACAAGCAGGGTTATATAACACGGACGACTTCCAAAATTAAAAACAACATAACGTCCCCCCCCCTCTCCTCCTTGACCAGCAAGGGGACCCTCTCCCATCCTGGGCCTCGAGTAGTGCCCTCACCCCGCGGCTGAGCGCTGTCAGCCGGCGAGCGGCGCTTCACCGACCGCCGGCCGGGCGCCGACACCAGCGGAGGCCTACCGTCGGCTCGCCTCCTGCTGTAATTAATAAATTTGGCTCCGTGCAGATGTGCCGCGAAAAAAACACTCTCGATCCCCCCTCACCGCTCCTCCACAAATACACACACATATATATCCACGCACCCCCACCCTACGACCACCTCCAAAAACATAAAAATATATTTTTATTAACACCCCCCCTCCTCAACTGTCTCCCTCCCCCCGAATACCCTCCGCTCCCGGTACTACCACCTCTCTCGGAGGGAAAAAAAAAGCGACCGTGCGGGTCTGTTCATTTACTTTTGACGGCTTCCCAACCCCACGGAGCCCCCCCACCCCACGTCCCAGCAACCGTGTCGGGGAAGAGGGGAGAAACACGCACCGCCAGGTCGAGCCCGATCTCGCCCGGACACGGCGCGACCCGGGGGAGGGAAGAGAGAGGAGGAGGAGGAGGAGGAGGGGAGCTCAGCTCGGAGAGACGGAAAAGAGGAGAAAAAGTTTGGGAATTTCTGGCAGGCAGGCACACGATTGCACAAAACGCACACACACGCACCGAAATACACACGTCCAAATTTACGTTTTCGGGTCCGGCGCTCATGGTCTCCCGGCGGCTGCACGGCGCAAGCAGGATCCGTCGGACTCCCCCGGTTTTAGGAGCGGCGCTATTCTGGTTTAATTAGCGGCAGCGCAACGGGAGCCCAGTTACCTGCATGGTCGGCGGTTCAGCCCGCACGCTTCCTCTTGCTCTTTAAAACCTACTGAAAACTTTTTTCTCTCTCTCTCTCTCTTTCTCCCGTCTTTCCCCTCTCTGTCGTAGTAAACAGACGACAGCTCCCCAGTGCGGCCGCCTCCCCACCTCACACCTCACGCCCCCCTCGCCCCCTCCCGACACCTCCCATTAAAGTGCCCCAGCTCCCGAGGCGCAGGCAAGAAAAAAAAAACGCCGGAATAAAAAAAAAAAGAAAAAGACCCCGCTTGGGCTCAAGTCTGGGCGACTCTGGAAAGCAGCCGCTGAGCTGCCGCCGGAGAGACCGAGGTACGTCCCCCCCGCTCTGCGCGATACCGGCGGGGAGGTGTCGGAAAAGGCGAACGCGCATCTGCTCTGGCTATGGAGGGGAGGGGAAATTAAATCGTGGGCACAAGTGGTTGGGTTTTTTTTTCCCCCAGCTTCTCTGTTTGGAGACGCACGAGAAAACGTTTTATTTAAACGAAGCCGGCGGTGGTAAAGCGAGTCTCCGTGTGCCTCTGGAGTCATACAGAGTATGTACGTTCCTATGATAACATCCCATGTATATATATATAATTTTCCTTTCCATATCGGTGTTTCCGTTCTCCTTTCTCCCGACACCTTGCGGTTCACGTGTCAATAACTGGCCTCTATGCCTCAATGAACCCGTTCACTTCGTACACATTTCCTTGCCATTCCTCTCCGCCGTAAAGCTCCATTAATCCCACCGGCGCAAACTACATTGACCAGAAGGCCCCGCGATGCGGAGGCTCCGTGAGACGGAAGTAGAAATGTTGGAGGCGCGATTCCTGTTGGGAACTGTAGTTTAAGGTCGGCATTAAAACGGTAAAGCCCAAATGTAATTTTTAAAAATGTTTTTTTTTTCAAAGCATATTGCGAGAGCGAAACAACACGCCCCCGAGATTGTAGGCGCAACTGCGATCTGAATTCACAATTTATTTGTTTAGTCTACGATCTAAAATAAACTACAATCCCACAAGGCACATGGAAACGGCCAGTGAGGCCCCGAGCTGGGGTGCCCGATTATTGCCTGAATAGTTTCAAGGTGCACTGGTGTGTCGGTATTTGCCTGTGTATTTTGGTATGTACTGATATTACTTGTGGTTTGTTAAAGAGACGAGTCCAAGTTACTGCGATGATAGACATGCAGTTATATTAAAAACAACGATTCTATTATGCAGCTACTTCAACAACAATAATAATAATAATAATAATAATCGTACCGCCGTAAAACAACAGATGAGTTCAATTTAAACTCTTCAGAAAGGTAGAAATACCTGTATACTCTTTTAATGCATTCATTCTTTTTATGAACTGATACTGATTTTACTGTGATCTTGATTAGTTAGTAGCTGAGATCATAATCACTGACACTGACAGCAATGTGAGACTCTCCAGACTGGACTGGACTGACTTTACTCTGATCTTGATTAGTTATTAACTGAGATTATAATCAGACTCCACTGACAGAGCAGTGTGAGACACTCCAGGCTGGACTGGACTGACTGGACTGTGATCTTGATCAGTTATTAACTGAGATTATAATCAGACTCCACTCACACTGACAGAGCAGTGTGAGACTCTCCAGACTGGACTGGACTGACTGTACTGTGATCTTGATTAGTTATTAACTGAGATTATAATCAGACTCCACTGACACTGACAGAGCAGTGTGAGACTCTCCAGGCTGGACTGACTTTACTTTGATCTTGATTAGTTATTAATTGAGATTATAATCAGATTCCACTGACACTGACAGAGCAGTCTGAGACAATCCAGGCTGGACTGGACTGACTTTACTGTGATCTTGATTAGTTATTAACTGAGATTTATAATCATACTCCACTGACACTGACAGAGCAGTGTGAGACAGTCCAGGCTGGACTGGACTGACTGTACTGTGATCTTGATTAGTTATTACCTGAGATTATAATCAGACTCCACTGACACTGACAGAGCAGTGTGAGACTCTCCAGACTGGACTGGACTGACTGTACTGTGATCTTGATTAGTTATTACCTGAGATAAGAATAAGACTCCACTGACAATGACAGAGCAGTGTGAGACTCTCCAGGCCTGACTGGACTGATTGTACTGTGATCTTGATTAGTTACTAACTGAGATTATAATCAGACTCCACTGACACTGACAGAGCAGTGTGAGACTCTCCAGGCTGGACTGGACTGATTGTACTGTGATCTTGATCAGTTATTAATTGAGATTTTAATCAGACTCCACTGACACTGACAGAGCAGTGTGAGACTCTCCAGGCCGGACTGGACTGACTGTACTGTGATCTTGATTAGTGATTAACTGGGATTATAATCAGACACTGACAGAGCAGTGTGAGACTCTCCAGGCTGGACTGGACTGACTGTACTGTGATCTTGATTAGTAACTGACTGAGATTAGAATCAGACTCCACCGACACTGACAGAGCAGTGTGAGACACTCCAGGCCGGACTGGACTGACTGTACTGTGATCTTGATCAGTTATTAATTGAGATTTTAATCAGACTCCACTGACACTGACAGAGCAGTGTGAGACTCTCCAGGCTGGACTGGACTGACTGGACTGTGATCTTGATTAGTGATTCACTGAGATTATAATCAGACTCCACTGACACTGACAGAGCAGTGTGAGACTCTCCAGGCTGGACTGACTGGACTGTGATCTTGATTAGTGATTCACTGAGATTATAATCAGACTCCACTGACACTGACAGAGCAGTGTGAGACTCTCCAGGCTGGACTGGACTGACTGGACTGTGATCTTGATTAGTGATTAACTGGGATTATAATCAGACTCCACTGACACTGACAGGGCAGTGTGAGACTCTCCAGGCTGGACTGGACTCGTCCTTATCTTGTTCTGGGCTGTCAGATATCAATGTTGCTGTGCAGGAGAGAGCGCACTGGGAGGATGAGTGTGGAGGTGGAGAGGAAGTTTGTGTGCGGCCCGGATATCCAGACCAGACTGAACGATTTGGCAGGTGAGCTCCCGCGGGTCTAGCCAGGAATTGTAATCAAATGCGGATGAATCGGATTATCCGTGACCAGGTTAGCGCGGGCTCTCTCGGATCGTCGCGGCGGCTCTCCCTCCTCCCCGGCGGAGCCCCGAGAGTGTGGGAAGATGAGCTGGACGTCCGCTCTGCCCTATTCCCCGGTCCAAGTCAGCCCCGAAACGGGGACAGGGGAGAGTGTTTCACAAAATGTAAAGGAGGAGGTTACTGCTTGCTGGCTGTCAGAGCCACAGTTAAAATGCTTGTTGTGTCCAGGCGTCATGCTCATGTAGTTAATACTCCCCTGCTCTCTCCTCTCGCTCCCTGTCACTGCTCTCGCTCTCTCCTTTCAAGTTCAAGTCTGTCACGTGTACCTGAGTTCTATGAAGTGCTTACTTGCATGTTTTCCTCACCTGACAATTGACCTAAAAGGTGACATAACAGTGACATAGAAAATGACATCACAAATGACATCACAAATCCTGGAGACAGGAACAGGGTAGTAGCTGTAATTTAAATCTCCGCCCCCTCTCTGCCTTCTCTCTCCCCTCTCTCTTTCCTCGCGTTCTCGCCCATCTCGCCTCTCTCCCCTCTCTGACAGTAGCAGTGTTTCTGGGACGCGCTCAGTTCCTGGACCAGTATTTTGACACTCCTGACTGTCGCCTCACGCTCCGGGACGTCTGGTTGCGCCGCCGCCAGGGCAGCTGGGAGCTGAAGTGTCGCGACGGAGCGACAAGGCGCCGGAGCGCCGCGGAGAGCCGCCAACAGGAGAGAGGAGGGGACGCGCTCTGCACCCGCTACCGGGAGATCACAGAGCTGGCAGAGGTCATCGCCAGGGTGAGAGAGGAGCTGCGAGAGGGAGACCACGAGCAAGCAGCGAGGGTTCGAGACGGACAGATGAGGGAAGATGGAGGGGGAGAAGGAAAAAGCCCAGTTTCAACAGAGACACAGGTGACTGGAACTGGAGCCCGCCTTGGGACAGGAAGTGACATCGGGCAAGGAAATGCAGAAATCCCACCCACGGGAAGTGACATCAAGACAAGTGATACAGAAGACCCTCCCACAGGAAGTCAGGTGTCAGGGGGAGAGGAGGAGAATAGTAGCCCCTCCTGGGTTCGAGAACTCGGCCTCTTCCCCTTTGCTCAGTTCACCACTGAGAGGTGCTCTTACATCCTGCCCATGGAGGGGGAGGAGGAAGAGGTGGAGGGAGGGGGGACGCGGATCGATCTGGACCGGACAGATTTTGGGTTCTGTGTTGGTGAGATCGAGGTGCTGGTCCAGAGCCCAGAGGAGATGGATTCTGCACTCAGGAAGATTGAGAGGACAGCCCAGAGACTGGGTAACTGACTGTCTGTGTGACTGTGAATGAGTCTGTGTGACTGGCTGTCTGGCTGACTGTGTGTCTGAGGGTCTGTATTAACTCTCTGTCTGGCTGACTGTGTCTCTGAGGGTCTGTATTAACTCTCTGTCTGGCTGGCTGTGTGTCTGAGGGTCTGTATTAACTCTGTCTGGCTGACTGTGTGTCTGAGGGTCTGGATTAACTCTGGCTGACTGTGTCTCTGAGGGTCTGTATTAACTCTCTGTCTGGCTGACTGTGTCTCTGAGGGTCTGTATTAACTCTGTCTGGCTGACTGTGTGTCTGAGGGTCTGTATTAACTCTGTCTGGCTGACTGTGTCTCTGAGGGTCTGTATTAACTCTCTGTCTGGCTGACTGTGTCTCTGAGGGTCTGTATTAACTCTGTCTGGCTGACTGTGTGTCTGAGGGTCTGGATTAACTCTGGCTGACTGTGTCTCTGAGGGTCTGGATTAACTCTCTGTCTGGCTGACTGTGTCTCTGAGGGTCTGGATTAACTCTCTGTCTGGCTGACTGTGTCTCTGAGGGTCTGTATTAACTCTCTGTCTGGCTGACTGTGTCTCTGAGGGTCTGTATTAACTCTCTGTCTGGCTGACTGTGTCTCTGAGGGTCTGTATTAACTCTCTGTCTGGCTGACTGTGTCTCTGAGGGTCTGTATTAACTCTCTGTCTGGCTGACTGTGTCTCTGAGGGTCTGTATTAACTCTCTGTCTGGCTGACTGTGTGTCTGAGGGTCTGTATTAACTCTGTCTGGCTGACTGTGTGTCTGAGGGTCTGTATTAACTCTGTCTGGCTGACTGTCTCTGAGGGTCTGTATTAACTCTCTGTCTGGCTGACTGTGTGTCTGAGGGTCTGTATTAACTCTCTGTCTGGCTGACTGTCTCTGAGGGTCTGTATTAACTCTCTGTCTGGCTGACTGTGTGTCTGAGGGTCTGTATTAACTCTGTCTGGCTGACTGTGTGTCTGAGGGTCTGTATTAACTCTCTGTCTGGCTGACTGTGTGTCTGAGGGTCTGTATTAACTCTCTGTCTGGCTGACTGTGTGTCTGAGGGTCTGTATTAACTCTCTGTCTGGCTGACTGTGTGTCTGAGGGTCTGTATTAACTCTGTCTGGCTGACTGTGTCTCTGAGGGTCTGTATTAACTCTCTGTCTGGCTGACTGTGTGTCTGAGGGTCTGTATTAACTCTGTCTGGCTGACTGTGTGTCTGAGGGTCTGTATTAACTCTGTCTGGCTGACTGTCTCTGAGGGTCTGTATTAACTCTCTGTCTGGCTGACTGTGTCTCTGAGGGTCTGTATTAACTCTCTGTCTGGCTGACTGTGTGTCTGAGGGTCTGTATTAACTCTCTGTCTGGCTGACTGTGTGTCTGAGGGTCTGTATTAACTCTGTCTGGCTGACTGTCTCTGAGGGTCTGTATTAACTCTGTCTGGCTGACTGTGTGTCTGAGGGTCTGTATTAACTCTGTCTGGCTGACTGTGTGTCTGAGGGTCTGTATTAACTCTGTCTGGCTGACTGTCTCTGAGGGTCTGTATTAACTCTCTGTCTGGCTGACTGTGTGTCTGAGGGTCTGTATTAACTCTGTCTGGCTGACTGTGTGTCTGAGGGTCTGTATTAACTCTCTGTCTGGCTGACTGTCTCTGAGGGTCTGTATTAACTCTCTGTCTGGCTGACTGTGTGTCTGAGGGTCTGTATTAACTCTGTCTGGCTGACTGTGTGTCTCAGGTCTGTATTAACTCTCTGTCTGGCTGTGTGTCTGCAGGTCTGTCTGGGGATCAGAAGGTTCCAGGGAAGATGGACGCTTATTTACAGAAGTTCCGCCCAGAGCATTATGGGAAACTGCTTTCTGCCCACGTGCTCTGACAGCAGGAGTCGGAAGTAACATGGGCTCCATGCAGCGTAGATGTTAATCATTCTTATTCATAGGAAATTCCCTAGTTCTCCACTTGTCTGTTCAGACTGCTTTCCTTGGCCAAGGTCAAGCTCAGTGACATCAGAGGATGAAATAAAAGAGCATGTGGCCACGGAGTGGTGTCTCCCAGCCTGTGATTTCTACTGTCGCTAGAACATGACAGATCGCGCGAACGCCAACACAGGCCCACAGGTCAGTGTCCCAGCATACACAGACTGAGAGTACTCCAGCACGGCGCGTCCATACTCCTGCGATCACACGGCTGCAGCTCAGACTGCTCTTCAGTTGTTTTTTATTAGTGCTTTTAGACATCCAGACCCCCCAACACAGAGAGGTCTGCCTGTCATATAACAGCAGTGAGGAGTGATACAAGTATAGTTGATATAAAGGATACAGTCCAGTACAGTAGAACAGTCTGTTACAATAGGGGCTACAGTCCAGTACAGGAGAACAGACCAGTTACAATAGGAGCTACAGTCCAGTACAGGAGAACAGTCTGTTACAATAGGAGCTACAGTCCCAGTACAGTAGAACAGTCCTGTTACAATAGGAGCTACAGTCCAGTACAGGAGAACAGTCCTGTTACAATAGGAGCTACAGTCCCAGTACAGTAGAACAGTCCTGTTACAATAGGAGCTACAGTCCAGTACAGGAGAACAGTCCTGTTACAATAGGAGCTACAGTCCAGTGCAGTAGAACAGTCCTGTTACAGTAGGAGCTACAGTCCAGTACAGGAGAACAGTCCTGTCCCAGGAGACGTGGCGCAGGGAGTGTCACAGCAGCTTCTCCAGGCTCAGGACAGTGACACGGCTCAGTCTGGCCGCCCACTGGGGGAGGGTGGGGGTGAGCTGAGTGCGGACGTGCGTGAAGCCCAGCGCGCGGTACAGGCGGCAGGCGTCCGTCTGGATGCTGGAGGTCTCCAGGGCGACGCGCGAGAACCCCCGGGCCCGGCAGAACTCCAGGGCGACCTGGGTCAGGCGGGACCCCAGGCCTCGGTGGCGGAACGCGGGAGACACGTTCAGCCGGAACACCTCCCCGCACTCTCCCCGCCTCGCCACGGCAACCGTCCCGGCGACCACCCTGGACCCCCCCGCCTCTTCGGCCTCCGCCACCCAGAAGCAGCGGTCGGGGCGGGACAGGAAGTGGGCCGGGATGTCGCTCATGTCCGTGCGCAGCTTCGCCCGGACGTAGCCGTGGAACGTCTCGTGGCACACGAGGAGCAGCAGGCCGGCCCACGCCGCCACGGCCGCCGCGGCCGGCCACAGGCTGCCCCGGGACACCACCACAGCCGCCACGGCCAGGCCCAGGGCCCAGCCCACGTTGTCAGGGTGGAACAGCGCCTGCCGGAACGCTGGGAGGACGTGCTCGGTGATCCCGGAGCGGAATAGAGTGACAACAGCATCGTGGTCTGAAGGCTGGTACTTCCTGATCACAAACTGCACTGAGAGAGAGAGGGGTCAATACAGACACACTGACTGGACACTCCAGTACATTAACACTGCACTGAGAGAGAGGGGTTCATACAGACACACTGACTGACTGGACACTCCAGTACATTAACACTGCACTGAGAGAGAGGGGTTCATACAGACACACTGACTGACTGGACACTCCAGTACATTAACACTGCACTGAGAGAGAGGGGTTCATACAGACACACTGACTGGACACTCCAGTACATTAACACTGCACTGAGAGAGAGGGGTTCATACAGACACACTGACTGACTGGACACTCCAGTACATTAACACTGCACTGAGAGAGAGGGGCTCATACAGACACACTGACTGACTGGACACTCCAGTACATTAACACTGCACTGAGAGAGAGGGGTTCATACAGACACACTGACTGGACACTCCAGTACATTAACACTGCACTGAGAGAGAGGGGTTCATACAGACACACTGACTGGACACTCCAGTACATTAACACTGCACTGAGAGAGAGGGGTTCATACAGACACACTGACTGACTGGACACTCCAGTACATTAACACTGCACTGAGAGAGAGGGGTTCATACAGACACACTGACTGGACACTCCAGTACATTAACACTGCACTGAGAGAGAGGGGTTCATACAGACACACTGACTGGACACTCCAGTACATTAACACTGCACTGAGAGAGAGGGGTTCATACAGACACACTGACTGACTGGACACTCCAGTACATTAACACTGCACTGAGAGAGAGGGGCTCATACAGACACACTGACTGGACACTCCAGTACATTAACACTGCACTGAGAGAGAGGGGCTCATACAGACACACTGACTGACTGGACACTCCAGTACATTAACACTGCACTGAGAGAGAGGGGTTCATACAGACACACTGACTGACTGGACACTCCAGTACATTAACACTGCACTGAGAGAGAGGGGTTCATACAGACACACTGACTGACTGGACACTCCAGTACATTAACACTGCACTGAGAGAGAGGGGTTCATACAGACACACTGACTGGACACTCCAGTACATTAACACTGCACTGAGAGAGAGGGGTTCATACAGACACACTGACTGACTGGACACTCCAGTACATTAACACTGCACTGAGAGAGAGGGGTTCATACAGACACACTGACTGGACACTCCAGTACATTAACACTGCACTGAGAGAGAGGGGTTCATACAGACACACTGACTGACTGGACACTCCAGTACATTAACACTGCACTGAGAGAGAGGGGCTCATACAGACACACTGACTGACTGGACACTCCAGTACATTAACACTGCACTGAGAGAGAGGGGTTCATACAGACACACTGACTGACTGGACACTCCAGTACATTAACACTGCACTGAGAGAGAGGGGTTCATACAGACACACTGACTGGACACTCCAGTACATTAACACTGCACTGAGAGAGAGGGGTTCATACAGACACACTGACTGGACACTCCAGTACATTAACACTGCACTGAGAGAGAGGGGTTCATACAGACACACTGACTGACTGGACACTCCAGTACATTAACACTGCACTGAGAGAGAGGGGCTCATACAGACACACTGACTGACTGGACACTCCAGTACATTAACACTGCACTGAGAGAGAGGGGTTCATACAGACACACTGACTGGACACTCCAGTACATTAACACTGCACTGAGAGAGAGGGGCTCATACAGACACACTGACTGACTGGACACTCCAGTACATTAACACTGCACTGAGAGAGAGGGGTTCATAAAGACACACTGACTGACTGGACACTCCAGTACATTAACACTGCACTGAGAGAGAGGGGTTCATACAGACACACTGACTGGACACTCCAGTACATTAACACTGCACTGAGAGAGAGGGGTTCATACAGACACACTGACTGACTGGACACTCCAGTACATTAACACTGCACTGAGAGAGAGGGGTTCATACAGACACACTGACTGACTGGACACTCCAGTACATTAACACTGCACTGAGAGAGAGGGGTTCATACAGACACACTGACTGACTGGACACTCCAGTACATTAACACTGCACTGAGAGAGAGGGGTTCATACAGACACACTGACTGGACACTCCAGTACATTAACACTGCACTGAGAGAGGGGTTCATACAGACACACTGATTGGATATTACAGTAAATTAGTGATGCGCTGAGAGATGCACAAGCAAAGAGATGTTAAAATCACTTACTGTTTTTGTGTTGTCTCTGAGTTCTGCTCTGTTTCTCTTCTTTCATGTTTCTCTCTGTCTCCTCTCGAATGTGACTTCTGCTCCCTGCCCTCCTGCACTTTGACCACTGCAATCACTCTGCACTCGTGACACACACCTGCGACTTCACACACACCCACAGCCTCACACGCGACACTCATACTCACAATCTCACTCGTGACACACACCTGCAACTTCACACACACCCACAGCCTCACACGCGACACTCATACTCACAATCTCACTCGTGACACACACCTGCGACTTCACACACACCCACAGCCTCACACGCGACACTCATACTCACAATCTCACTCGTGACACACACCTGCGACTTCACACACACCCACAGCCTCACACGCGACACTCATACTCACAATCTCACTCGTGACACACACCTGCGACTTCACACACACCCACAGCCTCACACGCGACACTCATACTCACAATCTCACTCGTGACACACACCTGCAACTTCACACACACCCCCAACCTCACACGCGACACTCATACTCACAATCTCACTCGTGACACACACCTGCAACTTCACACACACCCACAGCCTCACACGCGACACTCATACTCACAATCTCACTCGTGACACACACCTGCAACTTCACACACACCCACAGCCTAACACGCGACACTCATACTCACAATCTCACTCGTGACACACACCTGCAACTTCACACACACCCCCAACCTCACACGCGACACTCATACTCACAATCTCACTCGTGACACACACCTGCAACTTCACACACACCCCCAACCTCACACGCGACACTCATACTCACAATCTCACTTGTGACACACCTGCAACTTCACACACACCCACAGCCTCACACGCGACACTCATACTCACAATCTCACTCGTGACACACACCTGCAACTTCACACACACCCACAGCCTCACACGCGACACTCATACTCACAATCTCACTCGTGACACACACCTGCAACTTCACACACACCCACAGCCTAACACGCGACACTCATACTCACAATCTCACTCGTGACACACACCTGCAACTTCACACACACCCACAGCCTCACACGCGACACTCATACTCACAATCTCACTCGTGACACACACCTGCAACTTCACACACACCCCCAACCTCACACGCGACACTCATACTCACAATCTCACTCGTGACACACACCTGCAACTTCACACACACCCACAGCCTCACACGCGACACTCATACTCACAATCTCACTCGTGACACACACCTGCAACTTCACACACACCCCCAACCTCACACGCGACACTCATACTCACAATCTCACTTGTGACACACCTGCAACTTCACACACACCCACAGCCTCACACGCGACACTCATACTCACAATCTCACTCGTGACACACACCTGCAACTTCACACACACCCACAGCCTAACACGCGACACTCATACTCACAATCTCACTCGTGACACACACCTGCAACTTCACACACACCCCCAACCTCACACGCGACACTCATACTCACAATCTCACTCGTGACACACACCTGCAACTTCACACACACCCCCAACCTCACACGCGACACTCATACTCACAATCTCACTTGTGACACACCTGCAACTTCACACACACCCACAGCCTCACACGCGACACTCATACTCACAATCTCACTCGTGACACACACCTGCAACTTCACACACACCCACAGCCTCACACGCGACACTCATACTCACAATCTCACTCGTGACACACACCTGCAACTTCACACACACCCACAACCTCACATGCGACACTCATACTCACAATCTCACTCGTGACACACACCTGCGACTTCACACACACCCCCAACCTCACACGCGACACTCATACTCACAATCTCACTCGTGACACACACCTGCGACTTCACACACACCCACAGCCTCACACGCGACACTCATACTCACAATCTCACTCGTGACACACACCTGCAACTTCACACACACCCACAGCCTAACACGCGACACTCATACTCACAATCTCACTCGTGACACACACCTGCAACTTCACACACACCCCCAACCTCACACGCGACACTCATACTCACAATCTCACTCGTGACACACACCTGCAACTTCACACACACCCCCAACCTCACACGCGACACTCATACTCACAATCTCACTTGTGACACACCTGCAACTTCACACACACCCACAACCTCACATGCGACACTCATACTCACAATCTTACTCGTGACACACACCTGCAACTTCACACACACCCACAGCCTCACACGCGACACTCATACTCACAATCTCACTCGTGACACACACCTGCAACTTCACACACACCCACAGCCTCACACGCGACACTCATACTCACAATCTCACTCGTGACACACACCTGCAACTTCACACACACCCACAGCCTCACACGCGACACTCATACTCACAATCTCACTCGTGACACACACCTGCAACTTCACACACACCCACAGCCTCACACGCGACACTCATACTCACAATCTCACTCGTGACACACACCTGCGACTTCACACACACCCACAGCCTCACACGCGACACTCATACTCACAATCTCACTCGTGACACACACCTGCGACTTCACACACACCCACAGCCTCACACGCGACACTCATACTCACAATCTCACTCGTGACACACACCTGCAACTTCACACACACCCCCAACCTCACACGCGACACTCATACTCACAATCTCACTCGTGACACACACCTGCAACTTCACACACACCCACAGCCTCACACGCGACACTCATACTCACAATCTCACTCTTGACACACACCTGCAACTTCACACACACCCACAGCCTCACACGCGACACTCATACTCACAATCTCACTCGTGACACACACCTGCAACTTCACACACACCCCCAACCTCACACGCGACACTCATACTCACAATCTCACACGTGACACACACAATCACAACCTCACACATGACACACACACCTATAACCTCAAATTTACAGCCAAACAACACACACTCACAACTTCACGCACACTCATAACCTCACACATGACGCACACACTCACAACCTCACCCACGACATACACAGACCCATAACCTCAAAGTCACACCCATACAACACACACACTCACAACCTCACACCCCCCCACAGCTGTGTGTGTCCGGGTGCGAGTGTCCTCCTGCGTGTGAACTGAACTCCCGTTACTGCGGCTGCCCGCTGTTACCAGTGGGAGTGGACATACCAGTTTTTACAGAGAGAAACGTGACCCGGGACAGTGGGCTGCGGTGCAAACGCCAGTAAGATGAGAGAGCACCTCAGGTGTCTTGTCTTGTGTTTCCACCGACATACCAGGTTTGAACCAAAACGGAGTGACTCAAAGGACCGGGGTGTACACATCCCCCCCAAAAAAACCAGGAGAGAAAACAGCACGTGCGCGTGTGCCATGTGCCAGTATCTCGCATCTCCAGAGCACCTGCAGACAGAAAGCGAGTTAGTTAGAAGCGTAACGACTAGAAAGCCCTGTGACGGCAGATACGGCTGCGTATCTAAGACACGCCCCTTTGTCCCCGGGGCTGGCATGCCCCGCCCCCGTGTGCTCTCACCATCCAGTCAGATCGTGCCAACCGGCGTTAACCCCCGCCTCCTCGGCACACGGCCCCTCCCCCTCCACTTCTCCATTTGTTTTTCAATTCAATTCAAACTACTTCAATCGTGCCCGGTGGCGGGGGGTGGATGACTTACACAGCAAGCAGTGCAACATGCTGTACTGTACAACACATTATAAATACAGCTGCTGAGGAACACAGTATCACAACACTTTGAAGAAAAAGAATACGTGAAAAAGACATGATACGTAAAAACACATAGTAGAAAAAATACACAGAGAGAGAAAAATAACACAAACAGCAAACAGACCATAAAATGATCAAGAAGGTAGCTGTGTGCATGGTGAGGACTCTGTCCTATACTACAAGTGAAATAATAATCAGATCATTTGATATTTAAGAAAGTATAAAAGTATGTGTACATTTGGTTGGGGGGCGCTCACCCTGCGGTCTGTGTGGGTCCTAATGCCCCAGGACAGTGACGGGGACACTAGACTGTAAACAGGCACCGTCCTTTGGATGAGACACAAAACGGAGGTCTTGACTGTCTGTGGTCATTAAAAACCCCAGGGTGTTTCTCGGAGAGAGTAGGGGTGTTACCCCAGCACGCTGCCCAAATTTCCCCCTGGCCTTTACCAGTCATGGCCTCCTGATAACCCCCCTCTCTGAACTGGCTTCATCACTCTGCTCTCCTCCCCACTGAGAGCTGGTGTGTGTGAGCAGACTGGAGCATCATCCAGGTGGGGCTGCACACTGGTGCTGGTGGTGGAGGGGATCCCCATTACCTGTGAAGAGCTTTGAGGGGAGTGTCCAGAAAAGCGCTATAGATTATTTAGGATTAAGGATTATGAAGAGTAAGGATTATTGAAACTTCTTTACTTACACCTGTTGATCGGTTGAGAGCCGGCTGGCCTCTGGAAACCAAGCTGAAGGTCCCGTTGCTCGTCCTGCCCTGCGGACAGAGGAAAGCTCTTCCCGAAGCCCGTTGCCCGGGAGCCTGCAGAGGGCTGTGGGATCGAGGTGGGTGCTCAGTGGTGGCGTCCTGCTGGGCTCCCAGCTGCCACAGGGGTCTGAAAGGCCCTCCAGGGCCTCGACAGCTGAGGGCCACAGTGTTCTAAGGCCGAGTTGGTCAATGGTGGCCGAGTGATGTGAACCAGCAGACGTTCGATCTGATGTGATCTGATGTGATCTAAAATACTTTGGGATAAAAGTGCTACAGAATGGTGAGAGAAGTCTTTTGCGGGCTCCGAAGGAGTTCGGTGTCTCAGACCACACCAGCGCTGTATGCGATTACTCCACAAGAAACTTGAGTTCATCGTCCGACGCAGTGGACTACACCACCAGACCCCCCACCATGGATCGCTGTGGGAATGATGTTTTTCAAATCAACAGTCATTTCTTTTGTTTCTGACACCTTTATAAAATAAGATACGATCACTTTATTGGCCCTATACAATCTCTTGCATTAGGAATTTGTCTTTCCCAGACCCCAGCTTGTTCTCCATGAGACACACAGACAGGGAGAGAAGCTGGGGGGTCAGAGCGCAGGGTCAGCCATTTGTACAGCACCCTTAGAGGGGCTGGGGTGAAGGGCCTCGCTCAGGGGCCCAACAGAGTAGGATTCCTCTGCCAGCCGTGGGATTCGAACCGGCAGCCTTCCAGTCACAGGCGCAGATCCTGAGCCACAGAGCCACCACACCACACTTCATCTCCTGGTAAGAAGTATCAGACCAGTTGCCGAATTCGTCCGGACTGGGTCTGTGTGCTCATCCAGGCTCTGAGAGGAGGGACACTAGTACACTCTCACCAGCAGGCCTGGTGATGTAATGATTTTCAGAGTTGCTTCGATGGCTACCGCCATCGGTATATAAGAGGAAGAGATGGGGGAAATAGCACCGCCTGGTGGTGATCCAGCAGAACTACAAATGGAGTCAGAGGCCAAACCATTAACAGATACATTTTGTGTTTTATTGGCCAGAAAACTAACGATGCACATGATCAGCTGATGATCCCATTTGAAACCTGTGATTAGGTTTTCAACCAAAATGTGTGGCTGCATTGTGTGAAAGGCTGATGAGGACACAGCAAACACAAGTCTGGCAGCTGATTTATTCTAAGTGCTTATACAGAATCAATCAAAGGTTCAATCAATCAGTCAGAGTTTATTTATCAAACGCACAACAATACCACGTGCAGCAGTAGTTGCTGGCAGTGAAATGTCTGTTCTACAAGCTCACGGGGGGGGGAATCACAAAATTAAAGTTGCAAAATGAGGTGACATAATGATCGATAATAGTGCACTAGAAATTGAATGAGATAAAGTCAGACAGAGCTCAGTATAGATATAAATGGAGCTGCTCTGTGTCCAGGGTGTGTGCAGTACAGTGTGTCCCAGTAGTGCAGTTATGCTGAATACAGTGAAACTGTGTGTCCCTGTAGCCAGTACAGGTGATTTGCTGAAGGAGCTGCAGCTTGGCTGTTCAGCAGTCTTATTGCCTGGAGGTAGAAGCTGTTCCCTGATCTGTCGGACTTTGACCGAATGCGTAAGAGAAAACAGTTTGTGACTGGGATGACTGGGGTCCTCGAGAATGGACCTGGACTTCTAAAAGAAAAATCTTAGCATCATGGGCTCCCCTTCCAGGACGGCAGGCCAACTGGAGGGGGTCGGGACCTGACTGTACTGCGGTATACCATGGTATGGGACTGGCCTGCTTCTTCAAGAGTCCTGCTCGCTCATGGAGCCAGAGCTGTTGGCCTCAAGTCAAGTCTAGTCCTCTTAGGAACGGGTACGGGTGTCTAGAGCTTCCGAACAGCCCACTGCCCACCAGACAGCACCAGTGTCTACAGCAGGGGCCCCCAGTCCTGGATTAATAATAATAATAATAATAATAATAATAAAATAATTCCTTACACTTATATGGGACAATGTGCAGCTGGATGATGAGACAGCAGCTAGACCAGTGTCTACAGCAGGGGCTCCCAGTCAATTATTATTATTATCATCAACAATAATAATAATCTGTTATTGCTGTAGACTAGTGTCTACAGCAGGGCTCCAAGTCCTGGTATAACAACAACAATAATAATAATAATAATAATAATAATAATAATAATAATAATATAATAATGTCTACTGCAGGGGCTCCCACACACCTGACCTGGACTGGGGTCCTGTCCAGGGTGCGTGAGAGTGTGTGTCTGTGTGTGTCCTGGGATGGACTGGCGTCCTGTCCAGGGTGCGTGAGAGTGTGTGTCTGTGTGTGTCCTGTGATGGACTGATGTCCTGTCCAGGGTGTGTGAGAGCGTGTGTCTGTGTGTGTCCTGTGATGGACTGGTGTCCTGCCAAGGGTGTGTGAGAGTGTGTCTGTGTGTGTCCTGTGATGGACTGGTGTCCTGCCCAGGGTGTGTGAGAGTGTGTGTGAGTGTGTGTCCTGTGATGGACTGGCGTCCTGTCCAGGGTGTGTGAGAGTGTGCGTCTGTGTGTGTCCTGTGATGGACTGGCGTCCTGTCCAGGGTGTGTGAGAGTGTGTGTCTGTGTGTGTCCTGTGATGGACTGGTGTCCTGCCCAGGGTGTGTGAGAGTGTGTGTCTGTGTGTGTCCTGTGATGGACTGGTGTCCTGCCCAGGGTGTGTTCTTCCTTGTGGCCCTTGCCTGCTGCAGCTCTCCCACACGACCCTGTACCTGATAAAGTTGGATGGAACACAAGACAGGTCTCAAACGAGACGAGGCCACTCGGTTCATCCAACCTGTTTGGTAATTAGTTTTGTAATTAGTGGCTCATTAACCCCAAGAGCTCATCCAGCTGTTTCTTGAGAGCAGCCAGGGTATCGGTTTCAGGAACATGGCTGGGCAGCTTGTTACACACTCCCACCACTCTTTGTGTAAAGAAGGGAAAACTCATAGGCTTCTCTATTTGTCAGTGTACGAAACTGTCAAACCCCAGAATGTATCAGGTTGCAATATCTATTGCACATTGTCTGATGAATTTAAATTAATTGCACTTATGTATCACATTTCAGTTAACTCTTGAATTTGTAACCAGAAAAGAGGAAAAATAAATTAACTGGACCATATCCTTCCACTTACTGCGAGGTGACGTCAGGATCAGCCAATCACCGTGTGGGATACGGTGACAGACGGATTGATGTCACTTCAGAGAGTGACAGTTCTGGAGCTCCGCTTCCACCCGTCGGACGGCCATTTTGGCTCCAGTTTCCAACTGCGCGCTGGCAATCCATGTCAACGAGGAAGCAAAATGGCGCCCTTCGGTGGCTGGGTGTCCTTGGCGATGGGCCGGTCATGTGACCGCGGCGGGGGCAAAGCTCGTCGATGTAAACAACATGGCGACTCGGAGAGAAAAGACCGGGGCCTACCTGGGGATTATTCCTTAACGTAAACTCAAGCAGTGACAATAAAAAAAACCCAAGCAGTATCGATTCGCTAGTATTGATAAGCTTATTGATTGTTAAAGGAAGAACGTGCAAGACAACAACGCGATCCGCGAACGAAGCCCTAAATACAAATTTCACCAGGTACTGTATTTTCTATTTATCTGTTGAGTTTCTTGTTAAGTGTTCATTGAGCCTTTTTATGATTGTCATTTTCGGAAGGGGATTAATTCACTGAAATAGACGCGAGTCTTCCCGTGTCGTCGGTGTAACATAACGATACATTTAATTTGATTAGATAATTAGCTTGGTTAATTAGTCGAGGAGTATAAGGAAAGCATTTTGACACTGAACAACTGCCGTTTCGATTTTGGCGAGTGAGGAAACTAGACGAATTACTGATTAACCCCTCTCTCTCAGTGCAGTGTTAATGTACTGGAGTGTCCAGTCAGTGTGTCTGTATGAACCCCTCTCTCTCAGTGCAGTGTTAATGTACTGGAGTGTCCAGTCAGTGTGTCTGTATGAACCCCTCTCTCTCAGTGCAGTGTTAATGTACTGGAGTGTCCAGTCAGTCAGTGTGTCTGTATGAACCCCTCTCTCTCAGTGCAGTGTTAATGTACTGGAGTGTCCAGTCAGTCAATGTGTCTGTATGAACCCCTCTCTCTCAGTGCAGTGTTAATGTACTGGAGTGTCCAGTCAGTCAGTGTGTCTGTATTAACCCCTCTCTCTCAGTGCAGTGTTAATGTACTGGAGTGTCCAGTCAGTCAGTGTGTCTGTATGAACCCCTCTCTCTCAGTGCAGTGTTAATGTACTGGAGTGTCCAGTCAGTGTGTCTGTATGAACCCCTCTCTCTCAGTGCAGTGTTAATGTACTGGAGTGTCCAGTCAGTCAGTGTGTCTGTATGAACCCCTCTCTCTCAGTGCAGAGTTAATGTACTGGAGTGTCCAGTCAGTCAGTGTGTCTGTATGAACCCCTCTCTCTCAGTGCAGTGTTAATGTACTGGAGTGTCCAGTCAGTCAGTGTGTCTGTATGAACCCCTCTCTCTCAGTGCAGTGTTAATGTACTGGAGTGTCCAGTCAGTCAGTGTGTCTGTATGAACCCCTCTCTCTCAGTGCAGTGTTAATGTACTGGAGTGTCCAGTCAGTCAGTGTGTCTGTATTAACCCCTCTCTCTCAGTGCAGTGTTAATGTACTGGAGTGTCCAGTCAGTGTGTCTGTATGAACCCCTCTCTCTCAGTGCAGTGTTAATGTACTGGAGTGTCCAGTCAGTGTGTCTGTATGAACCCCTCTCTCTCAATGCAGTGTTAATGTACTGGAGTGTCCAGTCAGTGTGTCTGTATTAACCCCTCTCTCTCGGTGCAGTGTTAATGTACTGGAGTGTCCAGTCAGTGTGTCTGTATGAACCCCTCTCTCTCAGTGCAGTGTTAATGTACTGGAGTGTCCAGTCAGTGTGTCTGTATGAACCCCTCTCTCTCAGTACAGTGTTAATGTACTGGAGTGTCCAGTCAGTCAGTGTGTCTGTATGAACCCCTCTCTCTCAGTGCAGTGTTAATGTACTGGAGTGTCCAGTCAGTCAGTGTGTCTGTATGAACCCCTCTCTCTCAGTGCAGTGTTAATGTACTGGAGTGTCCAGTCAGTCAGTGTGTCTGTATGAACCCCTCTCTCTCAGTGCAGTGTTAATGTACTGGAGTGTCCAGTCAGTCAGTGTGTCTGTGTTAATTCCTGTCTTTACCTTTCTCAAAGTGTCGGTCTATGGGCTCTCAGTCCAGTTCTGGGATGTCCGGTCGGGCCTCCAGTGGTGACCCAGACGAGACAGAGCCAGAACGCAGCCAGAACCGGGGCCAGCAAAGCCGCAGACAGGCGAGGAGACAGTTGGACAGAGGGGCAGAGGAGCAGAGCGACAGAGGGTCCGCAGCAGAGGAGGACGTCGACTTAGCGCAAGTGCTGGCGTACCTACTGAGGAGGTAAGAGTGCAGCACTGTGTCTCTCACGGGCTTCCTGCAGGGACACTGAGTCTAGGAGAACAAACTGACACACTGTCCAGACATCCTGACACACTGTCCAGACACTGAGTCTAGGAGAACACACTGACACACTGTCCAGACACACTGACACACTGTCCAGACACTGAGTCTAGGAGAACACACTGACACACTGTGCAGACACTCTGACACACTGTCCAGACACTGAGTCTAAGAGAACACACTGACACACTGACACACTGTCCAGAAACTGAGTCTAGGAGAACACACTGTCCAGAAACACTGACACACTGACTCACTGTACAGACACACTGACACACTGTACACAGAGTCTAGGAGAACACACTGACACACTGTACAGACACAGAGTCTAGGAGAACACACTGACACACTGTCCAGACACACTGTACACTGAGTCTAGGAGAACACACTTGACACACTGTCCAGACACTGAGTCCAGGAGAACACACTGACACACTGTACTGACACACTGACACACTGTCCAGACACTGAGCCTAGGAGAACACACTTGACACACTGTCCAGACACTGAGCCTAGGAGAACACACTGACACACTGTCCAGACACTGAGTCTAGGAGAACACACTGACACACTGTCCAGACACTGAGCCTAGGAGAACACACTGACACACTGTCCAGACACTGAGCCTAGGAGAACACACTTGACACACTGTCCAGACACTGAGTCCAGGAGAACACACTGACACACTGTACTGACACACTGACACACTGTCCAGACACTGAGCCTAGGAGAACACACTTGACACACTGTCCAGACACTGAGCCTAGGAGAACACACTGACACACTGTCCAGACACTGAGTCTAGGAGAACACACTGACACACTGTCCAGACACACTGACACACTGTCCAGACACTGAGCCCAGGAGAACACACTGACACACTACTGACACACTGTCCAGACACTGAGTCTAGGAGAACACACTGACACACTGTCCAGACACTGAGTCTAGGAGAACACACTGACACACTGTCCAGACACTGAGTCTAGGAGAACACACTGACACACTGTCCAGACACTGAGCCTAGGAGAACACACTGACACACTGTCCAGACACTGAGCCTAGGAGAACACACTTGACACACTGTCCAGACACTGAGTCTAGGAGAACACACTGACACACTGTCCAGACACTGAGCCTAGGAGAACACACTTGACACACTGTCCAGACACTGAGTCCAGGAGAACACACTGACACACTGTACTGACACACTGACACACTGTCCAGACACTGAGCCTAGGAGAACACACTTGACACACTGTCCAGACACTGAGTCCAGGAGAACACACTGACACACTGTCCAGACACACTGACACACTGTCCAGACACTGAGCCCAGGAGAACACACTGACACACTACTGACACACTGTCCAGACACTGAGTCTAGGAGAACACACTGACACACTGTCCAGACACTGAGTCTAGGAGAACACACTGACACACTGTCCAGACACTGAGTCTAGGAGAACACACTGACACACTGTCCAGACACTGAGCCTAGGAGAACACACTGACACACTGTCCAGACACTGAGTCTAGGAGAACACACTGACACACTGTCCAGACACTGAGTCTAGGAGAACACACTGACACACTGTCCAGACACTGAGCCCAGGAGAACACACTGACACACTGTCCAGACACTGAGCCTAGGAGAACACACTTGACACACTGTCCAGACACTGAGCCTAGGAGAACACACTGACACACTGTCCAGACACTGAGCCCAGGAGAACACACTGACACACTGTACTGACACACTGACACACTGTCCAGACACTGAGTCTAGGAGAACACACTGACACACTGTCCAGACACTGAGTCTAGGAGAACACACTGACACACTGTCCAGACACTGAGTCTAGGAGAACACACTGACACACTGTCCAGACACTGAGTCTAGGAGAACACACTGACACACTGTCCAGACACTGAGCCTAGGAGAACACACTGACACACTGTCCAGACACTGAGTCTAGGAGAACACACTGACACACTGTCCAGACACTGAGTCTAGGAGAACACACTGACACACTGTCCAGACACTGAGCCCAGGAGAACACACTGACACACTGTCCAGACACTGAGCCTAGGAGAACACACTTGACACACTGTCCAGACACTGAGCCTAGGAGAACACACTGACACACTGTCCAGACACTGAGCCCAGGAGAACACACTGACACACTGTACTGACACACTGACACACTGTCCAGACACTGAGTCTAGGAGAACACACTGACACACTGTCCAGACACTGAGTCTAGGAGAACACACTGACACACTGTCCAGACACTGAGTCTAGGAGAACACACTGACACACTGTGCAGACACACTGACACACTGACACACTGTGCAGACACACTGGCACCCTGACACACTGTGCAGACACACTGGCACCCTGACACCCGGTCGTCTCTGTGGTGTTTAGTGGGTGTCTTCCCTTGCTCCCTCTGTCTCCGCCCCTCTTCCTGATTGGAGGGGACAGGTGCGGCTGGTCCATGGGAGCGGGGCCACGGGGCTGCAGCTCGTCCAATCGTACTCCGACTCCGACGATGACAGCGAGGGGGCGTGGGAGGGCCGCCTCGGAGACCGCTACAACCCGCCCGGTAGCTCGCCGACCGCGACCTGATCTCACACCCGCGCGCGCACACAGACCCAGTACGGCAGCGTGCTCCTGTCCACAGGCCGTTCCCACCGCTGCCTCTGGTTCCTCTGTCCAGTAGAGCAGAGCGCTGTTTTCCCTCTGCCCTGCCCCCTCACGTGCTTCACGACTCGTGTGTTCAGACTGTGCTGACACTGCTGTGACCTTTCACCTCTGACCTATATCGCACAGAGCTCAGGTATTCCTTCTGTGCTGTGATTGCGCTCACACTGCTGCGTCCTTTCACCTCTGACCTTAAGTGCCTTGTAAAATGATACTGACACACACAGTGCAGTGCTCATATCCTGCGTCTGTATGAACCCCCCTCTCCCAGTGCAGTGTTAATGTACTGGAGTGTCCAGTCAGTGTGTCTGTATGAAGCCCTCTCTCTCAGTGCAGTGTTAATGTACTGGAGTGTCCAGTCAGTCAGTGTGTCTGTATGAACCCCTCTCTCTCAGTGCAGTGTTAATGTACTGGAGTGTCCAGTCAGTCAGTGTGTCTGTATGAACCCCCCTCTCCCAGTGCAGTGTTAATGTACTGGAGTGTCCAGTCAGTCAGTGTGTCTGTATGAACCCCTCTCTCTCTCAGTGCAGTGTTAATGTACTGGAGTGTCCAGTCAGTCAGTGTGTCTGTATGAACCCCTCTCTCTCAGTGCAGTGTTAATGTACTGGAGTGTCCAGTCAGTCAGTGTGTCTGTATGAACCCCTCTCTCTCAGTGCAGTGTTAATGTACTGGAGTGTCCAGTCAGTGTGTCTGTATGAACCCCTCTCTCTCAGTGCAGTGTTAATGTACTGGAGTGTCCAGTCAGTCAGTGTGTCTGTATGAACCCCTCTCTCTCAGTGCAGTGTTAATGTACTGGAGTGTCCAGTCAGTCAGTGTGTCTGTATGAACCCCTCTCTCTCAGTGCAGTGTTAATGTACTGGAGTGTCCAGTCAGTGTGTCTGTATGAACCCCTCTCTCTCAGTGCAGTGTTAATGTACTGGAGTGTCCAGTCAGTCAGTGTGTCTGTATGAACCCCTCTCTCTCAGTGCAGTGTTATGGTACTGGAGTGTCCAGTCAGTGTTTCTGTATGAACCCCTCTCTCTCAGTGCAGTGTTAATGTACTGGAGTGTCCAGTCAGTCAGTGTGTCTGTATGAACCCCTCTCTCTCAGTGCAGTGTTAATGTTCTGGAGTGTCCAGTCAGTCAGTGTGTCTGTATGAACCCCTCTCTCAGTGCAGTGTTAATGTACTGGAGTGTCCAGTCAGTCAGTGTGTCTGTATGAACCCCTCTCTCTCAGTGCAGTGTTAATGTACTGGAGTGTCCAGTCAGTGTGTCTGTATTCACCCCTCTCTCTCAGCGCAGTGTTAATGTACTGGAGTGTCCAGTCAGTCAGGGTGTCTGTATGAACCCCTCTCTCAGTGCAGTGTTAATGTACTGGCGTGTCCAGTCAGTCAGTGTGTCTGTATGAACCCCTCTCTCTCAGTGCAGTGTTAATGTACTGGAGTGTCCAGTCAGTCAGTGTGTCTGTATGAACCCCTCTCTCTCAGTGCAGTGTTAATGTACTGGAGTGTCCAGTCAGTGTGTCTGTATGAACCCCTCTCTCTCAGTGCAGTGTTAATGTATTGGAGTGTCCAGTCAGTCAGTGTGTCTGTATGAACCCCTCTCTCTCAGTGCAGTGTTAATGTACTGGAGTGTCCAGTCAGTCAGTGTGTCTGTATGAACCCCTCTCTCTCAGTGCAGTGTTAATGTACTGGAGTGTCCAGTCAGTCAGTGTGTCTGTATGAACCCCTCTCTCTCAGTGCAGTGTTATGGTACTGGAGTGTCCAGTCAGTGTGTCTGTATGAACCCCTCTCTCTCAGTGCAGTGTTAATGTACTGGAGTGTCCAGTCAGTCAGTGTGTCTGTATGAACCCCTCTCTCTCAGTGCAGTGTTAATGTACTGGAGTGTCCAGTCAGTCAGTGTGTCTGTATGAACCCCTCTCTCTCAGTGCAGTGTTAATGTACTGGAGTGTCCAGTCAGTGTGTCTGTATTCACCCCTCTCTCTCAGCGCAGTGTTAATGTACTGGAGTGTCCAGTCAGTCAGGGTGTCTGTATGAACCCCTCTCTCAGTGCAGTGTTAATGTACTGGAGTGTCCAGTCAGTCAGTGTGTCTGTATGAACCCCTCTCTCTCAGTGCAGTGTTAATGTACTGGAGTGTCCAGTCAGTCAGTGTGTCTGTATGAACCCCTCTCTCTCAGTGCAGTGTAAATGTACTGGAGTGTCCAGTCAGTCAGTGTGTCTGTATGAACCCCTCTCTCTCAGTGCAGTGTTAATGTACTGGAGTGTCCAGTCAGTCAGTGTGTCTGTATGAACCCCTCTCTCTCAGTGCAGTGTTAATGTACTGGAGTGTCCAGTCAGTCAGTGTGTCTGTATGAACCCCTCTCTCTCAGTGCAGTGTTAATGTACTGGAGTGTCCAGTCAGTGTGTCTGTATGAACCCCTCTCTCTCAGTGCAGTGTTAATGTACTGGAGTGTCCAGTCAGTCAGTGTGTCTGTATGAACCCCTCTCTCTCAGTGCAGTGTTAATGTACTGGAGTGTCCAGTCAGTCAGTGTGTCTGTATGAACCCCTCTCTCTCAGTGCAGTGTGTATTAACCCCTCTGTCTGTGTCAGTGGACGCTCACCCTGACACGCAGGAAGTGGACTGCAGTGAGATCAGGACTCGGATCCTCTTGGCCACGGCCTCCTCAGGGTCCCGGAGTCCCCGCAGCTTCACTCAGATGCTCAGAGAGGTGAGAGCTCAGGGATGGGTGGGTATTGGTGTAATTGTGTGTTTGTGTGCGCCGGCAGTTTCAGGGCAGCGTTGTGTGGTGGTTGTTTTTCTTCAGTTGTGCGGTTATTTGTTGTGCTGTGGTTCAGTGACCTCCCTGTGTGATGGTTGTGTTGTGTGACTGTTGTGTTGTTGTTCCAGAGGGAGCAGGGTCGCTGCCTGGGCTCCAGTTTCTCTCACGGAGAGTGCAGCAACATCCGCTCACAGTGAGTACACAACCTGCACAGCATACTCAACACACACTGCTACACTGTACGCACAACACTGCACAGCACACACTGCTGTACAGCACACACTGCTACACAGCCCTGCACTACACATGCTGCTGCACAACACTGCACAGCACACAACTCTGCACAGCACACACTGATATACAGTACAACAGACTGCTACACAGCTCTGCACAGCACACAACACTGTACAGCGCACACTGATACACAACACACACTGATACACAGCACTGATACACAAAACATACTGATGCCCAGCACACAACACTATACAGCGCACACTGATACACAACACACACTGCTACACATCTCTGCGCAGCACACAGCACTGTACAGCGCACACTGATACAAAATACACATTGATACACAGCTCTGCACAGAACACAACACTGTACAACATGCACTGATACACAACACACACTGATACACAGCTCTGCACAGCACACAACACTGTACAGCGCACACTGATACACAACACACACTGCTACACGGCACTGCTACACATCACACACTGCTACACATCTCTGCACAGCACACAGCACTGTACAGCGCACACTGATACATAATACAAATTGATACACAGCTCTGCACAGAACACAACACTGTACAACATGCACTGATACACAACACACACTGATACACAGCTCTGCACAGCACACAACATTGCACAGCGCACACTGATACACAACACACACTGCTACACGGCACTGCTACACATCACACACTGCTACACATCTCTACACAGCACTGTACAGCACACACTGATACACAATACACATTGATACACAGCTCTGCACAGAACACAACACTGTGCAACATGCACTGATACACAACACACACTGATACACAGCTCTGCACAGCACACAACACTGTACAGCGCACACTTATACACAACACACACTGCTACACGGCACTGCTACACATCACACACTGCTACACATCTCTGCACAGCACACAGCACTGTACAGCGCACACTGATACACAATACAAATTGATACACAGCTCTGCACAGAACACAACACTGTGCAACATGCACTGATACACAACACACACTGATACACAGCTCTGCACAGCACACAACACTGTACAGCGCACACTAATACACAACACACATTGATACAGAGCTCTGCACAGCACACAACACTGTACAGCGCACACTAATACACAACACACACTGATACACAGCTCTGCACAGCACACAACACTGTACAGCGCACACTAATACACAACACACATTGATACAGAGCTCTGCACAGCACACAACACTGTACAACGCACACTGATACACAACACACACTGCTACACATCTCTGCACAGCACACAGCACTGCACAGCGCACACTGCCTGGCAAGCCTGCGCAGGAAGCTCCTGGCTGCAGGGGGCGCTGTTTGCTGTTGCCCTGGGCCGTAGAGCTCGTCCTCTAGGTGTCGCTCCTGTGACCTGCCCCTGCGCTCCCACAGTGGCCCGATCCCACAGCGAGCGGCCGGGAGTCACGTCTGCTCATCTGCTCTCCTTCCAGTTTCCTGCCCAACTATGTGACGTACAAGGACATCTATCAGCAGAAGGTGTTCTGTGGAGTTTACTCTGAGGATGGCAGACTGTTCCTCTCGGCCTGCCAGGGTCAGTGTCTCTCTCCTTCTGAATGTGTGTCTGTATGAACCCCTCTCTCAGCGCAGTGTTAATGTACTGGAGTGTCCAGTCAGTGTGTCTGTATGAACCCCTCTCTCTCAGTGCAGTGTTAATGTACTGGAGTGTCCAGTCAGTCAGTGTGTCTGTATGAACCCCTCTCTCTCAGTGCAGTGTTAATGTACTGGAGTGTCCGGTCAGTCAGTGTGTCTGTATGAACCCCTCTCTCTCAGTGCAGTGTTAATGTACTGGAGTGTCCAGTCAGTCAGTGTGTCTGTATGAACCCCTCTCTCTCAGTGCAGTGTTAATGTACTGGAGTGTCCAGTCAGTGTCTGTATGAACCCCTCTCTCTCAGTGCAGTGTTAATGTACTGGAGTGTCCAGTCAGTGTGTCTGTATGAACCCCTCTCTCTCAGTGCAGTGTTAATGTACTGGAGTGTCCAGTCAGTCAGTGTGTCTGTATGAACCCCTCTCTCTCAGTGCAGTGTTAATGTACTGGAGTGTCCAGTCAGTCAGTGTGTCTGTATGAACCCCTCTCTCTCAGTGCAGTGTTAATGTACTGGAGTGTCCAGTCAGTGTGTCTGTATGAACCCCTCTCTCTCAGAGCAGTGTTAATGTACTGGAGTGTCCAGTCAGTGTGTCTGTATGAACCCCTCTCTCTCAGTGCAGTGTTAATGTACTGGAGTGTCCAGTCAGTCAGTGTGTCTGTATGAACCCCTCTCTCTCAGTGCAGTGTTAATGTACTGGAGTGTCCAGTCAGTCAGTGTGTCTGTATGAACCCCTCTCTCTCAGTGCAGTGTTAATGTACTGGAGTGTCCAGTCAGTCAGTGTGTCTGTATGAACCCCTCTCTCTCAGTGCAGTGTTAATGTACTGGAGTGTCCAGTCAGTGTGTCTGTATGAACCCCTCTCTCTCAGTGCAGTGTTAATGTACTGGAGTGTCCAGTCAGTGTGTCTGTATGAACCCCTCTCTCTCAGTGCAGTGTTAATGTACTGGAGTGTCCAGTCAGTCAGTGTGTCTGTATGAACCCCTCTCTCTCAGTGCAGTGTTAATGTACTGGAGTGTCCAGTCAGTCAGTGTGTCTGTATGAACCCCTCTCGTCTTACCCTCCTGTCTCTCTCAGATCAGAACGTGCGGCTGTATGACACCAGCTCCGGCCGGTTCCGAGTGATCCGTACAGTGAAGGCCCGTGATGTTGGCTGGAGTGTGCTGGATGTCGCCTTCACCCCAGACGGACACAACCTGTTGTACTCCAGCTGGTCTGACTACAGTGAGTTGCGATGGGGAGAGGGGGAGGGGGCTCCCAAAATTCCACCAGCATGTTGGGTTACCAATAGCGATCCATCAGCCTGTCCTTGTGGAATCCCCGGATATCGAGTCGGGAACGGCCCTTTTGTAAATAAGAGCCCCTTGTTCATGGTATTTAATCAAGTTTTAGTCTGCTTCGAAGGACAGTTTGAGTTGGAATCGTGGGTCCAGGTTGGGATTTCACTTGGAATCGCAGGTGACGGTTGGGTTTTCCGTTGGAATCGCGTGTCCAGGTTGGATTTACAGGTCCAGCTTTGGGTTTTGTTTGGTGCGGGTCCAGGTTGGGATGTCTGTGGAATCGCAGGTCCAGGTTGGGATGTCTGTGGGAATCGGGGGTCCAGGTTGGGATGTCTGTGGAATCGCAGGTCCAGGTTGGGATGTCTGTGGAATCGAGGGTCCAGGTTGGGATGTCTGTGGAATCGCAGGTGCAGGTTGGGATGTCTGTGGAATCGGGGGTCCAGGTTGGGATGTCTGTGGAATCGCGGGTCCAGGTTGGGATGTCTGTGGAATCGCAGGTGCAGGTTGGGATGTCTGTGGAATCGGGGGTCCAGGTTGGGATGTCTGTGGAATCGGGGGTCCAGGTTGGGATGTCTGTGGGAATCGGGGGTCCAGGTTGGGATGTCTGTGGGTATCGGGGGTCCAGGTTGGGATGTCTGTGGAATCGAGGGTCCAGGTTGGGATGTCTGTGGAATCGCAGGTGCAGGTTGGGATGTCTGTGGAATCGGGGGTCCAGGTTGGGATGTCTGTGGAATCGGGGGTCCAGGTTGGGATGTCTGTGGGAATCGGGGGTCCAGGTTGGGATGTCTGTGGAATCGGGGGGCCAGGTTGGGATGTCTGTGGAATCGGGGGGCCAGGTTGGGATGTCTGTGGAATCGCAGGTGCAGGTTGGGATGTCTGTGGAATCGGGGGTCCAGGTTGGGATGTCTGTGGGAATCGGGGGTCCAGGTTGGGATGTCTGTGGAATCGGGGGGCCAGGTTGGGATGTCTGTGGAATCGGGGGTCCAGGTTGGGATGTCTGTGGAATCGCAGGTGCAGGTTGGGATGTCTGTGGAATCGCGGGTCCAGGTTGGGATGTCTGTGGAATCGGGGGGCCAGGTTGGGATGTCTGTGGAATCGGGGGGCCAGGTTGGGATGTCTGTGGAATCGGGGGTCCAGGTTGGGATGTCTGTGGAATCGCAGGTCCAGGTTGGGATGTCTGTGGAATCGGGGGTCCAGGTTGGGATGTCTGTGGAATCGGGGGTCCAGGTTGGGATGTCTGTGGGAATCGGGGGTCCAGGTTGGGATGTCTGTGGGAATCGGGGGTCCAGGTTGGGATGTCTGTGGGAATCGGGGGTCCAGGTTGGGATGTCTGTGGGAATCGGGGGTCCAGGTTGGGATGTCTGTGGAATCGGGGGTCCAGGTTGGGATGTCTGTGGGAATCGGGGGGCCAGGTTGGGATGTCTGTGGAATCGCAGGTGCAGGTTGGGATGTCTGTGGAATCGGGGGTCCAGGTTGGGATGTCTGTGGAATCAGGGGTCCAGGTTGGGATGTCTGTGGGAATCGGGGGTCCAGGTTGGGATGTCTGTGGGAATCGGGGGTCCAGGTTGGGATGTCTGTGGAATCGGGGGTCCAGGTTGGGATGTCTGTGGAATCGGGGGTCCAGGTTGGGATGTCTGTGGGAATCGTGGGTCCAGGTTGGGATATTGGTTGGAATCGCAGGTGCAGGCTGGGAATGGAGGAAGCCCAGTGGGTGATTTTGCGTCTCTGATTGCAGTTCATGTGTGCAGCCTGGATGGCGACAATGAGACTCACACAGCGCTGGATCTCAAGTGAGTATAGTGTCATGTTGAACAACAGGAGTGTGTGTTGTGTTGTGTTGTGTGTGGAAGAGTGATTTGCTTACAGCAGAATCATCCTGGGCTAATTTTGTTGTCTGAGTGATCCTGAGTCAGCTGTATTGTGTGAATGATCGATGGCCGGTTGTGTTGTTAGGTTTTGTGTGTTGTATTAATAATCCTTTACTGGGTGTGTTGTGTAATCTGGAAGTCCTGTGCTGACTGTGGTATGGTGTTTTGTGTTGACACTCGGTGGTTGTGTGCATTGGTACTGAAGTAGTTACGTTGTGATCTGTTGTGTTGTGATGGTTGGTGTGCATGTTTTTACTGAAGAAGTTGTGTTCTGTTGTGATGGAGGTCATCCACGCTGGTATTGAAGTAGTTGTGTTGTGATGTGTTGTACTGAAGAAGTTGTGGTGTGTTGTTTTGTGAAGTACTTGTTTTGTACTTGTATGTTGTGATATGTTGGGTTTTGTTGTGATGTGCGCTCTGGTGCTGAAGGAGTTGTGTTGTGTGCTGATGTGTGTGCTGGTGCTTAAGAAGTTGTTGTGTGCTGATGTGTGTGCTGGTGCTGAAGGAGTTGTGTTGTGTGGTGATGTGCCCTGGTGCTGAAGGAGTTGTGGTGTGTTGTGTACTGATGTGTGCAAGCTCCTGCTGAAGAAGCTGTGTTGTGTTGTATATTGATGTGCGCCGGTGCTGAGGGAGTTGTGTTGTGTGGTGTTGTACGGGCTGCTGCTGAAGGAGTTGTGTTGTATTGTGTGTGCTGATGTACGCTGCTGCTGAAGGGGTTGCGTTGTGTGGTGTTGTACGCACTGCTTTTAAAGGAGTTGTGTTGTGTGGTGTTGTGCGCGCTGCTGCTGAAGGAGTTGTGTTGTGTGGTGTTGCGCGCTGCTGCTGAAGGAGTTGTGGGGTGTTGTGTGCTGCTGCTGAAGGAGTTGTGGGGTGTTGTGTGGTGTTTTGTGCTGCTACTGAAGGAGCTGTGGGGTATTGTGTGGTGTTGTGTGCTGCTGCTGAAGGAGTTGTGTGGTGTTGTGCGCTGCTGCTGAAGGAGTTGTGGGGTGGTGTGTGGTGTTGTGCGCTGCTGCTGAAGGAGTTGTGGGGTGTTGTGTGGTGTTGTGTTCTGCTGCTGAAGGAGTTGTGTGGTGTTGTGTTCTGCTGCTGAAGGAGTTGTGTGGTGTTGTGCACGCTGCTGCTGAAGGAGTTGTGTGGTGGTGTGCATGCTGCTGCTGAAGGAGTTGTGGGGTGTTGTGTGCTGCTGCTGAAGGAGTTGTGGGGTGTTGTGTGGTGTTGTGTGTGCTGCTGCTGAAGGAGTTGTGGGGTGTTGTGTGGTGTTGTGCGCGCTGCTGCTGAAGGAGTTTTGGGGTGTTGTGTGGTGTTGTGTGCTGCTGCTGAAGGAGTTGTGGGGTGTTGTGTGGTGTTGTGTTCTGCTGCTGAAGGAGTTGTGGGGTGTTGTGTGGTGTTGTGTGCTGCTGCTGAAGGAGTTTTGGGGTGTTGTGTGGTGTTGTGCGCTGCTGCTGAAGGAGTTGTGGGGTGTTGTGTGGTGTTGTGTGCTGCTGCTGAAGGAGTTTTGGGGTGTTGTGGGGTGTTGTGTGCTGCTGCTGAAGGAGTTGTGTGGTGTTGTGTGCTGCTGCTGAAGGAGTTGTGTGGTGTTGTGTGCTGCTGCTGAAGGAGTTGTGTGGTGTTGTGTGCTGCTGCTGAAGGAGTTGTGGGGTGTTGTGTGGTGTTGTGTGCTGCTGCTGAAGGAGTTGTGGGGTGTTGTGTGGTGTTGTGTGCTGCTGCTGAAGGAGTTGTGTTTCTCTCTCTGTGTCTCAGTCCCGACGAGAGAAGATTCTGCGTTTTTTCTCTGACCGTGTCGTCGGATGGAAAAGAGATTCTGGGAGGGTAGGTCTGTGTGTTGTTGTCTCTCTGCGTCTGTTGTGTCTCTGTGAATGTCTTTCTCTTTGCCTAGCTCTTATCTAAGGGTGTGTGTTTGTGTGCTCTTCTGCCATTATGTGAATTATCTGTGTTTGTCAGTGTCTCTCTGTGTTACTGTGTCTCTGTGCTGTGTATGTTTTGAACATCACTGACTCTGTCTTTGAGTGTCACTATCTCTGTTTGTATGTGTTTTGTGTTGTCTTGCTGTAACTGTGTGTGTCATTTTCTCAGAGCTTGTGTGTTGTGTGTGTCTTTTCACAATCTCATGAATGTGTTGTGTGTGTTCCTATCTGCGTTTGTGTTGTGCATGTGCGTGTCACTGTCTCTGTGTTGTAGCCGTTTGCGTGTCACTTTCTGTTTTTTGTGTGTGCAAGTGTCACTGTCTCTGTGTTGTGTGTGCTGGGTAGCTTTCACAGTCCTTAGATCTATCCTCTATTGTCTGTCTGCCTGTCTCTCTCTCTCAGGGCACTCAGACAGCTGCCCGCCTCTCTCTCTCAGAGCAGTCAGATAATTGCCTGTCTCTCTCTCAGAGAAGTCTAACATTCACCTGTCTCTCTCAGAGCAGTCAGACAGACGCCTGTCTCTCTCTCTCGGAGCAGTCAGACAGACGCCTGTCTCTCTCTCTCGGAGCAGTCAGACAGACGCCTGTCTCTCTCTCTCGGAGCAGTCAGACAGACGCCTGTCTCTCTCTCTCGGAGCAGTCAGACAGATTCTTGTCTCTCTCTCTTGGATCAGTCAGATAACTGCCTGTCTCTCTCTCTCTCAGAGGAGTCTAACATTCACCTGTCTCTCTCTCTCAGGGCACTCAGTCAGCTGCCTGTCTCTCTCTCTCTGAGCAGTCAGACGGATTCCTGTCTCTCAGAGCAGTCAGATAACTGCCTGTCTCTCTCTCTCATTCACCTGTCTCTCTCTCTCAGGGCACTCAGTCAGCTGCCTGTCTCTCTCTCTCTGAGCAGTCAGACAGCTGCCTCTCTCTCTCTCCCGGAGCAGTCAGACAGACGCCTGTCTCTCTCTCTCGGAGCAGTCAGACAGACGCCTGTCTCTCTCTCTCGGAGCAGTCAGACAGATTCTTGTCTCTCTCTCGGAGCAGTCGGATAACTGCCTGTCTCTCTCTCTCTCAGAGAAGTCTAACATTCACCTGTCTCTCTCTCAGGGCACTCAGTCAGCTGCCTGTCTCTCTCTCTCTCTGAGCAGTCAGACGGATTCCTGTCTCTCTCGCAGAGCAGTCAGATAACTGCCTGTCTCTCTCTCTCATTCACCTGTCTCTCTCTCTCGGGGCACTCAGTCAGCTGC
Source organism: Lepisosteus platostomus (assembly GCF_059453375.1). Taxonomy (NCBI): domain Eukaryota; kingdom Metazoa; phylum Chordata; class Actinopteri; order Semionotiformes; family Lepisosteidae; genus Lepisosteus; species Lepisosteus platostomus. Next base: position 13,953,191 of record NC_142616.1, read on the forward strand.
CTGTCTCTCTCTTTCAGGGCCAACGATGGCTGCCTGTACGTCTACGACCGGGAGCAGAACAGGAGGACACTGAAGGTGCCCGTGACGTCCAGCAGTGTCCCCGGGGTCAGTGTGATCAGTGTGAGTGGTGCTGTCGGTGGGCGTGGCGCTGACCGCTCTCCCTCTCTGCGCCCCAGATCGACGCCCACGAGGACGATGTGAACGCCGTGGCGTTCGCCGACGGCTCCTCGCAGATCGTGCTGTCGGGCAGCGACGACGCGCTGTGCAAGGTCTGGGACAGGCGGACCCTCAGAGAGGACAGGCCACAGCCTGTGGGCCAGCTGGCCGGACACCGGGATGGCATCACCTTCATACACAGCAAGGTACTCTCCAGGGTGGGGTTAATATACCAATACATAAGGAGTGTCCAGTCAGTCAGTGTGTCTGTATGAACCCCTCTCTCTCAGTGCAGTGTTAATGTACTGGAGTGTCCAGTCAGTCAGTGTGTCTGTATGAACCCCTCTCTCTCAGTGCAGTGTTAATGTACTGGAGTGTCCAGTCAGTCAGTGTGTCTGTATGAACCCCTCTCTCTCAGTGCAGTGTTAATGTACTGGAGTGTCCAGTCAGTCAGTGTGTCTGTATGAACCCCTCTCGCTCAGTGCAGTGTTAATGTACTGGAGTGTCCAGTCAGTCAGTGTGTCTGTATGAACCCCTCTCTCTCAGTGCAGTGTTAATGTACTGGAGTGTCCAGTCAGTCAGTGTGTCTGTATGAACCCCTCTCTCTCAGTGCAGTGTTAATGGACTGGAGTGTCCAGTCAGTCAGTGTGTCTGTATGAACCCCTCTCTCTCAGTGCAGTGTTAATGTACTGGAGTGTCCAGTCAGTGTGTCTGTATGAACCCCTCTCTCTCAGTGCAGTGTTAATGTACTGGAGTGTCCAGTCAGTGTGTCTGTATGAACCCCTCTCTCTCAGTGCAGTGTTAATGTACTGGAGTGTCCAGTCAGTCAGTGTGTCTGTATGAACCCCTCTCTCTCTGTCAGGGTGATGGTCGCTACCTGATCAGTAACTCTAAGGATCAGTCCATCAAGCTGTGGGACGTGCGGCGCTTCTCCCCCAAGGAGGGCCTGGCTGCCTCGCGCCTGGCCGTCACGCAGCAGAACTGGGACTACCGCTGGCAGCAGGTCCCCCAGAGAGGTAGGCCGAGGCGGCGACGGGGGGCTGGGGTTCGGCAGGGCTCTGGGCCAGTCCTGCACCAGGCTGCCAGTGTGTGCTCTGTCTCTCCTCCGATTTGCACCCTCATAGACCGGCACCTCTGTGTCTCTCAGACTGGGGGTGATTTTGTCAGATCGCCGTGATTTGGACAGTTGTTGTGCTGCTCCGGGTCACAGAGGACCGCGCAAGCGGCAGGACCTCTCTCCTCATGCCCTGTCTCTCTCTCCCCCCTCAGCCCTGAAGAGACACAAGCTGACGGGTGACACCTCGGTCATGACCTACCGGGGTCACGGGGTCCTGCACACACTCATTCGCTGCCGATTCTCTCCGGAGTTCAGCACCGGACAGCGCTTCATCTACACAGGGTGCTCGACTGGCAGAGTCGTCAGTGAGTCCGTCTCTCCCCGTCTTTCCCCGTCTCTCTGCTGACTGCTGTCTGTCTCAGGTCCTAAAGGTGTTCTGTAATGTCCAGTCAGTGTGTCTGTATGAACCCCTCTCTCTCAGTGCAGTGTTAATGTACTGGAGTGTCCAGTCAGTCAGTGTGTCTGTATGAACCCCTCTCTCTCAGTGCAGTGTTAATGTACCGGAGTGTCCAGTCAGTCAGTGTGTCTGTATGAACCCCTCTCTCTCAGTGCAGTGTTAATGTACTGGAGTGTCCAGTCAGTGTGTCTGTATTAACCCCTCTCTCTCAATCTCAGTCTACGATGTGCTGACTGGCTGCGTAGTATCCCGGCTCTCCGACCATGATGCCTGTGTTCGAGATGTCAGCTGGCACCCCTATGAGGCAAACATCATAAGCAGTTCTGTGAGTTCTGTGTGTGGCTGATCATGTGTTTGACTGTTCATATCTTCTCTCTCCTCATGCCCTCGTGCCTTTCCGCCTGTGTGTGTCTGACTCTGTGCATTTCCGACTGTAAATCTGTCCGTGTGCATGCCCAATAGTGTGTCTGCTCGTGTGTGTATCTAAATGCATGCATGTCTGGTTGTGCATGTCTAACTGTAGGTGTGCGTGATTGTGCAAGTGTCTGACTGTATGCATGCCTGATTGTGTGGCTGTGCGCTTCTGACTTTATGGCTGCTCAATTGTGTGTCTGACTGTATGCTTGTCCGATTGTGCATTTGACTATATGCGTGTCTGGCTGTATGAGTGCCTGATTGTGTGTCTGGCTGTATGCATGTCCGAATTTGTGCGTGCCTGATTGCATTTCTGACTGTATGCGTGCGTGTCTGACTGTATGCTTGCCCGATTGTACATCTGACTGAATGCACGCCTAATTGTGTGTCTGACTGTAAGCATTTCTGACTGTAAGCATTTCTGACTGTATGCATGTCTGACTGTATGGATGCCTGATTGTGTTTCTGGCTGTATGCGTGCCTGATTGTGTGTCTGGCTGTATGCATGTCGGGCTGTATGCATGTCTGATTGTGTGCCCGACTGTATGTGTGCCCTGTTGGTGTCCGTGTGTTCCGGTGTTGCGGTCTGTTTTCGCGCCTGACCTCTCTGCCTCCCTGTCTGTCTCTCCCGCAGTGGGACGGAGGGGTGCGTCTCTGGGAGCACAGGCAGAGCCACCTGTTTGACGAGGAGCGGGAGAGGGAGAGGGCGCCTGACATGGAGGAGGAGGAGGAGGGGGAGACGGAGTGAGAGTGGGGTGTGCAGGACCGCTACCCCCGAACACAGAACTGCAGGACGGAGAACGGAGGGGGAGTTAACGAGCAGCTGGAGAGATGCTCTTCTGATCTTTTATGTAGGGTTTCATGTTCAGTGTTTTATTATAAAGAAAATACTTGGAGGGCTGAACACAATATTTTGTAAACTATTGTAAAATTCTCCTGCCTATAGATGGCAGCAAACGTGGGCAATAGTGTGTGTGGGTCAGTGTGTTTGAGCTCGGGTCTGTGTGTAGGTGTGGGTCAGTGTGTTTGAGTGCAGGTCTGTGTGTAGGTGTGGGTCAGTGTGTTTGAGTGCAGGTCTGTGTGTAAGTGTGGGTCAGTGTGTTTGAGCGCAGGTCTGTGTGTAGGTGTGGGTCAGTGTGTTTGAGTGCAGGTCTGTGTGTAGGTGTGGGTCAGTGTGTTTGAGTGCAGGTCTGTGTGTAGGTGTGGGTCAGTGTGTTTGAGCGCAGGTCTGTGTGTAGGTGTGGGTCAGTGTGTTTGAGCGCAGGTCTGTGTGTAAGTGTGGGTCAGTGTGTTTGAGTGCAGGTCTGTGTGTAGGTGTGGGTCAGTGTGTTTAAGCTCAGGTCTGTGTGTAGGTGTGGGTCAGTGTGTTTGAGCGCAGGTCTGTGTGTAGGTGTGGGTCAGTGTGTTTAAGCTCAGGTCTGTGTGTAGGTGTGGGTCAGTGTGTTTGAGCGCAGGTCTGTGTGTAGGTGTGGGTCAGTGTGTTTGAGCTCAGGTCTGTGTGTAGGTGTGGGTCAGTGTGTTTGAGCTCAGGTCTGTGTGTAGGTGTGGGTCAGTGTGTTTGAGCTCGGGTCTGTGTGTAGGTGTGGGTCAGTGTGTTTGAGCTCGGGTCTGTGTGTAGGTGTGGGTCAGTGTGTTTGAGCGCAGGTCTGTGTGTAGGTGTGGGTCAGTGTGTTTGAGCGCAGGTCTGTGTGTAGGTGTGGGTCAGTGTGTTTGAGCGCAGGTCTGTGTGTAGGTGTGGGTCAGTGTGTTTGAGCGCAGGTCTGTGTGTAGGTGTGGGTCAGTGTGTTTGAGCTCAGGTCTGTGTGTAGGTGTGGGTCAGTGTGTTTGAGCGCAGGTCTGTGTGTAGGTGTGGGTCAGTGTGTTTGAGCGCAGGTCTGTGTGTAGGTGTGGGTCAGTGTGTTTGAGCGCAGGTCTGTGTGTAGGTGTGGGTCAGTGTGTTTGAGCGCAGGTCTGTGTGTAGGTGTGGGTCAGTGTGTTTGAGCGCAGGTCTGTGTGTAGGTGTGGGTCAGTGTGTTTGAGCGCAGGTCTGTGTGTAGGTGTGGGTCAGTGTGTTTGAGCGCAGGTCTGTGTGTAGGTGTGGGTCAGTGTGTTTGAGCGCAGGTCTGTGTGTAGGTGTGGGTCAGTGTGTTTGAGCGCAGGTCTGTGTGTAGGTGTGGGTCAGTGTGTTTGAGCTCAGGTCTGTGTGTAGGTGTGGGTCAGTGTGTTTGAGCGCAGGTCTGTGTGTAGGTGTGGGTCAGTGTGTTTGAGCGCAGGTCTGTGTGTAGGTGTGGGTCAGTGTGTTTGAGCTCGGGTCTGTGTGTAGGTGTGGGTCAGTGTGTTTGAGTGCAGGTCTGTGTGTAGGTGTGGGTCAGTGTGTTTGAGCGCAGGTCTGTGTGTAGGTGTGGGTCAGTGTGTTTGAGCTCGGGTCTGTGTGTAGGTGTGGGTCAGTGTGTTTGAGTGCAGGTCTGTGTGTAGGTGTGGGTCAGTGTGTTTGAGTGCAGGTCTGTGTGTAGGTGTGGGTCAGTGTGTTTGAGCGCAGGTCTGTGTGTAAGTGTGGGTCAGTGTGTTTGAGTGCAGGTCTGTGTGTAGGTGTGGGTCAGTGTGTTTAAGCTCAGGTCTGTGTGTAGGTGTGGGTCAGTGTGTTTGAGCGCAGGTCTGTGTGTAGGTGTGGGTCAGTGTGTTTGAGCTCGGGTCTGTGTGTAGGTGTGGGTCAGTGTGTTTGAGTGCAGGTCTGTGTGTAGGTGTGGGTCAGTGTGTTTGAGCGCAGGTCTGTGTGTAGGTGTGGGTCAGTGTGTTTGAGCGCAGGTCTGTGTGTAGGTGTGGGTCAGTGTGTTTGAGCACAGGTCTGTGTGAGTGAGTGCGTGTGTTTGAGCACATTGATCAGTGTGCGTTTGACCGTGCCAGTGTGTTTGACCTTGTGTTGGTGTGCGCGAGTGTGCAGGTGTGTATGCGATCAATCATTGTGAGTGTGTAGAGAGCGCATCTGAGTGTTTCTATCAGGTTGTGTGTAGTGTTAGAGTACACCCGCGTTTGTGTTTGTGCGAGTGAATGTGGGTCTATTTGTGTGGATCAGTGTGTGTGTATGTCAGCGTGTCAGTGTATATTCACTGCAAGAGGTACCAGGTTTCAGTGTGTGTGGGTCTCACCTTTAAAATGTACATTAATAATAAAATTCACAAGATATTTCCCGTATCCCCTGTTGTCTGTGTGGTGAGAGAGACGCGGCAGGCGCTGGAGGTGTGTGGATCAGTGGAGCGTCCTGCACTGTGGGTCCCCAGGCCTGTCCCTTGAGGCACGCCTCTGCTGTCTGGTTCGGCCCCAGACTCCCAGGTGTCCGCGCTGCTCTGTGGCGGGTCTGGTCTAGAAACATTCGCTCTACTCTTCCAAGGCCAAGGGGGGGTGTACGAGCAGGCGGTGGCGTGGAGCCCGTGCCCCGGTCTGCCCTGGCGCTGGGAGAGGGGGGTGTGCGAGGGGTCAGTGGCGTGGAGCCCGTGCCCCGGTCTGCCCTGGCGCTGGGAGAGGGGGTGTGCGAGGGGTCAGTGGCGTGGAGCCCGTGCCCCGGTCTGCCCTGGCGCTGGGAGAGGGGGTGTGCGAGGGGTCAGTGGCGTGGAGCCCGTGCCCCGGTCTGCCCTGGCGCTGGGAGAGGGGTGTGTGCGAGGGGTCAGTGGCGTGGAGCCCGTGCCCATGTCTGCCCTGGCGCTGGGAGAGGGGTGTGTGCGAGGGGTCAGTGGCGTGGAGCCCGTGCCCATGTCTGCCCTGGCGCTGGGAGAGGGGGGTGTGCGAGGGGTCAGTGGCGTGGAGCCCGTGCCCCGGTCTGCCCTGGCGCTGGGAGAGGGGGGTGTGCGAGGGGTCAGTGGTGTGGAGCCTGTGCCCCGGTCTGCCCTGGCGCTGGGAGAGGGGGGTGTGCGAGGGGTCAGTGGTGTGGAGCCTGTGCCCCGGTCTGCCCTGGCGCTGGGAGAGCGGTGTGTGCGAGGGGTCAGTGGCGTGGAGCCCGTGCCCATGTCTGCCCTGGTGCTGGGAGAGGGGTGTGTGCGAGGGGTCAGTGGCGTGGAGCCCGTGCCCCGGTCTGCCCTGGCGCTGGGAGAGGGGGGTGTGCGAGGGGTCAGTGGCGTGGAGCCCGTGCCCCGGTCTGCCCCGGCGCTGGGAGAGGGGGGTGTGCGAGGGGTCAGTGGTGTGGAGCCCGTGGCCATGTCTGCCCTGGCGCTGGGAGAGGGGGGTGTGCGAGGGGTCAGTGGCGTGGAGCCCGTGCCCATGTCTGCCCTGGCGCTGGGAGAGGGGTGTGTGCGAGGGGTCAGTGGTGTGGAGCCTGTGCCCATGTCTGCCCCGGCGCTGGGAGAGGGGGGTGTGCGAGGGGTCAGTGGCGTGGAGCCTGTGCCCATGTCTGCCCTGGCGCTGGGAGAGGGGGGTGTGCGAGGGGTCAGTGGCGTGGAGCCCGTGCCCCGGTCTGCCCTGGCGCTGGGAGAGGGGGGTGTGCGAGGGGTCAGTGGCGTGGAGCCCGTGCCCATGTCTGCCCTGGCGCTGGGAGAGGGGTGTGTGCGAGGGGTCAGTGGCGTGGAGCCCGTGCCCCGGTCTGCCCTGGCGCTGGGAGAGGGGGGTGTGCGAGGGGTCAGTGGTGTGGAGCCCGTGCCCATGTCTGCCCTGGCGCTGGGAGAGGGGTGTGTGCGAGGGGTCAGTGGTGTGGAGCCCGTGCCCCGGTCTGCCCTGGCGCTGGGAGAGGGGGGTGTGCGAGGGGTTAGTGGTGTGGAGCCCGTGCCCCGGTCTGCCCTGGCGCTGGGAGAGGGGGGTGTGCGAGTGATCTGTGGCGTGGAGCGTACTAATGTACTAACACACTACACTGCACACGACGTGAACATCCAGCGCACACACGCTACACTATTTACAGCGTGAACATACTAGCAGGGCGTCCCAGAGGCCCACATCCTCACCAGCCAGGAAACCCAGAGGTGAGGAAGAAGGACAGAACCAGAAGCCACAGGAAGAGTGTTGGTAGCTTAAACGAGGGCAGAGGCAGCGCTGTGTGATTGTCAGAAACCAGATTGGAGAGGATATTTGCAATAAAATGACTGTTCAATTGAATTGCAACAGCACGTTATAAAATGTTTGTAAAAAAAAAAAGGGCACATTAGATATAGGACGAGAATTGTGGAGGTTGTCCAGAGCCGTGTTTGTTAACTCGTGTTTGTAACTGAAGCCATTTTTAAGGCCTTCTGTACCATAGCAGTGCTTAAGGACGCAGTGATCATGCCCAGTGCGAGAGGGCAGAGAGCAGGAAAACAGGACTGAAACCAGACAGTAGGAACACGATCTCGCAGGCGGCTGGCGGATGTTCATACGTGACAGCGGTTTCCTGAGGCACGCGGTGTCGAGCAGAGAGACGCTGGAAGGAAGGCAGAGACCCCGTGGAGACGGACAACAGGAGGAGGTGTGGGAGTGACGCGCGTGGTGGAGAGAGTGTGACCTTGCACGAGGGCGATCCGGCCTGTGAAACCCTGCAAGAAAGCCGGGGTGAGCCAGGTGCCGAAATGCGGGTGGGGCCAGTCAGTCTGGTGATGGTGGAGGAGACCTGTCTGGGGTCGTTCAGGTCGTCCTCCATGATGTGGGAGAAGTAGCAGGATCTAGCAGACTCTGCTGCCTCTCTTGTATTCAGTCCAGAGCTCCTGGCAGGATTGTAGATGTGCGTTCCAGCCTGAAGTTCTGGTGTGCGACAGACTGCGCACGGCTGGTCAGTGTACCTGCAGCAGGACGAGCGCAGCCGAGAGAGAGAGAGAGAGAGAGAGTGTCTTGATCATCCCTGGGGGGGGAGTTGTTTTACAGCAGCAGTGTTGGTGGACAGACGGACAGAAGAAGACAAACGACAGGAACGTCAAATACACACATCAGGCGGGGAGCTGCGTCAGCAGGCGCAGGCTGCAAAGGGACAAGGAAAGGTTTATTCCAGGCTGAAAAAAAGAAGAAAGAAAACACAACGTTTCGGCCGTGGAGCCTGCTCACACCTGACGAAGGCTCAGCGGCCGAAACGTTGTGTTTTCTTTCTGCCTTTTTTGAGTTATGGAATAAACCTTTACTTGTTCCTTTGCGATAGACACACGTATGTCCACAGAAGCTCAAGTGTCAAGTAAGGATATGGATGCAGGTGCGAATGAGGACTTGAGTCTGCTGGTTTGGGAGCTGGGGAGTCGGTATCTGTGTTCTGATGGGTTTAACTGGAAATGATTAAACAAGGGGGGTGAAGGATCGTCCCAGATGGATTTTGCTTTTCGCGAAACACGTGAATGAGAGACGGAGGAGAGGGGGCTGGAAGATCAGCCCCAGGGACCTTCTGACATCAGAAGAGATGGCTTGAGATTTCAGAAAAGCCAGAGTATCGAGCATCTCTGTAGTTAACAGAGAGACGTCAGATCTGATCTTTTCCACAGAGCTTGTTTAATGGCTCATAATCATTCATCTCGGAGCTCCTCCGTGTCAAACCTCCCTTCCACCCTCCCTTTGCAGGGCGGAGTGGTGGCTGTGTGGCTCAGGATCTGCGCCTGTGTGCAAGAAGGTTGCCGGTTCGAATCCCGCGGCCGGCAGAGGAATCCTACTCTGTTGGGCCCCTGAGCAAGGCCCTTCACCCCAGCTGCTCCAGGGGTGCTGTATACATGGCTGACCCTGCGCTCTGACCCCCAGCTTCTCTCCCTGTCTGTGTGTCTCATGGAGAACAAGCTGGGGTCTGAGAAAAGACACATTCCTGATGCAGGAAATTGCATATAGCCAATAAAGTGATCTGATCTTATCTGTAGGCTCCGCTCATCTGTAGGCGGGTGCTCTGCTTGCTGTCCCCAGGACTAGCTCTCAGACTTTCAGAGACCGAGCCTTTTTCCGTCGCCGCTGCAGTGTGCAGTGGAATGACCTTCCTCGGACCCCACAGGAGTCTTGGACTCTCTTCAAATCCAAACTCGAAACGCACCTTTTAACCAGGGTCTGTGTCATAGCAATAACCTGGACTTGAACATAAAGAAAACGAAAGAGCTAATAGTGGACTTTCGGAGACACAGGCCACACACTCACAGCCCACTCAGTATTGATGGAACGGAAGTGGAAACAGTCACCAGCTTTAGGTTTTTGGGAATTCACATCTCTCAAGATCTAACCTGGACTGTGAACACTGACTCCATCATGAAGAAGGCTCAGCAGCGCCTTTATTTCTTGAGGTGCCTCAAGCGATGGGGGATGCCAATACATGTGTTGGTGAACTTCTACCGCTGCACTATCGAGAGCGTCCTCACCAACGGGATCACCGTGTGGTATGGCAACACCTCTTCGCGAGAAAGAAAGGCACTGCAGAGAATGGTCAATATGGCCCAGAAGATCATCGGCTGCGGTCTCACCGAGATTAAACAGCTCTATGAGGACCGCTGCCGTGGTAGAATTCTGGCCATCACAGAGGACAGTCACCACCCCGGGCATGAGCTCTTCACCCCACTGCCCTCAGGCAAGAGATATAAGAGCATACGGACACTTACCACTAGATTCTTCAATAGCTTCTATCCACAAGCAGTGAGACTGGCGAACACATTTAGCCATCCCCCTCGGACCACACCTACTCCATCACCATCTACCTCATTGTAATTTATTTATTGTACGTCTCCAGTCATTGTTTACACGTCTGTATTGTTTACAGTCAAACTGTCTGCATGTTTACTTGCACATTGTCTATTGTTTGTTTGTACATTGTCTTGATGCACTGTTTGCACTTTGTTTTGTTTTTTACACTTGTTTTATAATCGAGAGACTTTCTGTAAGTAAGAATTCCATTGTACCAGTACCGGTTACATATGGCAATAAAGTTCAAGTTCAAGTTCAAGTTCAAGTCTGACCGCCCTCCGTTCTATCTGTATAAACCTGGATACACTTCTTTTGTTTTTGTTTTTTTTAACTTTTTATTATATACAGTATCCTTGGGCTTGGAAAGACACTTTGTAAATAAAAGATGATGATGATGATGATGATTATGAACAGCTGATCCCCGGCTGCGACAATGTGAGGCTGAAGAGCCTGAGGCAGGAAATCCTACATCAAAGAGAACAGCCAAGAGCTCAGGAGTCACGGATTCAGGAGAAGAGAAGTGGGAAACGAAGGAGTTGTTGACCATGACTAAGTCCAAGGCCTGTCCTTTTTTTTTCGGTGAGCTGGATTGAGAACAAGTGCCGTTAATGTCCTTCGCTGAGCTGGGAGGCTGTGAGTCGGCGCGGATGTTACCATCTCCCAAAAGAAGGAGCTGGTGAAATCTGAAACGTAGCAGAGACACAGAAGCACAACAGCGAACTCCCACACGGAGAGAGTGTTGGAATGGGAGGACTGCAGGTTCTAGACTAAAAATACAGCGACAGTTTGGGGTTGTGGGACGTGGGAGTGAGGGAATGAAGTGTTTGGGGGGCGGCAGACATCTCCAGCTGCTCGTGTCAGGGAGGGAGGGGTGATTGACGGAGACAGACGTCCAGGACACACAGAGAGCTCTGTGCCCGGGAATGGAGATGGGGGCAGGTGGGGTACCGCGCTGGCATTGCAATGCAGCAGTGTTGAGTGTTTTACAAAACACACACTGAGCTGCAGCACAGCGCGGAGCAGGGCCGTGTGAAGGGCAGCAAACTGCTTTCAAGCGCAAGAAAGCTAGCACCAATTACAGCAGAGTGTAGTACATTACAGTGCACTACAGCACACACAGCATCATCAGTGACAGTGTACTATAGTCTAGTACAGTTCACTACAGCACACAGCATCATCAGTGACAGTGTACAATAGTCTAGTACAGTTCACTACAGCACACAGCATCATCAGTGACAGTGTACTATAGTCTAGTACAGTGCACTACAGCACACACAGCATCATCAGTGACAGTGTACTATAGTCTAGTACAGTGCACTACAGCACACAGCATCATCAGTGACAGTGTGCTATAGTATAGTACAGTTCAATACAGCACACAGCATCATCAGTGACAGTGTACTATAGTATAGTACAGTGCACTACAGCACACACAGCATCATCAGTGACAGTGTACTATAGTCTAGTACAGTGCACTACAGCACACAGCATCATCAGTGACAGTGTACTATAGTCTAGTACAGTGCACTACAGCACACACAGCATCATCAGTGACAGTGTACTATAGTCTAGTACAGTGCACTACAGCACACACAGCATCATCAGTGACAGTGTGCTATAGTATAGTACAGTTCAATACAGCACACAGCATCATCAGTGACAGTGTACTATAGTATAGTACAGTGCACTACAGCACACACAGCATCATCAGTGACAGTGTACTATAGTCTAGTACAGTGCACTACAGCACACAGCATCATCAGTGACAGTGTGCTATAGTATAGTACAGTGCACTACAGCACACACAGCATCATCAGTGACAGTGTACTATAGTCTAGTAAAGTTCAATACAGCACACACAGCATCATCAGTGACAGTGTACTATAGTCTAGTACAGTTCACTACAGCACACAGCATCATCAGTGACAATGTGCTACAGTACAGTGCACTACAGCATCATCAGTGACAGTGTACTATAGTCTAGTACAGTGCACTACAGCACACAGCATCATCAGTGACAGTGTACTATAGTCTAGGACAGTGCACTACAGCACACAGCATCATCAGTGACAGTGTACTTTTGTCTAGTATAGTTCACTACAGCACACAGCATCATCAGTGACAGTGTACTATAGTCTAGTACAGTTCACTACAGCATCATCAGTGACAGTGTACTATTGTCTAGTATAGTTCACTACAGCACACAGCATCATCAGTGACAGTGTACTACAGTACAGTGCACTACAGCATCATCAGTTACAGTGTACTATAGTATAGTACAGTGCACTACAGCACACACAGCATCATCAGTGACAGTGTACTATAGTCTAGTACAGTTCAATACAGCACACAGCATCATTAGTGACAGTGCACTACAGCATCATCAGTTATCAATACAATACAGTATTATCTCAGTGTCTCTCAGTATCATTACAGTACTATACAGTGTACATGCTGAATGCAGTAAAACACAGTATTGTGGCACTCTGTACAGGCACTGTGGAGTGCTACAGTGCAGTACAGTCTCCCTCGTCTGAGACTGTGGTCTCACACACACACAGCAGTCAGCTGTGACCTTTGCGCTGAAAGACAGATGGGTGGAGAGAGAGGAGAGGGCATGTGTCTTTTTTTGTACTTCCCCTGAGAGAGAGAGGCAGAGAAGGGAGAGAGAGGGACAGGGGGCGGACAGAGAGTCCTCTTTCTAACTTCCACAGAGACGGAGAAGACAGAGCAGAAGAGGAGGAGGGAGACAGACTGCAAAGGACTATCTTCATCGTCGCTAGAGACGCTGTTTCAGAACTATGTCGGCAAGAGACACAAGTTAGATTAACAGATCACTGCTCCAGGCTCACACAGACACTGTCCTTGGACTACTTAGAGCAGATCACTGAGACTGGATCCCTGAGACTCCACTTCATCACAGAGGTACTGAGTCTGGACCTCTGAGACTGGATAACCAACACTCACTGGATTACTGTCCCTGGACTACTTAGAGCAGATCACTGAGACTGGATCCCTGAGACTCCACCTCATCACGGAGGCACTGAGTCTGGACCTCTGAGACTGGATCACCAACACTCACTGGATTACTGTCCCTGGACTACATAGGGCAGATCACTGAGACTGGATCCCTGAGGCCCCACCTCATCACAGAGGCACTGAGTCTGGACCTCTGAGACTGGATCACCAACACTCACTGGATTACTGTCCCTGGACTACTTAGAGCAGATCACTGAGACTCCACCTCATCACGGAGGCACTGAGTCTGGACCTCTGAGACTGGATCACTAACACTCACTGGATTACTGCCCCTGGACTACATAGGGCGGATCCCTGAGACTCCACTTCATCATGGAGGCACTGAGTCTGGACCTCTGAGACTGGATCACCAACACTCACCGGATCACTGGGAATAGCTCGGTGACACTGACTGGATCACATTTACCGGATCACAGAATCTGGACCACTGTGACCCACAAGATCACTGTAACTGAATCTCAAAGACAAATCCACATTCCATCTTGTTCCATCTTGATCTCACTGTGTGTTCCTGCCTCACAGGGTTTCTCCGGGATCACAGAGACTGCCGCAGGATTACTGAGGCTCACTGGATCACTGCGCCTTGACTGCCGAGACTCCTGGATTACCATCACTGGATTACTGCCCACCTTCACAGAGGTCCGTTCGGGTCCGGAACACCACGCAGTCCGGTAGCACTCCAATTCAGAACCGCACCGAACAGGGCCACTAGAGAAGACTACACCGAGGCCCGGTGCTGTGGAGGTCCAGTCATGTTCCTGTACACGCTGCTGGTGCTGGTGACGAACTGCGCGGCCCGGATCCTCAGCAACGCCTCATTCCGGCGCCACTTCCACCTGCTCCTGTCAGGACTGGTTCTGTTTGGCCCGGCACTCAGTCTCTGGGTCTCACAATACAGCATCTTTGCCAACAGGGGGCAGTACCTCTATCGGTGAGAACACTCACTCTAGCTCTTTCTCATTGCTAAAGTTGACTTATTTAACTGATGTATTATAGCATTAATCCCTGCTATTGGCACTTTCAGTGTCAATGTACTGGAGTGTCCAGTCAGTCAGTGTGTCTGTATGAACCCCTCTCTCTCAGTGCAGTGTTAATGTACTGGAGTGTCCAGTCAGTCAGTGTGTCTGTATGAACCCCTCTCTCTCAGTGCAGTGTTAATGTACTGGAGTGTCCAGTCAGTGTGTCTGTATGAACGCCTCTCTCTCAGTGCAGTGTTAATGTACTGGAGTGTCCAGTCAGTCAGTGTGTCTGTATGAACCCCTCTCTCTCAGTGCAGTGTTAATGTACTGGAGTGTCCAGTCAGTGTGTCTGTATGAACCCCTCTCTCTCAGTGCAGTGTTAATGTACTGGAGTGTCCAGTCAGTCAGTGTGTCTGTATGAACCCCTCTCTCTCAGTGCAGTGTTAATGTACTGGAGTGTCCAGTCAGTGTGTCTGTATGAACCCCTCTCTCTCAGTGCAGTGTTAATGTACTGGAGTGTCCAGTCAGTCAGTGTGTCTGTATGAACCCCTCTCTCTCAGTGCAGTGTTAATGTACTGGAGTGTCCAGTCAGTCAGTGTGTCTGTATGAACCCCTCTCTCTCAGTGCAGTGTTAATGTACTGGAGTGTCCAGTCAGTGTGTCTGTATGAACCCCTCTCTCTCAGTGCAGTGTTAATGTACTGGAGTGTCCAGTCAGTCAGTGTGTCTGTATGAACCCCTCTCTCTCAGTGCAGTGTTAATGTACTGGAGTGTCCAGTCAGTGTGTCTGTATGAACCCCTCTCTCTCAGTGCAGTGTTAATGTACTGGAGTGTCCAGTCAGTCAGTGTGTCTGTATGAACCCCTCTCTCTCAGTGCAGTGTTAATGTACTGGAGTGTCCAGTCAGTGTGTCTGTATGAACCCCTCTCTCTCAGTGCAGTGTTAATGTACTGGAGTGTCCAGTCAGTCAGTGTGTCTGTATGAACCCCTCTCTCTCAGTGCAGTGTTAATGTACTGGAGTGTCCAGTCAGTGTGTCTGTATGAACCCCTCTCTCTCTCTCCCTGTCTCAGTGCGTTCCTGCGATCAGGGTGGGGGTGGACCTGTGTTTTCTGCGGCTCCTTCGTGTTCCTGCTGTCCTACTGCAGTCGGGGCAGCCTGTCGGTCACTCTGCGCCACCTGTCCCGCCTGGCGGTGGCCGCGGCCATGTGGGCCGGTTTCCGGCGGGGGATGGCGGCGTTGGAGAACGCCACGGGCAGTTGCTACGAGCCCCTGTCCGCCGGCACCACCCTGGGGCTCGGCTCGGGCGGCGCCCCTGGCGACCCGGATCTGCCCCTGCTGCTGCTCCGGGAGGGGGAGAACAAGGCCAGCTGCCAGGTGGCGGGGCTGGTGTGGCGCGGGTACGAGGTCTCCGAGGACGCCTTCCTGCTCTGCCTGTGCGCGCTGCTGATCGCGGAGGAGACCGCCGTGTTCGGGCCCTACCTGGCCCTGGGCGGCTCCGGAGGGGCCCCCCTGCGCCTGCTCTTCCTCTTCTGCGTGGCTCTGCTCGGCCTCTGGCTCTTCCTCCTCCTCTGCCTCCTGGCCCACTTCCCACGCTTCCCCACCCAGCTGCTAGGGGGCGCTCTAGGCTGCCTGGGCTGGAGGGTGCTGTACCAGGGCTGGTACCGTTGGCCGCCAGGCTGGCTGTGCCCGGGCCGGCCCGGCGTGGGGCTCTTCACTGCGGACTGAGCGTGGAGGGGCAGGAGGGGCAGGAGGGGTGGGGGGACAGGGCAAACACAGGTTCACAGCAGACCTCCCCCTCCCCTCCCACAACTGCCCCCCCCCCCCAGCACTTCTGATCCTAACGGGTCACGCTGGACTCAGGAGAAAGGGACTCAAGGTGGCGCGGACAAACACCGACTCCGATACCCTTTCCTGGGAGCTGAGCCTCCAGACTGCAGCTGTCCGGAACTGGGCCACTGCACTGCCCTCCCACTAGATCGAGAGAGAGAGCAGGGAGGCTCATCCTCCTGATCGGCACTACTGACAACTGTATAATTCCTTGACACTGCGTGAAAACTAACATCAATTCAGAGTGAATCAGTGCAGAACTGGGGATCAGACAGTGCTGAGTTCAGTTCAGGGTTGAGAGACAAGTGAATCAGTGCAGAAATGGAGATCAGACAGTGCTGAGTTCAGTTCAGGGTTGAGAGACAAGTGAATCAGTGCAGAACTGGAGATCAGACAGTGCGGAGTTCAGTTCAGGGCTGTGAGGAGTGACTCAGTGCAGAACTGGGGATCAGACAGTGCTGAGTTCAGTTCAGGGCTGAGAGAGGAGTGAATCTGCTGAATTGGGGGATCAGATTGTGATGAGTTCAGTTCAGGGGTGTGAGGAGTGAATTAGCGCAGAACTAGGGATCGGACAGTGCTGAGTACAATACAGGGCTGAGAGAGGAGTGAATCTGTGCTGAATTGGGACTGTCAGTGTACAGTAGGACTCAGACAGAGCTGTGAGACCTGAGCTCACTTCAGAAAGGAGTGAATATGGTCCAATCAGGGCTCAGACAACACTGTGAGAGTGGCAGACCCACTCGGAGGGCATTACTGACTGTCCCGTGTCTTGTATGACTGTTATGGAAAATGAGGTCCCCCAATACCAAACAGAATAATGTGCAACAATGATTGAATTAAAGAGGATCTAATACAGCAATGCTGTCTGTGAGCTTTATTTTTCCACAGTGTGATCAGTCAGAACGAGAGATCAGACTGATCAATATTATCGGCCGTGCTGACCCAAGCTTCATCTGAGGAAGAGAAATGACCATTGAGCAATGAGAGGATTAACCCCCTCAAAATAAGACAAGAAACATCCTCCTCAGACTCAGGAGATGATAAGCTCTTCCTGAAGTGAGGACAGACGGAGGTCCACAGGCACTTATAGACACTATGTGTGGAGGCTCATCCACACACTGGGAAAGCAGACACAAGATGTGGAGGCTCATCCACACACTGGGAAAGCAGACACAAAGTGTGGAGGCTCATCCGCACACTCGGAAAGACACAAAGTGTGGAGGCTCATCCGCACACTGGGAAAGCTGATCCCTCAAGATCCACACGTGGGGCTGAGATTCCCCATGAGGCACCTCATGAGTGTGACAGACTAATCAGCTTCCTGAGAGCCTGACGCTTACAGACAGTGCGTGACCCGCACACTGCACACTAACACACACACGTGTATATGTGCATGGAGAGAAATACATACACACAGATACACAAACACATACACAGACAGACAGAAGGTCACACACACACGGTTACACACAGTCACACACACATACACACAGACAGAAGGTCACACACACATGGTTACACACAGTCACACACACATACACACAGACAAAAGGTCACACACAAACATATACACAGACAGACAGAAGGTCACACATACAGACAGACAAAAGGTCACACACACACACGGTTACACACAGTCACACACACATACGGTCACAAACACACACATGGTTACACACAGTCACACACACATACACACAGACGGTCACAAACACACACATGGTTACACACAGTCACACACGCATACACACAGACGGTTACAAACACAGACACAGGCAGGGGTTTAATCAAAGGTTTCTGCTTTATTCTTGAACTGCATGGACAGTGGGCTCCTTCTCCAGCGTCAGTGTGAGTTGGCGAGAGTGGGGTTGTGTGTTTCGGCGTGGGTCTCAGTATATGAGGGCCTTTCCGTCTCCTCTGGGCTTCTTGATCTTGTCGAAGTTCTTGCTGATGATGTCATAGAGCACTGCCTGCAGGGAGCGAGCCAAGAGGGACATCACTATTACATCACCACAGCCGCCACATCACCGAAATACGACGCCATACTTCATGAGATCTGTTCATTCTTCTCAGACCGTGTGCAGTCCCTGGTTTCAGTAGGTGTGGGTGTGTAGTTACCGGGCGCTGTATCAGAGCTGTGTTCAGTAGCCTGTGTATGTCCGTAAACCGTGTGATCAGTCCTCAGTAGAACAGCAGGAATACTTACAGACGCTGTAATGGATATTTTCCAGCGTTCATGTTTTGTTTTTACCATTTCCCCCGTTATAGGACTGCTGATGTTAATGGCAACCAAGTACTGCACTAGATACAGACAGGACCCAGGGTCAGGGCCGACAGTCCTGGCACTAAGCGTCATTACAGTGAGTCACTGAGGCACAGCGCCCCACAGTGGCTCAGCGGGAGAAATGCAGCTCCCAGGAAAAGAAGTCAAACTGCAGATCTCCAAGAGGCTGATGAATTCATCTAGAGATCAGACAAGAACTTCTGAATGAGAGTCACACTCACATAGGTGTTCCGAACCTCCAGGACCATGATCCGGATCTCACAGTACTGGTTCTGATCCAGCTCGTGTACCAGCTGTCTGTAATCCCCCTGTAACACAAACACAGAGTTAACAACAAAGAGCCCAGCACACAACACAGAGTTAACGCAACACAGAGCCAGCTGCACACAACAAAGAGTTAACACAACACTGAGCACTGCGCACAACAAAGAGTTAATACGACACTGAGCACAGCACACAACACAATTAACACTGCACTGAGCGCAGCACACAGCACAGAGTTAAAAACACTGAGCACAGTACAAAAACAACATGGGACTGTAGCCACAATCCAAACTCAACACAACACTAAGCAAAACACAACAACAAAGACTTAAAAGAAAAATGAGAGTGGCACGTAGCAGGTTAACAAGACGACACACAACTTACCACATGCGGCTGTTTGGAGGCCTTAGCTACAGCATCTCCCCTCTCACTGAAATACCTGGAACACACAACACACACTCCACACTGAGAATATCATAATAATCACCTGACACACCTGGAACACACAGCACACAGCACACACTCCACACTGAGCACCTGTACTGACACAGCAGCACACTGGGAATATCCTAATAATCACCTGACAGACCTGGAACACACAACACACAGCACACAGCACACACTGAGCACCTGTACTGACACACCAGCACACTGGGAATATCATAATAATCACCTGACACACCTGGAACACACAACACACAACACACAGCACACACTCCACACTGAGAATATCATAATAATCACCTGACACACCTGGAACACACAACACACAGCACACACTCCACACTGAGCACCTGTACTGACACACCAGCACACTGGGAATATAATCAATTAAATTGTACTTTGAGATCTGGGTCTGGAATCCCTCTATTTTAGTGCGCGTGTTGGTCATCAGTTCAAACACCTTCTCCTGCAACACAACAACACAGTGTCAGCACACCAAAAGTATCAGCAGACCAAACCTGTACTGTACATAGGTCTAGAAACATGATATATCCATTCCCACTTTCCTGATACATCTTCCAGTACAGGCTAGCGGGGGGGCCAGAGCCAATCCCAGCAAGCACTGGGCACAAGGCAGGACACACACTGGACAGGACACCAGTCCATCGCACGACACAGACACACAAACACGAATGCAGACACTCACACCAGGGGCAATCTTCCCAGAAGCCAACTCACCTACCAACAGGTCTTAGGACTGTGGGGACGAAACTGAAGCACCCAGGAGGAATCCCACACGAACACGGGGAGAACATGCAGACTCCACACAGACAGCACCCCAGGAATTGAACCCAGGGCCCCAGCGCTGTGAGGCAGCAGTGCTCACCACTGTGCCGCCATGCTGCACATTTATACCCACAACCCAAAATCATTACATACACATACAGCCCACACTCTCCAGTGACAATCCAATAAAACACTTTGTGGATCCCACTGTCTCCATCCAAACACACTGCTGAGACCGGTTCTGTGCTGACCTGCACTGCCACTCCAAAATTGTTCCCATCCTCTATCTTCGGAACCTGAAGCTGAACCCACATGGATACCTGGATAGAGAGAGGGGTTAATACAGACACACTGACTGGACACTCCAGTACATTAACACTGCACTGAGAGAGAGGGGTTAATACAGACACACTGACTGGACACTCCAGTACATTAACACTGCACTGAGAGAGAGGGGTTAATACAGACACACTGACTGGACACTCCAGTACATTAACACTGCACTGAGAGAGAGGGGTTAATACAGACACACTGACTGGACACTCCAGTACATTAACACTGCACTGAGAGAGAGGGGTTAATACAGACACACTGACTGGACACTCCAGTACATTAACACTGCACTGAGAGAGAGGGGTTAATACAGACACACTGACTGACTGGACACTCCAGTACATTAACACTGCACTGAGAGAGAGGGGTTCATACAGACACACTGACTGGACACTCCAGTACATTAACACTGCACTGAGAGAGAGGGGCTCATACAGACACACTGACTGACTGGACACTCCAGTACATTAACACTGCACTGAGAGAGAGGGGTTCATACAGACACATTGACTGACTGGACACTCCAGTACATTAACACTGCACTGAGAGAGAGGGGTTCATACAGACACACTGACTGGACACTCCAGTACATTAACACTGCACTGAGAGAGAGGGGTTCATACAGACACACTGACTGGACACTCCAGTACATTAACACTGCACTGAGAGAGAGGGTTAGTAACAGGTATGCTGTAAAAGATGTAGATTAGACAGACCACATTCAGTTTCTCCTTCAGTGTCTGGATCTCAGGTTTGACTCGTTTCAGCAGAGACTCCACTTTCTCGTTAGAGCTGACAGGACCACAAGGGGGCGCTGCTGAGAGAACAATACAACTTCAGTACAGTGTACTGTATCACCATGCACTGCAAAGGCCAGAGGGCTATACTACAGCACAGGGCAGTGGGCTATACTACAGCACAGGGCAGTGGACTATACTACAGCACAGGCCAGAGGGCTATACTACAGAACGGGGCAGTGGGCTATACTACAGCACAGGCCAGTGGGCTATGCTACAGCACACGGCAGTGGGCTATGCTACAGCACACGGCAGTGGGCTATACTAAAGAACAGGACACTGGGCTATACTAAAGAACAGGACACTGGGCTATACTACAGCACAGGGCAGTGGGCTATACTGAAGAACAGGGCAGTGGGCTATACTACAGCACAGGGCAGTGGGCTATACTAAAGAACAGGACACTGGGCTATACTAAAGAACAGGACACTGGGCTATACTGAAGAACAGGGCAGTGGGCTATACTGAAGAACAGGGCAGTGGGCTATACTAAAGAACAGGGCAGTGGGCTATACTACAGCACAGGACAGTGGGCTATACTACAGCACAGGGCACTGGGCTATACTACAGCACAGGGCACTGGGCTATACTACAGCACAGGGCAGTGGGCTATACTACAGCATAGGGCACTGGGCTATACTACAGCACAGGGCACTGGGCTATACTACAGCACAGGGCACTGGGCTATACTACAGCACAGGGCACTGGGCTATACTACAGCATAGGGCAGTGGGCTATGCTACAGCACAGGGCAGTGGGCTATACTACAGCACAGGCCAGTGGGCTATACTAAAGAACAGGGCAGTGGGCTATACTACAGCACTGGGCAGTGGGCTATACTACAGCACAGGGCAGTGGGCTATACTACAGCACAGGGCATTGGGCTATACTAAAGAACAGGGCAGTGGGCTATACTACAGCACAGGGCAGTGGGCTATACTACAGCACAGGGCAGTGGGCTATACTACAGCACAGGGCACTGGGCTATACTACAGCACAGGGCACTGGGCTATACTACAGCACAGGGCAGTGGGCTATGCTACAGCACAGGGCAGTGGGCTATACTACAGCACAGGCCAGTGGGCTATACTACAGCACAGGGCAGTGCAGTAAGAGCACAGCACCACCTCACAGCTAGTTCAGTGCAGTGCACTCCAGTCCAGTATCTCCAGTATTGTACAGGAAAGGCGGGTGGAGTTTGTTACAGTACAGTAACACTGCAGACAGGCCCCAGTGTAAAAGCCACTGCACAGCTTCATCCCTCACCTTCATCTTCCTCATCCTTGTCCTTGTCCTTGTCTTTGTCCTTCTTGCCGTCCTTCCCCTCCTTCTCTGCTTTCTGTGAGGAAGCAGAGCAGGACATCACAGGGAGGACAGAGAGAGAGGAGAGAGAAGACAGAGAGGAGAGAGAAAGGGGGGAGAGGAGAGAGGGGAGAGGGGAGAGGGGAGAGAGGGATAGGAAAGAGGGACAGGAGAAACAGGCTGGCTGCCCCACCTCCTCCTTCTTCTTCTTCAGCTCCTCCTTGGCCGGGTCAGGGATGGGGATGTCCAGCTCAGCCCTCAGGGTGGACAGGTCTCCTACATTGAGCGTCGCCTCCTGGTGCACAGAGCACAGAGCCCAGCTGATCGGGGCGGTATAACACACTGCACACCTCACTGTACTGTACACTGTACTGCAGTACACTACACTGCACACCTCACTGTACTGTACACTGTACTGCAGTACACTACACTGCACACCTCACTGTACTGTACACTGTACTGCAGTACACTACACTGCACACCTCACTGTACTGTACCCTGTACTGCAATATACTACACTGCACGCCTCACTGTACTGTACACTGTACTGCAGTACACTACACTGCACACCTCACTGTACTGTACACTGTACTGCAGTACACTACACTGCACACCTCACTGTACTGTACACTGTACTGCAAAATACTACACTGCACGCCTCACTGTACTGTACACTGTACTGCAATACACTACACTGCACACCTCACTGTACTGTACACTGTACTGCAGTACACTACACTGCACACCTCACTGTACTGTACACTGTACTGCAAAATACTACACTGCACACCTCACTGTACTGTACACTGTACTGCAGTACACTACACTGCACACCTCACTGTACTGTACACTGTACTGCAAAATACTACACTGCACGCCTCACTGTACTGTACACTGTACTGCAATACACTACACTGCACACCTCACTGTACTGTACACTGTACTGCAGTACACTACACTGCACACCTCACTGTACTGTACACTGTACTGCAGTACACTACACTGCACACCTCACTGTACTGTACACTGTACTGCAAAATACTACACTGCACACCTCACTGTACTGTACACTGTACTGCAGTACACTACACTGCACACCTCACTGTACTGTACACTGTACTGCAAAATACTACACTGCACGCCTCACTGTACTGTACACTGTACTGCAATACACTACACTGCACACCTCACTGTACTGTACACTGTACTGCAGTACACTACACTGCACACCTCACTGTACTGTACACACTGTACTGCAATACACTACACTGCACACCTCACTGTACTGTACACACTGTACTGCAATACACTACACTGCACACCTCACTGTACTGTACACTGTACTGCAGTACACTACACTGCACACCTCACTGTACTGTACACTGTACTGCAGTACACTACACTGCACACCTCACTGTACTGTACACTGTACTGCAGTACACTACACTGCACACCTCACTGTACTGTACACTGTACTGCAAAATACTACACTGCACGCCTCACTGTACTGTACACACTGTACTGCAATACACTACACTGCACACCTCACTGTACTGTACACTGTACTGCAATATACTACAGCAGCATAACACACTACACTGTACTACAGTATTCTACACTACACTGCACTACACTGTAGTATACTACACTACACTGCACTGTACTACACTGTACTGTACTGCAGTATAACACACTATACTGTGCAGTCGCACAGAGCACAGCAGTGGGCAGGGAACTCCACTGCGCTGTACCACACACTGAACTGCACCAGGACACACACACAGTCACACAGTCCGTACCAGCAGCAGGGCCTCCATCTCCGCGATCTTCTGGGGGAAGAAGGAGGCGACCAGATTCTCGGCCTGCGAGGAGAGACACGTCAGGGCAGCCCGTGAGCACGCTCCTGCAGGCAGATCCCCCACACCAGCGCGCCACCCGACCGGCCGGGCGCGGAGGGGCCTGCTCGGACCCCAAACCGCTCACATGGGCTCCAGCTCCAGCTCCAGGGCGCCCCCAAGCCCTGGCTCTCCCTCCCCCAGGACACCCTTTCAGGAGTAACCTGACTGCACCGCAGCCTGGCTTCCCTTCCCAAACAGCTTGACCACACCACCAGAGAGTCTGACCACACCACCAGAGAGCCTGACCACACCACCAGAGAGTCTGACCACACCACCAGAGAGCCTGACCACACCACCAGAGAGCCTGATCACACCACCAGAGAGCCTGATCACACCACCAGAGAGTCTGACCACACCACCAGAGAGCCTGACCACACCACCAGAGAGCCTGATCACACCACCAGAGAGCCTGATCACACCACCAGAGAGCCTGACCACACCACCAGAGAGCCTGATCACACCACCAGAGAGCCTAACCACACCACCAGAGAGCCTGACCACACCACCAGAGAGCCTGACCACACCACCAGAGAGCCTGACCACACCACTGGAGAGCCTGACCACACTACCGGAGAGATAGACCACACCACCACACAATTTTTGTTCTGTCTCTTCGGAGGCCTTCTGGGGCGCCTTGCTCAGCTGTAGCACGTTTACACCCCAATTTCCAACTACTCTGCCCTCACCAGCGCCCACCCCAGGACTTCACACAACTAGGCAACGGAGCCATCCCCCAGTCTGGGTGCACCTCCCTCTGAGAGCGACAGTTCCCTGAACAAAACACTTCGCCAGCCTCTCCTGTCTGCTGGAGGGGTGCAGGAGTCCGGCTCGCTGGGGCCCACGCTGCCCCTCTCTGAACCGCTGGAGCTCGACCACACGACAGCCCCACGCTGCCCCTCTCTGGACCGCAGGAGCTCGACCACACGACAGCCCCACGCTGCCCCTCTCTGAACCGCAGGAGCTTGACCACACGACAGCCCCACGCTGCCCCTCTCTGAACCGCAGGAGCTCGGCCACACGACAGCCCCACGCTGCCCCTCTCTGAACCGCAGGAGCTTGACCACACGACAGCCCCACGCTGCCCCTCTCTGAACCGCAGGAGCTTGACCACAGGACAGCCCCCGACACCTGGCGACAGCTAATGCACAAGTCTACAAGTGACACACAGTTAACACAACACAGAGACAACACACAACACACAATTAACACACAACTATAACACCCCACGAACACTGCACACAGCTAATGCACAAGTCCACGTGACCCACAGTTAACACAACACAGCAAAAATGCACACAGCACAGACGCGACACACAGCTGATACACAGCAGCCGAGCAGACAGCGGGGACTCCTGTGACCTGCCATGCGCTCTGAGTGGGCTCACCTCTTTGGACAGCTGTGCACAGAATCCATCGACCTGCAAAACACAGCGAGACACATCATCGTCCAACTCCTCACAGTTCACTCTCTCCCCTCTCCAGTCCCTCTCTCCTCTCCAATCCCTCTCTCCTCTCTCCTCTCCAATCCCTCTCCTCTCTCCTCAGTCTCTCCCCTCTCCAATCCCTCCCCTCTCTCCTCAGTCTCTCCCCTCTCTCCTCTCTAATCCCTCTCCAGAGGGTCTCCAGACCCCTCACAAACCCTCTCCCTCCTTCTCTCCACTCTCCCTCCTCCTCTCCTCTCCAGACCCCTCACAACCCCCCTCTCTCCTCCTCTCCACCCCTCTCTCCTCTCCAGACCCCTCACAACCCCTCTCTCCTCCTCTCCAGACCCCTCACAACCCCCCTCTCTCCTCCTCTCCACCCCTCTCTCCTCTCCAGACCCCTCACATCCCCTCTCTCATCTCTCTCTCCTCCTCCCCACCCCTCTCTCCTCTCCAGACCCCTCACAACCCCCTCCTCCTCTCTCCCAGTCTAGGAGTCAGTGTTTTGACAGGTGTAGCTCAGGAGGTGCAGACACAGAGAGTCGGATTACACTCGCACACTCCGAGATCTGTCTGTCTCTCTCTTTCCTAGACTACTGCCCCCTCATCTCTCAATAATAATAATAATAATAATAATAATAATAATAATAATAATAACAACAACAACAACAACAATAACCTGTTTCTTCGTCTCTGGCTTCATTTCCAGCGGATTCATCGCGGTGCGGTACTTGAGTAAGGTCTCGTCCGGGCTTTGCTGCTGGAAACACCGATTACTGTCACGACTATCGCTATTATCACGACAGCAAGTTCACCTGCGTTACAATTGGCTATCGTGCAATTTACCGTGCGATTATACCCCCTTCGAAGGTGAATGTTATCTGAAGATGTGCGCTGCTGCAGGCCTCGACAGACACGGTTAGTCAGCACTGTCGAAGTGAAACCGAAAGTTATGGAGAAACCCGAACATACGAACTAACAGAACAAAAAACTCAACTTCACTCATGGGGATTTCCGACTTCGACTCTGAGCATCGCCCTCTTTGCGCAAGGCACGAAGGGACTTGTAGTCTTCTAGCCCCGGCCGTCCCGGTTGACTGAAGCGTCGAAAGCGGCGCAAAGGAACTACAACTCCCATGCCTAGCTTCGTCCGTATCTTTAACTTTCTAAATCATGTGCATATTATACAGGTATTTATTTCTTCAGTAATAGTCTTTTGTGATCTTATGCCAACCCGCATTGATTTAGGAGCAATATTTATTTATAAGAGGCTGAATAATCACTTTTCGTGTTACGTGCGGGGGGAGAGTCTCTGAACTCGCTCCGGTACCCGAGAGCGTCTCGGCGGCTCGCTGCTGTCGTGACGTCACGGCGACCGAGGCACCCTGTGACGTCCCTGTCCCCACAAGCTCCGACGCTTATTGTACTGTTGAATAGAAAATTTGGAAAAAGAGCATTTATTTAAAGAAAATCTATAAGTCATTCATGGTAAATGTCACATTCATAAATCAAAATGGTCTAATAGTACTCCCCTTTTTAGTGCTTTTGAAGTGGAGCTGAAACACTTTTTAAATTCTATAATAAATTTGAGAAATAATGAAGCAAGGAAAACACATGATATATATAAAAATACAATTTGATCACATCATTTACTTCACTACCTCTGGCGGTTAAATGTTTTTTTTTCTGTTTGTGTTTTTTTCTCTCGTACCTGTCTGTTTCGGATCCTATGGTTGTAGTTGTATTTGTAAATTCTTTATATGTTTAATAAAAAACAAATAAAAAAGGCTCCGATGCTACTCCCCGCTTCTAACTCTAACGCTGGAGATGAGCTATTGCTTAAGCCATACACTATAAAGACGCTGAGAACATCGTAAACTCGAGCTTAAGATCGATCGTTAATTGACGAGTGTTTCCCCAAATCCGTCGTTACTGAAGTAGCACGTTAAACCCTTCGCACTCGACGTGCTCCACGACCCGCTCCTTCATCACTAAGGGCTTCTTAAACTGGCCTCCTCCTGCCCACCCTGAGCGCCAGAGATCCCAGACAGAGCACCGTCACTTCACGGCAGGGGCATCCTCTGGGAATATAGGACACTAAGAGTTTATATGAAGGAGTTTGATATTTTGCTGTACCATGTAAGAGGAAATTTGGAAAAAGAACATTTATTTATACAGTAATGAATTTATTAGTCAAATGGTCCAAAAATACTCCCTCCTTTAGTACCTTTGAGGTGGAGTTTAAACTGGATTTAAATTCCATAAAGAACGTGCAAAAATGCTTAAGCAAGGAAAACATTTGATATTTGTAAACATTTAGCTTGGTTACATAAATATTCACCTCATTCCCGCTGGCAGTTAATTGTGTTTTTGTTCTGTTTATGTTGTCTGTCTTTCATCTGTATTTCCCCTCTACCTGTTTGTACGGGAGCGGCGAGGGCGCATGCCCAGAGAACCCCAATCCGTTACAATACACTTCATTAAAAAATAAAAACGGCTAAGTCTTATACTTGACTAGATGATATGATTGCCGCGATGAAATGCAGTAATGCCTTATTTAAGTGAAATCATTGGGTCTCACATGTATTTATACTGTTGCGCCACGCAGGGCGCGTAAGCAGGCGCACGCAGGGCGGACTGAGAACAGCGCCCGGGGGCGGGACTGCGGGGCTGTGTAGAGCCGGGCGGAGGCTGGGAGACACTCTCTTCCCTTCGTGTGTGTGTGTGTTAGAGTGTGAGAGTGTTAGAGTTCCTCTCTCTCCCCCCTCAGCCCCGGGCTCACTCTGGACCCAGCCCCTGTGTGTGTGTGTGTCAGTGCCGGTTCAGCGCTGTAACCCCTGTCCCTGTGTATGCACCTTTCCTCGTTTCTGGTGATTAAATGTGTTGTTCAACCCCATTCCCCGAGTCCCACGCCCGCTCCTTTCCCTACCGAAACCCGCGGTCGATGCCATATTTAAAAGTCCAATACCGTTTTATGTTCTGTCGTGATTGATGACGGTAAAGCTTAGACCTGCTTCTTTTCAAACTTGATTATTGGTCCTGTATTTGTTGAGTTTAGTGCCAAGCCTGGTTAGTTCAAATACACCCAATAACTATTAATAACAGCAGTATTTTCTCATGAAACACTGTGATTCTTAACAGCGGCAGCGCGCTAAAAAAATATTGCTTTAAATCGAAGACGCCGTGCAGGATGCATACACTCTCCACACAGTCAGTCTTGGTTTTCTTTTACGGCACGTCAGTCATTTATTTTCTTTTCTCTTAGAAACAATAAGTGTCCCATTTTGTGCCTATCGATACGCTTTCGCTTGAATGGCTGTTAAATTATGATGTCGTGTTTACTTCATATTCCTTTTCACAACTTCATTTCAACCCACTGAAGGACCAAAACCGACACCATATAATGAACGTATCGTCGATCGATTGTTTTATCAGCAATTTTGCTAAGCGACTTCAGGGGCGGGGTGAGCAAAGAAGTACTTTATACTCGCTCTAAAATGACCGATTAAGGGGGGGTTTGGGAAACGCGCGAAAAAGTAGTACGTACATCGTAATGCTGCTCGTTAGTCTCTATGATTCAGCGTTTTCGGGGAAACTCACCCCAGATTTGTAATTATGTCCCCAGGACCAGGACTGGAACCTCTGACCTACAAGACTGGGGACTGGGGACTGGGGCTCCCCAAGACCAGGACTGGAACCCCTGATCTTGTGAGTGACCCTGTTTCGGACCCGAGCACCTGCGGCGGTGCCTGCGACGCCGTGTCTCAACTGCAGAGCGGCAGGGCGCGCTTCGTGCCGCGTGTCACGTCTTCACAAGCTGCAGTGCGCTCCGGGACCGAGCTGTAGTTTGCCGGGTTGTCCACCAGGTGGCAGAGGCGTCACCCGCCCACGTCGTTCCGGGACACCGAGCGACCGGACGTGGCTGAAGGGGAGTGATCTGGAGATAACACGTTGCCACTGATGAATTAGGTCAAGACTGCAGAATCAGATAATTCTCTTTCACAAAATAAAGAATTTCTGCTTCTGTTATTTGAATTTATTATTCAGATTTTGGCTTTGCGCAGTTAATCACCTGAAATGATCAACTAAAATATT
Source organism: Lepisosteus platostomus (assembly GCF_059453375.1). NCBI lineage: Eukaryota > Metazoa > Chordata > Actinopteri > Semionotiformes > Lepisosteidae > Lepisosteus > Lepisosteus platostomus. The sequence goes on from NC_142616.1 coordinate 13,982,284, forward strand.
CATGTTAAATGACCTCGCTTAACAGACTCTCCACTCTTTGGTACCAACACACCTTTTCCATGTCAGCTACTTCATGGAAGATTATCTACACTCTCTAGAGAATTCACTTCAGTCCCTTTAGTGAGCAGGATTCACTACATTCCCTCTAGTAAAGAGGATTCTCTACATCCCTCTAGTGAGAGAATTCACTACATTCCCTCTAGTGAGAGAATTCACTACAGTCCCACTAGTGAACAGGATTCTCTACAGTTCCTCTAGTAAAGAGGATTCACTACAGTCCCTCTAGTGAACAGGATTCTCTACAGTTCCTCTAGTAAAGAGGATTCTCTACAGTTCCTCTAGTAAAGAGGATTCTCTACAGTCTCTCTAGTGAACAGGATTCTCTTCAGTTCCTCTAGTGAAGAAGATTCACTACAGTCTCTCTAGTGAACAGGACTCACTACAGTTCCTCTAGTGAACAGGATTCACTACAGTTCCTCTAGTAAAGAGGATTCACTACAGTTCCTCTAGTGAACAGGATTCACTACAGTTCCTCTAGTAAAGAGGATTCACTGCAGTCCCTCTAGTGAACAGGATTCTCTACAGTTCCTCTAGTAAAGAGGATTCTCTACAGTTCCTCTAGTAAAGAGGATTCTCTTCAGTTCCTCTAGTGAAGAAGATTCACTACAGTCTCTCTGGTTAACAGGACTCACTACAGTTCCTCTAGTGAACAGGATTCACTACAGTCTCTCTAGTGGAGAGATTCCTGCTGCAGACACACTGATTGTCTCTGTCTCTCCCAGACTGGAGCTGGACAGCCCTGCCTCAAGGCAGATTCTGCAAGCCCCTCTCTGTCATGACTCTGCAAGCAGAATGTAACCTTATCTGCTCAGTCTCTGGGCTGACGCAGTCCCGGGCTCCACTCACTCACAGCTGTTGCTCAATAGCTCAGGGATCTCATTGTCCTCTCACCGAACTGGGGGTTTTATCAAACACGGCTTTACAATCGCTCGGTATGGAACGGCTCCAAGGGTTGAGGAGATCATTCACTCCTCTCTTTTTATTGATCAATAGTAAATAATTGATCAGGAATCTTGGGCAAATGATCTGGAGATCCCGAATCCAGTTAGTACAGGGGACCCCAGCCCCAGTCAGAGAGAGCCCCAGTCCAGTTAGTACAGGAGCCCCCAGCCCCGGTCAGAGAGAGCCCCAGTCCAGTTAGTACAGGAGACCCCAGCCCCGGTCAGAGAGAGCCCCAGTCCAGTTAGTACAGGGGACCCCAGCCCCAGTCAGAGAGAGCCCCAGTCCAGTAAGTACAGGAGACCCCAGCCCCAGTCAGAGAGAGCCCCAGTCCAGTAAGTACAGGAGACCCCAACCCCAGTGAGAGAGAGCCCCAGTCCAGTTAGTACAGGAGACCCCAGCCCCAGTCAGAGAGAGCCCCAGTCCAGTTAGTACAGAGGACCCAAGCCCTGCGCAGAGAGACCCCCAACCCCAGTCAGAGAGAGCCCCAGTGCAGTCGGTGCAGGGGTCTCTAGTCTCAGCCTTGGGGACCCATGTGCAAACTGGATTGGGGGTCCTAGGAGACCCCTGTTCTAAATGCAGTATAAGACCATGTGTGTGTGGTGTACAGCCCTGCAGAGTCCATAGTGCACTGTGGGAGATTAGAGTGTGATAGTACAGCAACAATAGAGTGTGTTTGCACTGATACATTCACACTGACACATACACACTGATAAACAGTGCCTGAAAGTATTGGGACAAAAAACCTGATCTGCTGGTATGTCCCTGGACTCGTCCAGTATACCGCGGTACAGGGACTCTTCCAGCCGCAGGCGGGATCTGTCGGTATGTCCCTGGACCCGTCCCGTATACCGCGGTACGGGAACTCTCACAGCCGCAGGCGGGATCTGTCGGTATGTCCCTGGACTCGTCCCGTATACCGCGGTACGGGGACTAGCGGACGTCGGCGAGCGGCAGGGCCTGGAGCGACTCTTTAAGCGCGAGTCCGTCCCCGTGGTCCACCTGCACGGGTTGATGACGGACCATCACCCCCACTCGGACAGTCGTCAGGGCTTGTGAAGCTCGCACCTCGTCAGACCGTTCACCAGGTGGGTGAGAAGGTTTCCTTTGTGAGACAGTGCTATGGAAATACAGTATCTTACGATTTTGTTTTTTTAAACCGCTGAACTCCTCCTGCTGCTGCTGCCATCTCCAGTTAAGTCGTCTACAGAGAGCAGTGAGCCTGTTCCAGGAGCAGGGATACAAACCCACGCCACGACTCTCCGCTTTCGGGGACAGGCGGAGTGGTGGCTCTGTGGCTCAGGAGCTGTGCCTGTGTGCTGGAAGGTTGCCAGTTCGAACCCCACGGCCGGCAGAGGAATCCTACTTCTATGGGCCCCTGAGCGAGGCCCTTCACCCCAGCTGCTCCAGGGCTGCTGTATAAATGGCTGACCCTGCGCTCTGACCCCCAGCTTCTCTCTCCCTGTCTGTGTGTCTCATGGAGAGCAAGCTGGGGTCTGTGAAAAGACACATTCCTGATACAAGAGATTGTATAGGGCCAATGTTACGACCCCAAGTGTCTAGGGGTAAAGGGGTGTAACATTTAGGATAATTCTTTTGGAAGCAGGGGGGTTTTGGTGAGGGACTAGGAAGCGTGATAACAAGGGTAAGGAACTAGAGTGGTGCCAAAGAAAAGAAAACAAACAAAATGGAGCTGGCTAGGACAGTGAGGGAAAGCTAACCTGACTACAAAAGAAAACCCGAAACACACGGTCTTCTGCGTCTTCGACACCCTAGCTAACCTGCACTGACTACCCAAAACCCTACAAGACAAACGGCACTCACCCGTACTAACTAGTGTACTAATACAAAATCAACTAAGTGTGTAAAGTGTACCCAACAACCTTAACTAACCTTATATACAAAAGTTCACACAAAAACACAAGTGAACCAGGAAGACAAATAAGGGAAAACAAGAGTAATAAACAGGAGCAGGGTACAAAAGAACACAAACGTTGAACATGTAACACTGGGGCAAGGAAATGGCAAAACAAGGATGAACACACAAACAAACGAAAGTACAAAAAAACAACAAAACAACGAAGCCAAAGCTATACACACACAACACAACACAACACAACACAACACAACACAACACAACACAACACAACACAACACAACAAACGAAGCCGAAGCAATAACCAGAAGCAACACGATAACCAAAACCCAAACAGGACCGAAGTCAAACGAAAGGCCTCTCCTTGCTGAAAACCGCCATGTTATATAATGAATAAAATGTGTTCTGATTGGCTGAGAGCTAATTGATGATGACATCATACTGAAAGTGTGGTGTAATGGTGGGCCAATGGGGAAGGGAGAACAATCAAGGGTCAGCAGTGTGGACATAACAGAAAAAACACACACAGAACACACACTGGGACGTAACACCCCCACCCATAAAAACAAACATCTAATGTTTGGACAAAGCGAAAACCACAAAACCAATCAAACAATAGGCTAGACTTTACCCCCAGCCAGGTCATTTCCCAGTATAAATCTTACCCCTTTAACGGGTAGCGAAGGATGTACCCCAACTCTAACAAATCCAGTAACTAAACCACATTGTAGATGTACATGGTGTAAAGGCACTTTCATAAAACCCATTTGGATGCCTTGAACTAATACATTTGAACCACAAAAAGACTGATCAGACAAGGGCAGTGCATCCGCAACAATAAATGACTGGGCTGCACCTGTATCTCTTAATATTTGAATTGTTTTCTGGTCTTCTGGTTTACCTGTTAGCGAAACCAATCCTTCCATAATAAATGGTTGATAACTAGGGTCAGGGAGACTGTTTTCACTAGACAAAGGAATAGCAGGACGGGAAACAGTCTTAACAACTCCAGCACTCTTTGCTCGCTGTTGCAACCAGAAGCGAAGCGAAGCGAAGCGAAGCGAAAACCAAAACCAAACGGGACCAAAGTCAAACGAAAGGCCTCTCCTTGCTGAAAACCGCCATGTTATATAGTAAATAAAATGTGTTCTGATTGGCTGAGAGCTTATTGATGATTACATCATACTGAAAGTGTGGTGTAATGGTGGGCCAATGGGGAAGGGAGAACAATCAAGGGTCAGCAGTGTGGACATAACAGAAAAAACACACACAGAACACACACTGGGACGTAACAGCCAATAAGGTGACCTCTCTCTCTCTCTTCTCTTGTCTCCGTCCTGGTTTTTGCAGACTAGTGCAAGGGAAAGATTTCAGGAGCAGGTCCATGCCTCCACCTTCCCAGCTCTTCTATGGGTGTGAAATGTAGGCGATGTGGAACCCCTGGTCAATCAGAAACACCTGTGGACTCGTTTGTCCCAGTACTTGCGGTCGAACCAGAAAAGTGCTGTTGTTGTATTATGGTAAAACATTTATGCATAACAATACCCACAGGTGAAAGAGGATACTTTCTGTTTGTGTCTCATGTTCGTCTTGTGATTTGAAATCCAGATTTCCTGAGCCTACAGCTACAGTACAAAGGGCTAATTGGATCTCTTGTCCCAGGACATGTTTTCTAGGGCACTGTGTACATACTGACACACATTGACACACACATACACACTGATACACACTAATGCACACATACCTGCACATACACACTGATAAACACTGACACACACTAATGCACACATACTGACATACAAACCGATACACACATACTGACACGTACTCACTAATACACACTGACACATACAAACTGACATACACACTAAGGCACACATACTGACATACAAACTGACACGCACACTAATGGACACATACTGACATACACACTTATACACACATACTGACATACAAACTGACACACACACTAATGCACACATACTGACACACACACTGATACACACATACTGGCACATACACACGATGCACACACTGATACACACACACTGACACACAAACTCTCTCTTCCAGTGAGAGTGAGTGGCCACACTGAGCTGGTCCGACTCCTGTAAGTTTCACAAGAGGTAAACAGGCTGATAGCTCCAGTTAGACTTCAGCCCTGAGATTGCTACAGAGCTTAGATCAGCACAAACGACACACACTGAATCACTAAAACACACATCTACAACAACACACACTGAATCACTAAAACACACATATCCACAACAACACACACTGTATCACTAAAACATACAACAACACACACTGTAACACAAATATCCCAAACACGCACAACAACACATACGGTAGCACTATAACACACATATCCAAATACACAAAAAAACACATACTGTGTCACTACAACACACATATCCACAACAACACATACTGTATCACTACAACACACATATCGACAACACAGACGACCCCAGGACACAATGTCACTGATAGGTCATGTCTTCAAAATGTTCACGGACACAGACTGAACCCCGAGAGAGAGAGAGAGACCCCAATCCCCCACTCACCCTTCACACACACAGACTGAACCCCGAGAGAGAGAGACACCCCAATCCCCCCATCACCCTTCATACACACAGACCGAACCCCGAGAGAGAGAGACACCCCAATCCCCCCATCACCCTTCATACACACAAACTGAACCCCGAGAGAGAGAGACACCCCAATCCCCCCGTCACCCTTCACACACACAAACTGAACCCCGAGAAAGAGAGAGACACCCCAATCCCCCCGTCACCCTTCACACACACAGACTGAACCCCAAGAGAGAGAGACCCCAGGACTAGAGAGGAAGAGCTGGGGCCGGTCACGCACGCGCAGGTCGGTGCCAGGCTGCGTGCGCGTGTGTGTGTGTGTGTGCGCGTGGGGCTGTTTATCTGAACTCTGATCCCCGCTCTGATCTGAAGTTCAGGTCCGAGGAGCGCTGGAGACCACGGAGCGCTGATCAACACTGATTAACGCTCGGGTGAACGAGTCACCAACGAGCCGGTGACGGCCCTGGGCCCAGGGATGACCTTTGAACTCCTGTCAGCGCGTCGCTGGTGGGAAACGGCAGGCTGACGCTAGCACCGCAAACACAACACGACCACAGAACAGCAGCTGGGCTTCACCGTGGCCTGTGAAGCGAAGCGAGACGTGTTTGTGTAATTGGAACGGTGGGGAGCATTGCTCTGTGCTCAATTCCTGGGGTGCTGTTTGTGTGGAGTTTGCATGTTCACCTTGGGTTTGTGTGGGTTTCCTCTGGGTGATCCAGTGTCCTCCCACAGTCTGAAGACATGCTGGTGGGCTGATTGGCTTCTGGGACAGCTGGCCCTGGTGCGAGAGTGTGTGTCGGTGTCTGTGTGTGTCCTGTGAATTTCTCTGCAGAAATTCTGTCACAGGGAAACTGCTGATTGGATCAGCGAATACTGTTGTTGCTGCACACAAGGTTTCGTTTATCATTGATAAGAGACAGAGTGGTCGCTGGGGATGGTAGAATTGTTCTGATATCACACGGTTTCACACAGCGTAACCTGAGTTAAACTCATTAAAATACCAGCAGTGGAGAGACGTGCTTCAGTCCTGCAATCTTATCTTTTTCCCTCTGCTCAGTTTTAAATGCTCTTCCACGTAGTCTCTGCTTTTGCACTCTGGCTGCTCAAGTTGTTTTCAGTTTTCAAGACTGTAGAGACTCAGTTCCTCCAGCCTGTCAGTGTGGGACACCCCCTTCAGACTAAAGAGACTCAGGTCACCTGTCAGCAGGGAGATGTCCTCTCACGATGAGCGCCCCCTGGTGGTGGATACTTTGTGAGAGTTGGGGAATAGCCGGTTACCCACATTGGGTTCAGCCATGTCGAACCCCAGGCCACTGCTGTCTGGGCTCTGTAGAGTCTGCGAACTCCAAATGCTTCTTCCGATTCTCACCCGTAGGCGCAGTGCCGTCAGTGTAGTGCTCCTCCTTCTGAAGAGCAGGTGTAGGCGAGTGCGTGTTCTCCAGCACTACTTGATCGCCCTCAGCGGAGTGAGATGATGAGGCACCGAAGTTCTCTCTGGTCTCTTGCTGACACAGCGCTGCAGTTTCCCAGGTGTCATGGGTACTGGGTCTGCTGAGTTGTCCAGGGTGTGTGAGAGTGTGTCTGTGTCCTGTCCAGGGTGTGTGAGTGCGTGTCTGTGTGTCTGTGTGTCCTGTGATGGACTGGTGTCCTGTCCAGGGTGTGTGTGTGTGTGTGTGTGTGTGTGTGTGTGTGTGTGTGTGTGTGTGTGTGTGTGTGTGTGTGTGTGTCCTGTGATGGACTGGTGTCCTGTCCAGGGTGTGTGAGAGTGTGTGTCTGTGTGTGTCCTGTGATGGACTGGTGTCCTGTCCAGGGTGTGTGAGAGTGTGTGTCTGTGTGTGTCCTGTGATGGACTGGTGTCCTGTCCAGGATGTGTGAGAGTGTGTGTCTGTGTGTGTCCTGTGATGGACTGGTGTCCTGTCCAGGGTGTGTGAGAGTGTGTCTGTGTGTGTCCTGACACCCTGGGAAAACAAAGCTCTTTTACAAAACACACACACACTTCCTGCAGTTCCATGCCTGACGCTTCCTTTAATTACACGAGCAGCGTGGCTCACTAACTTGCTCCACGCCCCCACAGCCCTCTGCGTAAAGACCTGCCTCCCGCTTGCAGTTCTAGAAGCATTTCCGCTGCTTTTCCGCCTGTGCCCCTCGGGTCCTGCCCTGCGGCCGACTCTGAAGAAGTCCGTCGGGTCGGCCGGGCCCGTCTTTCAGGATCGGCGGTCGGCCCGTGCTCCGGAGTGTCCTTCCTGCCCTGGCGGTGCTGTCCGGATCGGGCCTCCCGGGCCGAACCGCTGCAGGGGCAGCTGGAGGGCAGACTGCAGGAGTGGCACTGGACACTGCAGACATGGCTGCTGCTGCAGTGCTTGGACTTGTAGTTGTAGTAGCGGTGGTAGTAGCGGTTGTAATTGCAGCAGTAGTGGCTGTAGTTGTAGTAGTGGTGGTTGTAGTTGTAGTAGTGGTGGCTGTAGTATTGGTAGTTGTAGTAGTTGTTGTAGTAGTGGTTGTAGTTGTAGTATTGGTAGTTGTAGTTGTGGTAGTGGCTGTAGTAGTGGTGGTTGTGGTTGTAGTTGTAGTGGCTGTAGTATTGGTAGTTGTAGTTGTTGTTGTAGTAGTGGTTGTAGTTGTAGTAGTGGTGGCTGTAGTATTCGTAGTTGTAGTTGTGGTAGTGGCTGTAGTAGTGGTGGTTGTAGTTGTAGTAGTAGTGGTGGCTGTAGTATTGGTAGTTGTAGTAGTTGTTGTAGTAGTGGTGGCTGTAGTATTGGTAGTTGTAGTAGTTGTTGTAGTAGTGGTGGTTGTAGTTGTAGTAGTAGTGGTGGCTGTAGTATTGGTAGTTGTAGTTGTGGTAGTGGCTGTAGTAGTGGTGGTTGTAGTTGTAGTAGTAGTGGTGGCTGTAGTATTGGTAGTTGTAGTAGTTGTTGTAGTAGTGGTAGTTGTAGTTGTGGTAGTGGCTGTAGTAGTGGTGGTTGTGGTTGTAGTTGTAGTAGTGGTGGCTGTAATAGTGGTTGTTGTAGTAGTGGTTGTATTTGTAGGAGTAGCTGTAGTTGAAGTGGTCGTAGTAGTAGTTGTACTAGTGGATGTAGTTGTAACAGATGAGGTAGTAGTAGTGGATGTAGTGCCAATAGTAGTTGTATTAGATGTAGGAGTGGCTTCTGCAGCTGCTGGAGCTGTAGTATTAGGAGATGCAGTAGTAGCAGCAGGAACTGCACTATGAGAAACAGCAGTGGTGATCGCTGCAGTAGCTGCAGTAGCAGGAACAGGAGTGTCAACAGAAGTAGCCGTGGTATTTACTCCTCTAGGAGCAGCTGTGAGAGCTGCAGCAGGAGCAGTAGTTGTAGCTCAGCGATTTGTGTGTAACAGTAGAGCAGTAGTGGAGCAGCTGGAGCAGCTGGAGCAGCTGTACCTGAACGCGCAGTGGGAGCCCTGTGTGTAACAGTAGAGCAGTAGTAGAGCAGCTGTATCTGAACGCGCAGTGGGAGCCCTGTGTGTAACAGTAGAGCAGCAGTGGAGCAGCTGTATCTGAACGCGCAGTGGGAGCCCTGTGTGTAACAGTAGAGCAGCAGTGGAGCAGCTGTATCTGAATGCGCAGTGGGAGCCCTGTGTGTAACAGTAGAGCAGTAGTGGAGCAGCTGTATCTGAACGCGCAGTGGGAGCCCTGTGTGTAACAGTAGAGCAGTAGTGGAGCAGCTGTATCTGAACGCGCAGTGGGAGCCCTGTGTGTAACAGTAGAGCAGCAGTGGAGCAGCTGTATCTGAACGCGCAGTGGGAGCCCTGTGTGTAACAGTAGAGCAGTAGTGGAGCAGCTGTATCTGAACGCGCAGTGGGAGCCCTGTGTGTAACAGTAGAGCAGTAGTGGAGCAGCTGTATCTGAACGCGCAGTGGGAGCCCTGTGTGTAACAGTAGAGCAGCAGTGGAGCAGCTGTATCTGAACGCGCAGTGGGAGCCCTGTGTGTAACAGTAGAGCAGCAGTGGAGCAGCTGTATCTGAACGCGCAGTGGGAGCCCTGTGTGTAACAGTAGAGCAGCAGTGGAGCAGCTGTATCTGAACGCGCAGTGGGAGCCCTCTGTGTAACAGTAGAGCAGTAGTGGAGCAGCTGTATCTGAACGCGCAGTGGGAGCCCTGTGTGTAACAGTAGAGCAGTAGTGGAGCAGCTGTATCTGAACGCGCAGTGGGAGCCCTGTGTGTAACAGTAGAGCAGTAGTGGAGCAGCTGTATCTGAACGCGCAGTGGGAGCCCTGTGTGTAACAGTAGAGCAGTAGTGGAGCAGCTGTATCTGAACGCGCAGTGGGAGCCCTGTGTGTAACAGTAGAGCAGTAGTGGAGCAGCTGTATCTGAACGCGCAGTGGGAGCCCTGTGTGTAACAGTAGAGCAGTAGTGGAGCAGCTGTATCTGAACGCGCAGTGGGAGCCCTGTGTGTAACAGTAGAGCAGCAGTGGAGCAGCTGTATCTGAACGCGCAGTGGGAGCCCTGTGTGTAACAGTAGAGCAGTAGTGGAGCAGCTGTATCTGAACGCGCAGTGGGAGCCCTCTGTGTAACAGTAGAGCAGTAGTGGAGCAGCTGTATCTGAACGCGCAGTGGGAGCCCTGTGTGTAACAGTAGAGCAGTAGTGGAGCAGCTGTATCTGAACGCGCAGTGGGAGCCCTGTGTGTAACAGTAGAGCAGTAGTGGAGCAGCTGTATCTGAACGCGCAGTGGGAGCCCTGTGTGTAACAGTAGAGCAGTAGTGGAGCAGCTGTATCTGAACGCGCAGTGGGAGCCCTGTGTGTAACAGTAGAGCAGTAGTGGAGCAGCTGTATCTGAACGCGCAGTGGGAGCCCTGTGTGTAACAGTAGAGCAGTAGTGGAGCAGCTGTATCTGAACGCGCAGTGGGAGCCCTGTGTGTAACAGTAGAGCAGTAGTGGAGCAGCTGTATCTGAACGCGCAGTGGGAGCCCTGTGTGTAACAGTAGAGCAGTAGTGGAGCAGCTGTATCTGAACGCGCAGTGGGAGCCCTGTGTGTAACAGTAGAGAAGCAGTGGAGCAGCTGTATCTGAACGCGCAGTGGGAGCCCTGTGTGTAACAGTAGAGCAGTAGTGGAGCAGCTGTATCTGAACGCGCAGTGGGAGCCCTCTGTGTAACAGTAGAGCAGTAGTGGAGCAGCTGTATCTGAACGCGCAGTGGGAGCCCTGCGTGTAACAGTAGAGCAGTAGTGGAGCAGCTGTATCTGAACGCGCAGTGGGAGCCCTGTGTGTAACAGTAGAGCAGTAGTGGAGCAGCTGTATCTGAACGCGCAGTGGGAGCCCTGTGTGTAACAGTAGAGCAGTAGTGGAGCAGCTGTATCTGAACGCGCAGTGGGAGCCCTGTGTGTAACAGTAGAGCAGTAGTGGAGCAGCTGTATCTGAACGCGCAGTGGGAGCCCTGTGTGTAACAGTAGAGCAGTAGTGGAGCAGCTGGAGCAGCTGGAGCAGCTGTATCTGAACGCGCAGTGGGAGCCCTGAGTTACAGCGCGCGGACGAAGCCCTCCCTTCCCTGCGCTCTCCCTCCGGCACGTGGACGGCTCGAGGACGAGGAGACCCAAAGTCCACTCCCACGCCGGGGTCTCAGACACGTCACTCCCGGCCGGGAGGCGAATATACCTTTTCCAGCGCAGCCAGTCGGGTAACCTTCGGCGACAGCGTCGGCGTCCTCCCAGTCATTATGTTGTTATGGGCTAAATATAAACCCATCAACCCCCGATCTGCCCACGTCCTTCCCGCCCGGTATTCAAATGAAGAAAGAAGGCCCGGCAGCGGCCCGGCAGATCCCTCCGCCGCGACGAAGCGCCGCCGCCGCAGAGCCCGGAACGCATCCCCTCCCCTGCGCCTTCCTCCGGGGGTATCCCTCCGCCAGCCGCTGGCCGGCCTTCTAGTCCCGCACCGAGGGGACCGGGGGGGACCGGGGGGCGGGGCTGGGGGTGTCACAGCCTGACGGGACCCGAGCACGGCGGCAGGCAGCGTGAAACGCAGAGACTCCGCCGACTGACCCTGAGCGTGGGCCGTTCTCCCCGCCTCCCCGGTTGTCCTGCGCGGGGTGGAGCGCCGGGGGGGGCGGGGTGGAGCGCCGGGGGGGGCGGGGGGGGCGGGGACACTAGTTTGTGCACGTGTGCGCGGAGACACGGAGTCAAAGTTCGCCGGGAGCAATAAGAGTGAGAGAGCGCGAGCGAGCTCCCGCAGTCTGGACGCTTCATTAGAGAGAGCAGTGTGCCGTGTTCACACCCCCTTCCACCCGGGAGACAGAACTGGACGCGGGGTATCGCGGTCTTGCGGGGACGGTTGGACCTTTTTTTTCTGCGCGACCCCGCTTGTGACCGAGCCGAGCCGCCGCTGCGATACCTCGGGCTGTGCGGGGACGGGACCGGTACCGCGGTGCGTGGGGTGTGCGGCTATTAATGGCCCCGGCGTGCTGATCGCGGGGTGTTTATTAGTCTGTATCGCGGGAGCGCAGCCTGCTTCCTGCGGGAAGAGTTCACACGTGGACAGTATTGACGCCTGCCGGGCAGAGACCCGAACTCGTTTTCCCGGTCTGCCGCGCAGAGAGGAGTCGCCGAGTTACTGTCGCCGGACAGTAGTTTTGTGTGTGTGGGGGTCCTATTTATTTTTTCTCCGTGGAAGAAGATGTCCCACGCGTGGTCCCGCACGATGAGGAGGTGAGTGCAGTTCTGTCTGTCCTGTCAGTGCGCTCTCTGTGTGTGTGTGTGTTTGCGTCGGTCCTGTCAGTGCGCTCTTTGTGTGAGTGTGTGTGTGTGTTTGCGTCGGTCCTGTCAGTGCGCTCTTTGCGTGCGCTCGCTCACGCGCGTCCATGCGCCCCGTGCCTGTCAGACACGCGCTGAGCGAGACGAAAGTATTGGCGTGGGGGGAGTTCGGGTTCGGGAAAAACAGTCCCGAATTCGTTTAGTTTAAAATTTTAAAAATGTGCAAAGGCGAGCTGTGTGCTGGGGTGCAGTGCGGGGGCACGCTTGCTCTCCAAAAAAGGGGTTACAGCAACTCGGAGCAACTCTACAGCAGTGGAGAGACGTGCTTCAGTCCTGCAATCTTATCTTTTTCCGTCTGCTCAGTTTTAAATGCTCTTCCACGTAGTCTCTGCTTTTGCACTCTGGCTGCTCAAGTTGTCTTCAGTTTTCAAGACTGTAGAGACTCAGTTCCTCCAGCCTGTCAGTGTGGGACACCCCCTTCAGACCTAAAGAGACTCGGGTGACCTGTCAACAGGGAGATGTCCTCTCACGATGAGCGCCCCCTGGTGGTGGATACTTTGTGAGAGTCGGGGAATAGCCAGTTACCCACATTGGGTTCAGCCGTGTCGAACCCCAGGCCACTGCTGTCTGGGCTCCGTAGAGTTTGCGAACTCCAGATGCTTCTTCCGATTCTCACCCGTAGGCGTCAGTGTAGTGCTCCTCCTTCTGAAGAGCAGGTGTAGGCGAGTGCGTGTTCTCCAGCGCTACTTGATCGCCCTCAGCGGAGTGAGACGATGAGGCACCGAAGTTCTCTCTGGTCTCTTGATGACACAGCACTGCAGTTTCCCAGGTGTCATGGGTACTGGGTCTGCTGAGCCAGCCCAGGCCTGTCTGTCCACGTGAGCGCTTGTGAACAAGGGGTTTCTGTGCCATTTCACCAATACTACAGCACCCTACTACAGCACCCTACTGACCCACTACTACACACTGCTGACCCACTACTCCACTACTACTACACACTACAGCCCTTCTATTCCACACTACCAATTGGCAATTATTTTGCCATTACTGCCATTTAAATTAACGATTAATTTGTGTGCAGATGAATTCGGTTTATTCAGCAAGTAATGCTTGGCGATAAAGGATACCCCCCGCTGTGAGTGAAAGATTTGTGGGGACACCCTTGCTTCTTAAGAGCATGTTGTGACGAGAGGGAGGGTAGTCCTTATGATATCGTAATACTCCAAAGAGGGGGTTTTCTGGGTTAATTTAATTTGGGTTCAGTTAGGATGTTAAGCAATCTCACATGCGTGCCATTATCTCTGTGTCTCTCTCCATGATGCTCGGTGTGTGATTGCTGTGTGTGAGAGTGCTCTAGTCTCTGTGATGTAGTGTGTGTTGTCAAGGTCAGTGTGTGATTGCTGTGTGCTCTAGTCTCTGTGATGTAGTGTGTGTTGTCAAGCTCGGTGTGTGATTGCTGTGTGTGAGAGTGCTCTAGTCTCTGTGATGCAGTGTGTGTAGTCAAGCTCAGTGTGTGATTGCTGTGTGTGAGAGTACTCTAGTCTCTGTGATGCAGTGTGTTGCCAAGGTGTGTGATTGCTGTTTGCCCTAGTCTCTGTGGTGTAGTGTGTGTTGTCAAGCTCAGTGTGTGATTGCTGTGTGTGAGTGCTGTAGTCTCTCTCCATGATGCAATGTGCGCTCTGTGTTGCATGTCTGTCTGGAAACTCGGGGTGTCGAATTACGGCCTGGTGTCGTGGCAACAAGCTGCACACATCCTCCAGAACAGCTCAGTGACGCCCTTTACCTGACAGCTCGAGGTTTTTATAGCGTCTTAGTGAGCACACTGACACTCCGACTGACCAGCTGACCCAGTGACACCGAGACGCTGATGGAGACACACACATTGACACCGATACACACGCGCAGACGCTGAGACACGGGCTGGCTGCACGCCCCAGCCTGCTCGTGTGGTACACAGTGTTCTTACACCTGTTCTCTCTGACGGACTGGAACAGAGAAGTACAGATGGCCTAGTCTCGCCCTTCTGAGTCTGGAGATGCCCCCGCCCCCTCCTCCGACTAGCGATACAAACCACCCCTGCCGTCACCAGAGCACCTAACACTGTAGATGCCATGGACCACATCTTTCACTACTGCTGGTGTGGGGAGTTAATGATCCGACCTGTCCTGTGGTTAATGATTCATATCGGTTATCTGCAGTCACACATTGGACTGTTTGACTGGGATCAGCACTTCCACACATGGCTGATCCAGATCCGTGTGCTCTGGGCCTTGTGTACAGAGCCTGCGTGGGTGTGTGTGCTTGTGAGCAGTGTGTATGATTGCAGTGTGAGCTTGCCATGTTCAGTGTGACTGCGGTTTGTGTATAGCGTGTGCCGTGTGAGTGTAATGAGCTCTATGAGTGCAGTGTAATGAGCTGCATTTGTGCGGAGTGCAGTGGAGTGTGAGCTGCATTTGTGCAGTGTGATCTGTATGAATGCAGTGTGAGCTGGATTTGTGCTGTGTGAGGGCTGTATGAATGCAGTATGTGCAGTGTGAGTGTGGTCAGTGTTGATGTGCGATTGCTCTATGAATGCAGTATGTGCAGTGTGTGTTCAGTGTGTCTGTGTGTGCGCCGAGGTTTGTAAATTCAGAATGTGTGTCCCTGAGTTCATCTGGGTCCCCCACCTAAACAGCAGGGAAACGGAGGAGGGGAAACGCAGAGGGAGAGGAGGGAGGGTGTGTCCGAGGTTCGAGTTCTCTCATTGGTCGCTTTTCTGGGGCCGTGCCCGTCCCCTCGAGGATCATTCCGGAGAACAGGATAGAGCAAAGGTCAGCAGGATCCGGGAGAGGGAGGGAGAGACGCACATTGACTGACGGGGAGAAAGGTGTCTCGCACTAGAGAGGGAGAAGAATGTGTGCAGACAGGGCCAGGGGGCAGGAGAGAGAGAGGGACAGGAGGAGGGGTAAGGGGCCAACACAGAGAGAGAGAGAGAGAGAGAGAGGGACAGGATGGGTTAAAACTGAACTGAGGATGAGGGTAACGCCCTCTGTGCAGCGTGGCATGCTGATAGAGATGCACCTGCATTATGAATAGGAAGAAAAATATGAGAGAGCCCATCACTTTATTGGCCCTATACAATCTCTTGCATTAGGAATTTGTCTTTTCTCAGACCCCAGCTTGCTCTCCATAAGATACAGACAGGGGTAGAGAAGCTGGGGGTCAGAGCGCAGGGTCAGCCATTTATACAGCACCCCTGGAGCAGCTGGGGTGAAGGGCCTCGCTCAGGGGCCCAACAGAGTAGGATTCCTCTGCCGGCCGCGGGATTTGAACCTGCAACCTTCCAGCCACAGACACAGATCCTGAGCCACAGAGCCACCACTCCGCCCAACCCTGTATTTGTGGTGTTGTCTTTATATCTACAAAAGTTTGAACCCTGGTTATTTCTGGCCTCGCGTAGCATAAGCATCTCCAACAGGCAAAACCCTACATTGAGCCACTTTGGAAATGTTCAGAGTCGTTTAATTCTTTTATCACACTAACTTCTTTCAGCCAGCAGGAATACCACCATAACCCTGACTGAGCTTAAAAAAATTACAGTATCTCGCATACTTTTCAGACTCTGACCCTGACTAGGTACTTTTTATCAGTCTAGAGTCTGTGCTCATTTACTGTAGCTCTGTTAGATACAGTCACTCAAGAATTATGCACAAGTAAAACAATTCGCTATATGAGTACATCTCGGACCCATCCATCCAAAGAGATTTTTTTTATCAGTTCTTCGTGAAAGTCTCCTTGTTCAGAATTGGGGTAAGTTGCAGGCGGGAGGGAGAGGAGAGCTCAGGAATGAGGAGGAGGGAAGGAGAGAGACAGATGAACTGGTTCAGCTTGTGTGATCTTTACTGTGCGGGTTCAGTTGCTCTGTGACGTCACTCACTGAAACTGGGGGAAAGGTCACCGAGATCTCTTCCTCCTTCTCTCTCGGTGCAGTTTTAATGTAGTGTTCAGTCAGTGTGTCTGTATGAACCCCTCTCTCTCAGTGCAGTGTTAATGTACTGGAGTGTCCAGTCAGTCAGTGTGTCTGTATGAACCCCTCTCTCTCAGTGCAGTGTTAATGTACTGGAGTGTCCAGTCAGTGTGTCTGTATGAACCCCTCTCTCTCAGTGCAGTGTTAATGGACTGGAGTGTCCAGTCAGTCAGTGTGTCTGTATGAACCCCTCTCTCTCAGTGCAGTGTTAATGGACTGGAGTGTCCAGTCAGTGTGTCTGTATGAACCCCTCTCTCTCAGTGCAGTGTTCATGTACTGGAGTGTCCAGTCTGTGTGTCTGTATGAACCCCTCTCTCTCAGTGCAGTGTTAATGTACTGGAGTGTCCAGTCAGTCAGTGTGTCTGTATGAACCCCTCTCTCTCAGTGCAGTGTTAATGGACTGGAGTGTCCAGTCAGTGTGTCTGTATGAACCCCTCTCTCTCAGTGCAGTGTTAATGTACTGGAGTGTCCAGTCAGTCAGGGTGTCTGTATGAACCCCTCTCTCTCAGTGCAGTGTTAATGTACTGGAGTGTCCAGTCAGCAGTGTGTCTGTATGAACCCCTCTCTCTCAGTGCAGTGTTAATGTACTGGAGTGTCCAGTCAGTCAGTGTGTCTGTATGAACCCCTCTCTCTCAGTGCAGTGTTAATGTACTGGAGTGTCCAGTCAGTCAGTGTGTCTGTATGAACCCCTCTCTCTCAGTGCAGTGTTAATGTACTGGAGTGTCCAGTCAGTGTGTCTGTATGAACCCCTCTCTCTCAGTGCAGTCTTAATGTACTGGAGTGTCCAGTCAGTCAGTGTGTCTGTATGAACCCCTCTCTCAGTGCAGTGTTAATGTACTGGAGTGTCCAGTCAGTCAGTGTGTCTGTATTAACCCCCCCTCTCTCTCTTCCAGGCATGCAATTCTCGGAGTCAGCAGTGGGGTGCGCTATTTCTCTACCTCCCTGTCTTCGCTTCCTCGCTCTGTGGAGAAGTTCGTGTCAAGTGCTGTGGAACTGTGTCGGCCGGCCGGGGTGACTGTGGTGACTGGGCAGCCTGAGGAAACGGCAGATATTCTGGCCAGGCTGCAGAAGGATGGAATGGTCAAGAAGCTGCCGAAATATGAGAACTGGTCAGTGTGTCTGTATGAACCCCTCTCTCTCAGTGTAGTGTTAATGTACTGGAGTGTCCAGTCAGTCAGTGTGTCTGTATGAACCCCTCTCTCAGTGCAGTGTTAATGTACTGGAGTGTCCAGTCAGTCAGTGTGTCTGTATGAACCCCTCTCTCTCAGTGCAGTGTTAATGTACTGGAGTGTCCAGTCAGTCAGTGTGTCTGTATGAACCCCTCTCTCTCAGTGCAGTGTTAATGAACATTAGTGTTCTAGTAGCGTTCATGTGGCCTGTCGTTCTCTCTGTAGCTGGCTCGCTCGCACTGACCCGAAGGATGTTGCTCGTGTGGAAAGCAAGACGGTTATTGTCACAAAGAACCAGCGTGACACCATTCCCATGCCAGCAGGGGGCGCCAAGAGCCAGCTGGGCAACTGGATGAGTGAGACTGACTTTGAGAAAGCCAAGAGCGAGCGGTTCCCGGGCTGCATGTCAGGTACAGAGCTGTGAGCACACCTGTCTCTCTCTCTGAGACACACACACACACACACACACACACACACACACACACACACACACACACACACACACACACACACACACACACTGTTCTCTCTCTCTCTCTCTGTACTGTAATATAGTATTGTAATATCTACCCCACAGGAAGGAATATGTACGTGATCCCCTTCAGTATGGGCCCCCTGGGGTCCCCAATCTCCAAGTTTGGGGTGCAGGTGACGGACTCTCCCTACGTAGTGGCGAGCATGGGCATCATGACGCGCATGGGCTCGCAGGTCCTGGAGCGGCTCGGGGACGGAGAGTTCGTCCGCTGCCTGCACTCTGTGGGGAGACCACTGCCACTGAAAGGTCTGTCCCTCTCCGTCTGGATCTCTTTGCTCCTCTCCGTCTGTCCCTCTCTGTATCGGGCGAGTGAGGGACTGTGGGGACAGGTGGGGGGGTGGCGGGTGAGTGAGGGACTGTGGGGACAGGTAGGGGGGGTGGCGGGCGAGTGAGGGACTGTGGGGACAGGTGGGGGGGTGGCGGGCGAGTGAGGGACTGTGGGGACAGGTGGGGGGGTGGCGGGCGAGTGAGGGACTGTGGGGACAGGTGGGAGGGTGGCGGGCGAGTGAGGGACTGTGGGGACAGGTAGGGGGGTGAGTGAGGGACTGTGGGGACAGGTAGGGTGTGAGTGAGGGACTGTGGGGACAGGTAGGGGGGTGGCGGGCGAATGAGGGACTGTGGGGACAGGTAGGGGGGTGAGTGAGGGACTGTGGGGACAGGTAGGGTGTGAGTGAGGGACTGTGGGGACAGGTAGGAGGGTGGCGGGTGAGTGAGGGACTGTGGGGACAGGTGGGGGGGTGGCGGGTGAGTGAGGGACTGTGGGGACAGGTAGGGGGCGAGTGAGGGACTGTGGGGACAGGTGGGAGGGTGGCGGGCGAGTGAGGGACTGTGGGGACAGGTAGGGGGGTGAGTGAGGGACTGTGGGGACAGGTAGGGTGTGAGTGAGGGACTGTGGGGACAGGTAGGGTGTGAGTGAGGGACTGTGGGGACAGGTAGGGTGTGAGAGAGGGACTGTGGGGAC
Source organism: Lepisosteus platostomus (assembly GCF_059453375.1). Classification (NCBI taxonomy): domain Eukaryota; kingdom Metazoa; phylum Chordata; class Actinopteri; order Semionotiformes; family Lepisosteidae; genus Lepisosteus; species Lepisosteus platostomus. Next base: position 14,001,125 of record NC_142616.1, read on the forward strand.
AGGTAGGGGGGGTGGCGGGCGAGTGAGGGACTGTGGGGACAGGTAGGGTGTGAGTGAGGGACTGTGGGGACAGGTAGGGGGGTGGCGGGTGAGTGAGGGACTGTGGGGACAGGTAGGGTGTGAGAGAGGGACTGTGGGGACAGGTGGGAGGGTGGCGGGCGAATGAGGGACTGTGGGGACAGGCAGGAGGGTGGCGGGCGAGTGAGGGACTGTGGGGACACGTAGAGGGCGAGTGAGGGACTGTGGGGACAGGTAGGGTGTGAGTGAGGGACTGTGGGGACAGGTAGGGGGGTGGCGGGCGAATGAGGGACTGTGGGGACACGTAGAGGGTGAGTGAGGGACTGTGGGGACAGGTAGGGTGTGAGTGAGGGACTGTGGGGACAGGTCCGCTGTGTCAGTTGAGTCTCGGTGCGGGTGGGTTGGACGAGTTGTGAAGACGGCCTGGGTCTCCTCTCAGCTCCCCTGGTCAACGCCTGGCCCTGTAACCCAGAGAAGACCCTCATCGCCCACCAGCCCGCCTCGCGGCAGATCGTGTCGTTCGGCAGTGGCTACGGCGGGAACTCCCTGCTGGGCAAGAAGTGTTTCGCCCTGCGGATCGCCTCCTGCATCGCCAAGGACGAGGGCTGGCTGGCCGAGCACATGCTGGTGAGGCCGACTGACGCGCCGAGACCCGCCTGGCCTGAGGGACACAGAGACACAGAGGGACACCTCCACTGAGGGACACACTGAGACTCGCTGAGACTTGCCTCACCTGAGGGGCACAGTGAGACACTGAGGGACACTGAGACTCAGCTCCACTGAGGGACACACTGAGACACTGAGGGACACAGAGACACAGAGGCTCACCTCCACTGATGGACACAGTGAGACTCACTGAGACTTGCCTCACCTGAGGGACACACTGAGGGACACTGAGACTCACCTCCACTGATGGACACAGTGAGACTCACTGAGACTTGCCTCACCTGAGGGACACACTGAGACACTGAGGGACACTGAGACTCACCTCCACTGATGGACACAGTGAGACTTGAGGACACAGTGAGACTCACCTCCACTAAGGGACACACTAACACTGAGGGACACAGTGAGACTCACCTCCACTAAAGGACAGTGAGACGCGCCTCACCTGAGGGACACACCGAGACTTGTGGACACACTAACACTGAGGGACACAGTGAGACTCGCCTCCACTAAAGGACAGTGAGACGCGCCTCACCTGAGGGACACACTGAGACACTGACAGCACACTGAGGGGCACAGTGAGGCCGAGGGACACGCTGTGACACTCATGGACACCCTGACCTCGCGCGTCCTCCTCTGCCCCCCAGATCCTGGGCATCACCAGCCCCCAGGGCGTGAAGCGGTACGTGGCGGCGGCGTTCCCCAGCGCCTGCGGGAAGACCAACCTGGCCATGATGCGGCCCACGCTGCCCGGCTGGAAGGTGGAGTGCGTCGGGGACGACATCGCCTGGATGAAGTTCGACAGCCAGGGTAAGGACCGACCCACACGCGGTATTTAGCCAATACCAGGCAGCATGGAGCAGTGCTGACCTGTACCAGACCAGCATGGAGCAATATTGACCGGTACCAGACCAGTATAGAGTGTTATTAGCCAGTGCCAGGCCAGTATAAGCAAAATTGACCACTGCCAGGCCAGTATGGAGTGGTATTGACCTGTACCAGACCAGTATAAGCAAAATTGACCACTGCCAGGCCAGTATGGAGTGGTATTGACCTGTACCAGACCAGTATATAGTGTTATTAGCCAGTGCCAGGCCAGTATAAGCAATATTGACCAGTGCCAGGCCAGTATGGAGGGGTATTGATCTGTACCAGGCCAGTATGGAGTGTTATTAGCCAGTGCCAGGCCAGTATGGAGGGGTATTGACCTGTACCAGACCAGTATTTAGTGGTCTCTCTCAGTGCTGACCCATCTCCTCTCTCAGGGCGCTTGCGGGCCATTAACCCCGAGAACGGCTTCTTCGGCGTGGCCCCGGGGACCTCGATGAAGACGAACCCCAACGCCATGGCCACCATCCAGCGCAACACCATCTTCACCAACGTGGGCGAGACCAGCGACGGGGGCGTGTGGTGGGAGGGCATCGACCAGCCGCCCGCACCCGGGGTCAAGCTCACCAACTGGCTGGGGCAGGCCTGGCAGCCAGGTAACGGCGCCCGAGCCCGATGGCGTACAGCAGGAAGGACACGGCGCCCCAGTGCGGCCACGCCCACACACACGTGCCCACACGCACTGCCCCCATGTGGGCCATCACACAGCACTGCACAGCACTGCACTGCCCCCATGTGGGCTCGCACACACACTGCACTGCACTGCCCTGCCCCCATGTGGGCTCGCACACACACTGCACTGCACTGCCCTGCCCCCATGTGGGCCCGCACACACACTGCACAGCACTGCACTGCCCCCATGTGGGCTCGCACACACACTGCACTGCACTGCACTGCCCCCATGTGGGCTCGCACACACACTGCACTGCACTGCACTGCCCCCATGTGGGCTCGCACACACACTGCACTGCACTGCCCCCATGTGGGCCCACACACACACACACTGCACAGCACTGCACTGCCCCCATGTGGGCCCACACACACACTGCACAGCACTGCACTGCCCACATGTGGGCTCGCACACACACTGCACTGCACTGCCCTGCCCCCATGTGGGCCCGCACACACACTGCACAGCACTGCACTGCCCCCATGTGGGCCCACACACACACACACTGCACAGCACTGCACTGCCCCCATGTGGGCCCACACACACACACACTGCACAGCACTGCACTGCCCCCATGTGGGCCCACACACACACACACTGCACAGCACTGCACTGCCCCCATGTGGGCCCACACACACACACACTGCACAGCACTGCACTGCCCCCATGTGGGCCCACACACACACACACTGCACAGCACTGCACTGCCCCCATGTGGGCCCACACACACACACACTGCACAGCACTGCACTGCCCCCATGTGGGCCCACACACACACACACTGCACAGCACTGCACTGCCCCCATGTGGGCCCACACACACACACACTGCACAGCACTGCACACAGACACAGACAGCACTGCCCTCTCTCCCAGCGCGGCGCCCATCCCTCTCCCAGACCCCAGGGAGGCCTTGGTTGGAAGAGGAGCAGGGCAGGGTGGCCCTGCGCTGAGGATGGTTACCTCAGCAGCCGGTGTGGCTCCGTGACGAGGGGGTGGGGCTCGCCGAAAGCCGGAGGTCTCTGGCGCTTCTTGGTTTCACTGGCTCCCGCCGCCGCCACGGGGCGGACCTGCTGCCTTGCCAGCTCGCCTCCTGTCGGCCCCGAGCCCTTGTGAATGTGGGGGCCCCGCCCTGTCTTCCCGCAGGTGACCCCCAGCCCTGCGCCCACCCGAACTCGCGCTTCTGTGCCCCGGCCGCCCAGTGCCCCATCATGGACCCCCACTGGGAGAGCCCGGAGGGCGTGCCCATCGACGCCATCATCTTCGGCGGCCGCCGGCCCGAGGGTGAGTCCCCACGCCCGCCCCCATCACGCCGACCCACGAGGGCAGGGGGGTGCATGCTCTCGACCCCCTGCTGCCCGAGTATCGACCCCTCCGTCTCTATTACACCCTTTCTCTGAACAGGAGAAACAGACTAACCTGCTGACACTGCATTGACCCCTCTGTCTCTCACTGGATGAGCCCGGCCCTCTGTAGTAACCCCTCTGTCTCTCACTGGATGAGCCCGGCCCTCTGCATTGACCCCTCTGTCTCTCACTGGATGAGCCCGGCCCTCTGTAGTGACCCCTCTGTCTCTCACTGGATGAGCCCGGCCCTCTGTAGTGACCCCTCTGTCTCTCACTGGATGAGCCCAGCCCAGCCCTCTGAACCCCTCTGTCTCTCAGTGGATTGACACTCTGCATCAATTCCCCTGTCTGAGTCTATTAGCCCGCCTCTCTACAATAACATCTCTCCCTGTAGGAGCCTGACCCTGCTTTCACGTGTGTGTGTGTGTGTGTGTGTGTGTACGCCTCTGTCTGCCTCCGCCTGTGTGACCCCGTCTCCTTGTCACAGGTGTCCCCCTGGTGTACGAGTCGTTCAGCTGGCGTCACGGAGTGTTTGTGGGCTCGGCCATGAGGTCCGAGTCCACGGCAGCTGCAGAACACAAGGGTGAGTTCCTGTCTGTGGCTGGGCTGCACGGCAGCAGTAGTCACTCCGTCTTCCCACTGTCATGTTTGCCTTCTGGGCCTGCGGCATTGTGACATCAGCAGGTCGGGCAGGGCCAATCGGCACACGGCACTAGAGAGGAGGCGGAGCTTGCACGCACATTCCTATTGGCCCAGGAATACAGCCAATCGGAGCTCTATGGCTGACAGCCATAGACCAGGAGGGAAACAGACACAGGGTGCAGCACAGTCCTCTTTGGCAGAGTTGTAGGATACAGGTGGTACTGTACTGGAGTGTCCAGTGTGTCTGTATGAACCCCTCTCTCTCAGTGCAGTGTTAATGTACTGGAGTGTCCAGTCAGTCAGTGTGTCTGTATGAACCCCTCTCTCTCAGTGCAGTGTTAATGTACTGGAGTGTCCAGTCAGTGTATTAACCCCTCTGTCTTGTCCTCAGGGAAGGTCATCATGCATGACCCCTTTGCCATGCGCCCGTTCTTTGGCTACAACTTCGGCCGCTACCTCTCTCACTGGCTGTCCATGGAGCAGCGGCCTGCGCCCACCAAGCTGCCCAAGATCTTCCACGTCAACTGGTTCCGGCGCGACCCGCAGACCGGCGGCTTCCTGTGGCCGGGCTTCGGGGAGAACTCGCGGGTGCTGGAGTGGATCTTCCGCCGGTGCGAGCGCGAGGGGAACGAGGAGAGGGGCGACGGCGTGCGCAGCGCCGTGGGCTGGCTGCCAGCAGAGGGCGCCCTGCCCGTGGCCGGACTCCCGGGGCCCGTCGACATGGGCGCCCTCTTCCACCTGCCTAAGGCATTCTGGGAGCGCGAGACGCAGGAAGTGAGGCGGTACCTGACGGAGCAGGTGGGCGAAGACCTGCCTGGCGCAATTGAGGGAGAGCTGAGAGGACTGGAGGACAGAGTGAAGGAGATGAGAGACTGAGAGGGAGTGACTGGACACTACAGCTCATTAACACCGCACTGAGAGAGGGGTTCATACAGAAATACAGACTGGACACTACAGCACATTAACACTGCACTGAGAGAGAGGGGTTCATACAGACACACTGACTGGACACTCCAGTACACTAACACTGCACTGAGAGAGAGGGGTTCATACAGACACACTGACTGGACACTCCAGTACATTAACACTGCACTGAGAGAGAGGGGTTCATACACACACACTGACTGGACACTACAGCACATTAACACTGAGAGAGAAGGGTTAATAGACACACTGGACACTACAGCACATTAACACTGAGAGAGGGGTGAATACAGAACAGAAGCTGACGGATTAGACTGTATGAAACCGTGAAGGCAGTGCGAGAGGCAGGAGTGTATGAAAGAAACGTTTAACTATGCAACAAAGCATCAAGAAACTTTTTAAAGCTAACAATCATGCTGCACCTTTACAATGAATTGTACAAAAACACAAAGAAATTATAACTATTCAACTGAGAGAGAGCTCTACAACCAGATAGCTGGTGATCATAGCTGTTTCTGTAGAAGTGCTCCAATACTTGTACCAAAGCTCCACCCATCCTGAAAATGATGGGTCCTGATTGGTCCACGTCTCAGGGAGGCATCCCAGCCTCCGATTGGCTCAGGAATGAACAACGAATCATTTTTATAATAAAACATGGGTGTAGCTTAATTTATGCATTATTCTTAAGATATTTTGAAAGTGTTCAAAACTTGAAAAAAGGACGAGAGCCAAAGACTATTGTAGCAACTGTGTTGAAGGAACATGTGAAGTGTGACGATGTTCTGTTGACTTTGTAATAAAGAAGATTCAGCTGAAGACCAATAGTGTCTGTCTTTGTGCAATACACTAACACCCCCTGCGTCTTTGTCTCCAGCCACACACAACCCCAGTCTCTGTGTACACGCACCTCCCCTCGACACAACCCCCGTGTCAGTTTACAGACACGCACGCCTCCCCTCAACACAACCCCTACATCTCTGTGTAGACACACACGCCTCCCCTCAACACAACCCCTACATCTCTGTGTAGACACACACACAACCTCAGTCTCTGTGTACAGACACACACACACACACACCTCCCCTCGACAACCCCCGTGTCGGTCTACAGACACACAGGCCTCCCCTCAACACAACCCCTACATCTGTGTAGACACACACACAACCTCAGTCGCTGTGTACAGACACACACACCTCCCTTCAACATAACCCCCATGTCTCTGTGTGGACACACAAAAAACAACCCCAGTCGATGTGTGGACACACCCATGCCCCCTAAACACAACCCCAGTCTCTGTGTAGATGCACACACCCCCTAAACACAACCCCAGTCTCTGTGTAGACGCATACACCCCCTGAACCCAAACCCAGTCTCTGTGTAGAAACACACACACCCCCATTTCTCTGTGTGGACACACCCATGCCCCCTAAACACAACCCCAGTCTCCGTGTAGACGCACACACCCCCGTTTCTGTGTGGACACACACACCCCCTGAACCCAAACCCAGTCTCTGTAGATAAACACACACACCCGTTTCTCTGTGTGGACACACACAACCCCTAAACACAACCCGAGTCTCTGTGTAGATAAACACACACCCCCCCGTTTCTCTGTGTAGACACATACACATACAACCCCTAAACACAACCCCAGTCTCTGTGTAGACACATACACATACAACCCCTAAACACAACCCCAGTCTCGGTGTAGACACACACACACACACCCACCCTAAGCACAACCCCAGTCTCGGTGTAGACACACACACACCCTAAACACAACCCCAGTCTCTGTGTAGACACGCGCACACCCTAAACACAACCCCAGTCTGTGTAGACACACACACACCCTAAACACAACCCCAGTCTGTGTAGACACACACACACCCTAAACACAACCCCAGTCTCTGTGTAGACACACACACACCCTAAACACAACCCCAGTCTGTGTAGACACACACACACACCCTAAACACAACCCCAGTCTCGGTGTAGACACACACACACCCTAAACACAACCCCAGTCTCGGTGTAGACACACACACACCCTAAACACAACCCCAGTCTCTGTGTAGACACACACACACCCTAAACACAACCCCAGTCTCGGTGTAGACACACACACACCCTAAACACAACCCCAGTCTCTGTGTAGACACGCGCACACCCTAAACACAACCCCAGTCTGTGTAGACACACACACACCCTAAACACAACCCCAGTCTCTGTGTAGACACGCGCACACCCTAAACACAACCCCAGTCTGTGTAGACACACACACACCCTAAACACAACCCCCGTCTCTGTGTAGACACGCGCACACCCTAAATACACCCCAGTCTGTGTAGACACACAGCCCCGTTTCTCTGTAGACACACACACACCCTAAAGACAACCCCAGTCTCTGTGTAGACACGCGCACACCCTAAACACAACCCCAGTCTCTGTGTAGACACGCGCACACCCTAAACACAACCCCAGTCTCTGTGAGGGCAGGTCTCCCAGGCCCGTGGGCCTCTTCCGGATCAAGCCGACCCACTTCCTGAGGCGAAGATCTGCTCCGAAGCCGAGCGACCGGCGCTGTGCACAGGCCGACACCCCAGACAGATCTCGGTCATTTTATTGTTTTCAACAGCACAAAGCAGAGGAGCGACTCGTTAGCCACACTGGCACGCGCGCTAACGAGGTCCTGGCGGAGCGCCAAAACTAAAAAAACACAAAACGTCACGAATCCTGGCTACTACTACACAAGCAGCTCCTGGAAACAGCGGGACCACTTGCTGGGGGCGTGCGGGGGGAGGTCAACAGCGGCCGCTGCCCAGCAGGGTGACCTCCTCCTCCTCCTCCTCACTTGGCCTTCTTGAACTTGCCTGGCGTCGCACCGGTCTTCTGCTTCTTCTTCGCCGGCCCCTTGACCTCAGGCTCCTGAGCGACAAAGAGCGAGAGAGGAAGTTGGCATGGCGTAGGGACAGGAAGGGGAGAGAGAGGAAGAGGAAGAGGCCGTGGCGTAGGGACAGGAAGGAGAGAGAGAGAGAGAGGAAGAGGCCGTGGCGTAGGGACAGGAAGGGGAGAGAGGAAGAGGAAGAGGCCGTGGTGTGGGGACAGGAAGGAGAGAGAGAGGAAGAGGAAGAGGCCGTGGCGTAGGGACAGGAAGGAGAGAGAGAGGGAGGAAGAGGCGTAGGGACAGGAAGGGGAGAGAGGAAGAGGAAGAGGCCGTGGCGTAGGGACAGGAAGGGGAGAGAGGAAGAGGAAGAGGCCGTGGCGTAGGGACAGGAAGGGGAGAGAGGAAGAGGAAGAGGCCGTGGCGTAGGGACAGGAAGGAGAGAGAGAGGAAGAGGAAGAGGCCGTGGCGTGGGGACAGGAAGGGGAGAGAGAGAGGAAGAGGAAGAGGCCGTGGCGTAGGGACAGGAAGGAGAGAGAGAGGAAGAGGAAGAGGCCGTGGCGTAGGGACAGGAAGGGGAGAGAGGAAGAGGAAGAGGCCGTGGCGTAGGGACAGGAAGGGGAGAGAGGAAGAGGAAGAGGCCGTGGCGTAGGGACAGGAAGGAGAGAGAGAGGAAGAGGAAGAGGCCGTGGCGTGGGGACAGGAAGGGGAGAGAGAGAGGAAGAGGAAGAGGCCGTGGCGTAGGGACAGGAAGGGGAGAGAGGAAGAGGAAGAGGCCGTGGTGTAGGGACAGGAAGGAGAGAGAGAGGAAGAGGAAGAGGCCGTGGCGTAGGGACAGGAAGGAGAGAGAGAGGGAGGAAGAGGCGTAGGGACAGGAAGGGGAGAGAGGAAGAGGAAGAGGCCGTGGCGTAGGGACAGGAAGGGGAGAGAGGAAGAGGAAGAGGCCGTGGCGTAGGGACAGGAAGGGGAGAGAGAGAGGAAGAGGAAGAGGCCGTGGCGTGGGGACAGGAAGGGGAGAGAGAGAGGAAGAGGAAGAGGCCGTGGCGTGGGGACAGGAAGGGGAGAGAGAGAGGAAGAGGAAGAGGCCGTGGCGTAGGGACAGGAAGGAGAGAGAGAGGAAGAGGAAGAGGCCGTGGCGTAGGGACAGGAAGGAGAGAGAGAGGAAGAGGAAGAGGCCGTGGCGTAGGGACAGGAAGGGGAGAGAGGAAGAGGAAGAGGCCGTGGCGTAGGGACAGGAAGGGGAGAGAGAGAGGAAGAGGCCGTGGTGTAGGGACAGGAAGGGGAGAGAGAGAGGAAGAGGAAGAGGCCGTGGCGTAGGGACAGGAAGGAGAGAGAGAGAGGAAGAGGCCGTGGCGTGGGGACAGGAAGGGGAGAGAGAGAGGAAGAGGAAGAGGCCGTGGCGTAGGGACAGGAAGGAGAGAGAGAGGAAGAGGAAGAGGCCGTGGCGTAGGGACAGGAAGGGGAGAGAGAGAGGAAGAGGAAGAGGCCGTGGCGTAGGGACAGGAAGGAGAGAGAGAGAGAGAGAGAGGAAGAGGAAGAGGCCGTGGCGTAGGGACAGGAAGGGGAGAGAGAGAGGAAGAGGCCGTGGCGTGGGGACAGGAAGGGGAGAGAGGAAGAGGAAGAGGCCGTGGCGTAGGGACAGGAAGGGGAGAGAGAGAGGAAGAGGCCGTGGCGTGGGGACAGGAAGGGGAGAGAGGAAGAGGAAGAGGCCGTGGCGTAGGGACAGGAAGGGGAGAGAGAGAGGAAGAGGAAGAGGCCGTGGCGTAGGGACAGGAAGGGGAGAGAGAGAGGAAGAGGAAGAGGCCGTGGCGTAGGGACAGGAAGGGGAGAGAGGAAGAGGAAGAGGCCGTGGCGTAGGGACAGGAAGGGGAGAGAGAGAGGAAGAGGCCGTGGCGTGGGGACAGGAAGGGGAGAGAGAGAGGAAGAGGAAGAGGCCGTGGCGTAGGGACAGGAAGGGGAGAGAGAGAGGAAGAGGAAGAGGCCGTGGCGTAGGGACAGGAAGGGGAGAGAGAGAGGAAGAGGCCGTGGCGTGGGGACAGGAAGGGGAGAGAGAGAGGAAGAGGAAGAGGCCGTGGCGTAGGGACAGGAAGGGGAGAGAGAGAGGAAGAGGAAGAGGCCGTGGCGTAGGGACCGGTACCTTGCGCTTGGAGGAGAGGGATCCGGTGACGGTGAAGAAGGAGTCCAGGCGGCCCTGGGTGCTGCCCTGCCGGCTCTTGGCGATCTTCCTGCAGCCGTTACGGATTCGATCCTCACTGGGGACACGACAACCACAGGGTGGAGTGAGAGTCAGCCCGCCGGGTCAGTCTGTCAAGCCAGTGGGTCAGCGTGCGAGCCGGTCCAGTGGGCCGGTCCGTCAGCGCGGCACGCCAGCTCGCCGGTCCGTCAGCCCGGTACGCCAGCTCGCCGGTCCGTCAGCCCGGTACGCCAGCTCGCCGGTCCGCTCGCCGGTCCGTCAGTCCGTACGTCAGCTCGCCGGTCCGTCAGCCCGGTACGCCAGCTCGCCGGTCCGCTCGCCGGTCCGTCAGCCCGGTACGCCAGCTCGCCGGTCCGTCAGCGCGGTACGCCAGCTCGCCGGTCCAGTAGGTCAGAGGGAGAACCGGACCGGCCCATCAGAGCCCAGTACCTGAACTGCTTCTCCCCGCACATGAACCGGAGCAGCCCCTCCTCGTCTGGCTCGCTCCAGCGCAGCTCCACCGACTCGCCCTGCACCACGTCGGGGTTCAGGAACAGGGCGCGCGCCTCCTTGTACAGCCAGGGCTCGGGCGCAGGGTGCTTCTGCAGGGGGCAGGGAGCGGGGCGTCACACTCCTGGACGCTGTCTGGGGGTCCCCAGGGAAACAGGACCTCCAGCGCCCCCAGGTCCAGCCCACCAGCAGGGAAAATCGACGCTCTCAAACAAAATAACCTGTAGTGGTTTCTACTGTGCAGCACAAAAATTCACTGTTGTACTGCAGCGTGGAGCTGATCTGAGGCTCATTATTGCACTACCGCACTGCGGTGTGGCTCAGACTGGAGGCTCAGACTGGAGACTCACTACCGCACTGCGGTGTGGCTCAGACTGGAGACTCACTACCGCACTGCGGTGTGGCTCAGACTGGAGACTCACTACTGCACTGCGGTGTGGCTCAGACTGGAGGCTCAGACTGGAGACTCACTAGCGCACTGCGGTGTGGCTCAGACTGGAGACTCACTACCGCACTGCGGTGTGGCTCAGACTGGAGGCTCACTACCGCACTGCGGTGTGGCTCAGACTGGAGACTCACTACTGCACTGCGGTGTGGCTCAGACTGGAGACTCACTACCGCACTGCGGTGTGGCTCAGACTGGAGACTCACTACCGCACTGCGGTGTGGCTCAGACTGGAGACTCACTACTGCACTGCGGTGTGGCTCAGACTGGAGGCTCAGACTGGAGACTCACTAGCGCACTGCGGTGTGGCTCAGACTGGAGACTCACTACTGCACTGCGGTGTGGCTCAGACTGGAGGCTCAGACTGGAGACTCACTACCGCACTGCGGTGTGGCTCAGACTGGAGGCTCACTACCGCACTGCGGTGTGGCTCAGACTGGAGACTCACTACCGCACTGCGGTGTGGCTCAGACTGGAGACTCACTACCGCACTGCGGTGTGGCTCAGACTGGAGACTCACTACCGCACTGCGGTGTGGCTCAGACTGGAGACTCACTACTGCACTGCGGTGTGGCTCAGACTGGAGGCTCAGACTGGAGACTCACTACTGCACTGCGGTGTGGCTCAGACTGGAGGCTCAGACTGGAGGCTCACTACTGCACTGCGGTGTGGCTCAGACTGGAGACTCACTACCGCACTGCGGTGTGGCTCAGACTGGGGGCTCACTACCGCACTGCGGTGTGGCTCAGACTGGAGACTCACTACCGCACTGCGGTGTGGCTCAGACTGGAGACTCACTACCGCACTGCGGTGTGGCTCAGACTGGAGGCTCAGACTGGAGACTCACTACCGCACTGCGGTGTGGCTCAGACTGGAGACTCACTACCGCACTGCGGTGTGGCTCAGACTGGAGGCTCAGACTGGAGACTCACTACCGCACTGCGGTGTGGCTCAGACTGGAGACTCACTACCGCACTGTGGTGTGGCTCAGACTGGAGGCTCAGACTGGAGACTCACTACCGCACTGCGGTGTGGCTCAGACTGGAGACTCACTACCGCACTGCGGTGTGGCTCAGACTGGAGACTCACTACCGCACTGCGGTGTGGCTCAGACTGGAGACTCACTACCGCACTGCGGTGTGGCTCAGACTGGAGACTCACTAGCGCACTGCGGTGTGGCTCAGACTGGAGGCTCACTACCGCACTGCGGTGTGGCTCAGACTGGAGACTCAGACTGGAGGCTCACTACTGCACTGCGGTGTGGCTCAGACTGGAGACTCACTACCGCACTGCGGTGTGGCTCAGACTGGAGACTCACTACCGCACTGCGGTGTGGCTCAGACTGGAGGCTCAGACTGGAGACTCACTACTGCACTGCGGTGTGGCTCAGACTGGAGACTCACTACCGCACTGCGGTGTGGCTCAGACTGGAGGCTCAGACTGGAGACTCACTACCGCACTGCGGTGTGGCTCAGACTGGAGACTCACTACCGCACTGCGGTGTGGCTCAGACTGGAGGCTCACTACCGCACTGCGGTGTGGCTCAGACTGGAGACTCACTACCGCACTGCGGTGTGGCTCAGACTGGAGACTCACTACCGCACTGCGGTGTGGCTCAGACTGGAGACTCACTACCGCACTGCGGTGTGGCTCAGACTGGAGACTCACTACCGCACTGCGGTGTGGCTCAGACTGGAGGCTCAGACTGGAGACTCACTACCGCACTGCGGTGTGGCTCAGACTGGAGACTCACTACCGCACTGCGGTGTGGCTCAGACTGGAGACTCACTACCGCACTGCGGTGTGGCTCAGACTGGAGACTCACTAGCGCACTGCGGTGTGGCTCAGACTGGAGGCTCACTAGCGCACTGCAGTTTGGTTCACTCTTTAGGTTGTACTGTACTGTCAAGCAGTGAACAAGCAGAGACTCACAGAGGAATCGATGTTCTCCAGTATCTCCTCGATGCAGCCATGCTGTCTGATCAGGTCAATGGCTCTCTTGGGGCCGATCCCTTTGATGGTACCACAGTAATCACAGCCCAGGAGAATACACAAGTCTACAAACTGAGACAGAGAGAGGGGTTAATACACACACACTGACTGGACACTCCAGTACATTGACACTGCACTGAGAGAGAGGGGTTAATACAGACACACTGACTGACTGGACACTCCAGTACATTAACACTGCACTGAGAGAGAGGGGTCAATACAGACACACTGACTGACTGGACACTCCAGTACATTAACACTGCACTGAGAGAGAGGGGTTCATACAGACACACTGACTGACTGGACACTCCAGTACATTAACACTGCACTGAGAGAGAGGGGTTCATACAGACACACTGACTGACTGGACACTCCAGTACATTAACACTGCACTGAGAGAGAGGGGTTCATACAGACACACTGACTGACTGGACACTCCAGTACATTAACACTGCACTGAGAGAGAGGGGTTCATACAGACACACTGACTGACTGGACACTCCAGTACATTAACACTGCACTGAGAGAGAGGGGTTCATACAGACACACTGACTGACTGGACACTCCAGTACATTAACACTGCACTGAGAGAGAGGGGTTCATACAGACACACTGACTGACTGGACACTCCAGTACATTAACACTGCACTGAGAGAGAGGGGTTCATACAGACACACTGACTGGACACTCCAGTACATTCACACTGCACTGAGAGAGAGGGGTTAGTACACACACACTGACTGACTGGAAATGAACACTGAGTGTACCTGTTCATGTGTCAGTCCCATGTCTTGTAAAACTCTATTAAAATGAAATTCCTGAATCGGCAGTTTCCTAGGGACAGAGGAGTTAAAGATACACACAGTGACTGACCAGTATAAGACAGATCATTAGAAACAACTGTGCTGCAGAGGGTGTGTTGTACACAGAGTACAGCAGGTGCATCAGTACTTGGCTTCACTGGCAGTCAGATGTCGCAGCAGCACTGTTGTTCCGAAGGTCAGCCCATCCATATCCTCAGTTGCTGTGGCATAAACTTTCCCTGCTTTTACGAGGGCTGCACAGCTCGCCTCTGCCTCACAGGTGGCCTGGGAGAGAGAGAGGGGTTACATTAACACTGCACTGAGAGAGAGGGGTTCATACAGACACACTGACTGACTGGACACTCCAGTACATTAACACTGCACTGAGAGAGAGGGGTTCATACAGACACACTGACTGGACACTCCAGTACATTAACACTGCACTGAGAGAGAGGGGTTCATACAGACACACTGACTGACTGGACACTCCAGTACATTAACACTGCACTGAGAGAGAGGGGTTCATACAGACACACTGACTGGACACTCCAGTACATTAACACTGCACTGAGAGAGAGGGGTTCATACAGACACACTGACTGACTGGACACTCCAGTACATTAACACTGCACTGAGAGAGAGGGGTTCATACAGACACACTGACTGGACACTCTAGTACATTAACACTGCACTGAGAGAGAGGGGTTCATACAGACACACTGACTGACTGGACACTCCAGTACATTAACACTGCACTGAGAGAGAGGGGTTCATACAGACACACTGACTGACTGGACACTCCAGTACGTTAACACTGCACCGAGAGAAAGACAGACACTGGTTATAGACATCACCTCGATATAAGGCACTCCCATCAGTGACAGCAGTTTCTTGCACTCTTCGTTGTGTTGGGGGGTGACTTTCACCAGTCGTTTGTTGAACTTTTCGATGTTCTCCTGCTCCCCTGACATTAAGCAACACAAAATAATGTCACAGCATAGCACTCACTGTATATGAACACTGACACTGTGCGTGACCCCTGTGCTGTATCCATTTGCCCCATATTACACACTGTGAACTCACAATCATCCACACAAGGGCAGTGTGTTGTGTTGTTGCTCCGCCCTCCCCCCCACAAAGCCAGTGTGTTGTGGCTCCGCCCTCCCCCCCACAAAGCCAGTGTGTTGTGGCTCCGCCCCCCTCCCCACAATGCCCCTCGATGTGATCCCGGCCCCTCCCCACAATGCCCCTCGATGTGACCCCACCCCCCTCCCCACAATGCCCCTCGATGTGACCCCGCCCCCCTCCCCACAATGCCCCTGTGCTGAAGTCAGTCACCTGCTTCCTGTGCCTTTGCCAGCTGCTTCTCCGCCTCGGCCCGTCTCTCTCCTCGCTTCGCCAGCTGCCGGCAAAGAACAGCGCCCGGTCAGGCAGCGTCGCCACAAAAGGCGTGCACCGGTGCACCCCGCTGTTTCGGGGAGCCCAGTCGGACTTGAGCGCTCTCTACCCCAGCACCCCGAACAGCCAGACTGTCCTGCAACACAGCCCTTCCCTTCCTCCTCCTGTCAGGAGCCCTGAGCGGGGAGCCAACGAGGGACAGGGGGACAGCGCGGGGGACAGCGCGGGGGACAGCGCAGCCGCAGTAGCGGTACGCGTTGTGGGGCGACGAACCGCTTCCGTTTCCCAGAGGAGAGGAAACGGTCGCGCTTGAGCGCCACAGACAGAGCTCAACGAGCTGCAGACAGAATCATGTTTCTGCACCATCCTTGCCTGCAGACGGAAAAGACAGTGAGGACAGACTGTCTCAACTGCTCCACATTGCCCCTCGACCCTTCTGCCCCACACCGCGACCCCAGTGCCCCCTGACCCCTCTGTTCTGTGACCCCTCTGCCCCTCACCACGACTCCAGTGCCCCTGACCCCACTGCGACCCTTCTGTCCTGCAGGTCAAGGGATCATCAGACTGACATGCTTGTGGAGCAGAGACCAGAGTTGTCCATACCCACTCAGGACACAGACTGAATCTGAATCTCAGAACAGGGACAATCCCGAGCTACACCAGCGGGTCGGGGGAGTGAGTCCTCTGTCTCATTCTTATTGCGAGAGCAAAACAGACAGACTGCGACGACCTCTGACCTCTCCAGATTTCAGCTCTGGTGGTTTGCCATCAAACACATAGACAGGCTTGATCCCATTTTCCAACATCCGGATAGTCCTGTAGAACATTCCCATCAGGTGACTGAGGGGAACAGAGAGAGGAGTGAATACAGACACACTGACTGACTGGACACTCCAGTACATTAACACTGCACTGAGAGAGAGGGGTTCATACAGACACACTGACTGACTGGACACTCCAGTACATTAACACTGCACTGAGAGAGAGGGGTTCATACAGACACACTGACTGACTGGACACTACAGCACATTAACACTGCACTGAGAGAGAGGGGTTCATACAGACACACTGACTGACTGGACACTCCAGTACATTAACACTGCACTGAGAGAGAGGGGTTCATACAGACACACTGACTGACTGGACACTCCAGTACATTAACACTGCACTGAGAGAGAGGGGTTCATACAGACACACTGACTGGACACTCCAGTACATTAACACTGCACTGAGAGAGAGGGGTTCATACAGACACACTGACTGACTGGACACTCCAGTACATAAACACTGCACTGAGAGAGAGGGGTTCATACAGACACACTGACTGACTGGACACTCCAGTACATTAACACTGCACTGAGAGAGAGGGGTTCATACAGACACACTGACTGACTGGACACTCCAGTACATTAACACTGCACTGAGAGAGAGGGGTTCATACAGACACACTGACTGACTGGACACTCCAGTACATTAACACTGCACCGAGAGAGACAGGTAGGCAGTGAGACAGGTTTTTTACCTGGTGGTCTCTCCTTCCTCGTTGTGCAGCACGTTGCCATCCAGTCTCACAGCTATCAGGAACTGGTAGATACTCATGGATGCGTCGATGGCGATCTTACGGCCTATCGGGTTGGATCGTGAAACAGTGATGCACAGAGGCACCGACATGAGAGATAATTCCAATTCAATTCAAGCTTCTTTTTTGGCAAGACAAATGAGTAAGATGAGTGTTACCAAAGCAAATCAAATATAATTAACATAAAACAATCTACCGACATTTACAATAAAGACAAATCATAAGATATTTTCATATAAACATATGGAGCATTACTGGGAGACAGACTCACTGTTCCTCAGGCTGTGAAAGGAGATCACATACTGGGCTGCCAGTTCAACTGAGTTCCCTCCTCCCTCTCCCAGTAGGATTGGGACCTGTTGTGATTCTGGCAGGTGTGGGAACTCTGGGATTAGATTTCTGAATTTCGGGAAGAATGTTTCTCTAATCCCAGAGTATCTGTCACAGTGCAGTAGGAAGTGCACCTCTGTCTCTATTTCTCCCCGCTGGCAGTGGGAGCACAGCCTGTCCTCTCTGGACAATCAGGTCTGTCTGTGTCCAGGCTGTGGTCACTGAGCCTGTCCTCTCTGGACAGCCAGGTCTGCCTGTGTCCAGGCTGTGGTCACTGAGGCTGTCCTCTCTGAACACAGGTCTGTCCTCTCTGGGCAGCCAGGTCTGCCTGTGTCCAGGCTGTGGTCACTGAGGCTGTCCTCTCTGGACAGTCAGGTCTGTCTGTGTCCAGGCTGTGGTCACTGAGCCTGTCCTCTCTGGACAGCCAGGTCTGTCCTCTCTGGACAGTCAGGTCTGTCTGTGTCCAGGCTGTGGTCACTGAGGTTGTCCTCTCTGGACAGTCAGGTCTGTCTGTGTCCAGGCTGTGGTTACTGAGCCTGTCCTCTCTGGACAGTCAGGTCTGTCTGTGTCCAGGCTGTGGTCACTGAGCCTGTCCTCTCTGGACAGCCAGGTCTGCCTGTGTCCAGGCTGTGGTCACTGAGGCTGTCCTCTCTGAACAGACAGGTCTGTCCTCTCTGGGCAGCCAGGTCTGCCTGTGTCCAGGCTGTGGTCACTGAGGCTGTCCTCTCTGAACAGACAGGTCTGTCCTCTCTGGGCAGCCAGGTCTGCCTGTGTCCAGGCTGTGGTCACTGAGGCTGTCCTCTCTGGACAGTCAGGTCTGTCTGTGTCCAGGCTGTGGTCACTGAGCCTGTCCTCTCTGGACAGTCAGGTCTGTCTGTGTCCAGGCTGTGGTCACTGAGCCTGTCCTCTCTGGACAGTCAGGTCTGTCTGTGTCCAGGCTGTGGTCACTGAGCCTGTCCTCTCTGGACAGCCAGGTCTGCCTGTGTCGCCCAGTTTCTGTGGCCAGGCTGTGCTCACTGAGCCTGTACTTCATCAGGGTCTGGTTCGTTTTGCTGTTATTTATCTTGGTTTGATATTCGGCTAGTGCTTAAGGTTCTCACAACATGCTCACAACGTTAGACAACAACCCCCCCTCCCCTCACGCCACTCGGGGCACTTCAGCTCCCGGGGGTATTTCACAGCGGGGGGCACAGCGCCCCCTCTCGCTCGCTTCCCCTCACCACAGCCCGGCAGACGGCAGGCGGTCAGTACCGAAGTAGTTCTTCATGTCGTTCTCCTTGATGGCGCCGGGCGCCTGGTCCGCGATCAGCTTGGCCAGCCCGTGGATTCCCATGGCGACGGCCGCGGCTCCCCGGGACCCTGGGGGGCGAAACCAACGAGCCCGTCAGCCCCGTCGCGCGCCGCCCGCCACAGCCCGGCGGCCCGCGGATCTCACTGGGGCCCGTCGCCAGGCTGCGCCCTGCGTCGCCGCAGACTGCAGCCGCGTGGGTGGGCCAGACGAACCCCTCGCTGGTGTTTCCCCCCCACAATCGATTACTGCAGCGCCCCCGCTCGCTGGGGTACCCCGAGGCTGCCCTGAACAAACTTCATCAGCCAGGCTCCTGCCCCGGTCTAGTGCAAGTGATCACATCACTCCTGTCCTGGAGTCCCTGCACTGGCTTCCTGTCAATTTCCATGTGGACTTTAAAATCCTCATGCTCGCCTCTAAGGCTCTGCATGGCTTGGCACCTCAGTACCTGTCTGAGCTATTATCGCCCTACTCCCCACCTCGCGACCTTCGCTCTTCTAATTCTGGGCTCCTGTCTGTGCCCCGAGCCCGTCCACACTCGGGGGGAGTGACAGACACTTCCCCTCCTGCGCCCTTAAGCTCTGTTACTGTCTCCCCAAGGATAGCAAAGTCACCTTTCCCCGACCGTTTTCAAATCCGAGACTCCAAACCATCATCTTCTACAATTAAAAGCCTTTTAGTCAACTGTGTTCAGTGATAGCATCAGCGTCCGTCCCGTGCGGGTCTCGACGGGGGGTCTTGAACCCGCGTTTCGCGGCCACGGCTCCCACCAGCCGGTCGTGCACACAAATCATCACCCCTGAACCCGAAAACACAGCCGCACGCTGGACAGTGGGGCCAGCTCCGTGCTGGACGAGACGAGCGCGGACAAAAGGGCTTCACCCCCCGGGTTCAGCGCTGCGCCTCTTGCAGCTACTCCTGGGACACAAGGCGGGACCGCTTCTGGATAAACAGCATCACCCTTACCAAACCACTATGTCGTTTCCGAAATTCCTTCCACAGCCCTTTCGGCAAACAGCGGTGCCCGAGTGCTGCTCTCACGCCCGGCTGCAGCTACCGCGCCAATACCATGCGTCGCTTTCGCGCGAAACTCGGCGACCAAGCATCTCTCATCGACCGTCGAGCGAGTCCACGTTCGAGTCAGGGGGATCGATCAGTTGCATTTGATTGGTGTTGCCTGACGAGGAGTGATCCAGGAAAGGGCGTCGATCGACGCAACATTGATGCCATTTTTAATGTCATTGACGTGTGGCGCTAAGGCTCGATACGCGATATGTTATGCCTGCAAAGGCTTTCGCTCCAACCGTGAGCAGCCTTGAAGCCTTTGAGGCGCCATTTTGGTAATGGGAGAGAATGTTACCGAAAGGACAAGTATCTTTTTTTCTTTTTTTTAATCTAAAAATTGAAAAAATATCACAATCAAAATCTGAATTTCGTCTTAACCCTCACCAGCTTTGATTCCTATAAAAGATTATGATCATAGCTTTCAAAACAAGCTGTATTTTCAAGTTTCTAAATAGATAGTATTTTTCAGTGTCACTGAATGAACAAATGTACCAGAAATCGCCTGAAGTGATGCGAGCGTCTTCTCTATTAATCTGTTGCGGTTTGATAGCTCACTAACTTATTTTCTAAATGAAAACTTTCCTTTACAGCATATCTCCAGACTATTTCCAAATGTAAAAACACGAAAGCTGTGCGCACCTTATCTTTAATTACCTCATTTAATCTTTTTTGGGGGTAAAATACAACTGTATTAAGTACTCCTGATAAAGTTGTATGTACTTTGGCAATGAGTGTATGTAGTTCTGTTGCTACAATAAAAAAAAGTTTCCTTTACCAATATGGCCACCACACCTACACGCCCCTTTGGTGTCGTCACACACACCTATCTCCTCCGTGGTGACGTCCTCGGGGCAGGCCCCGCCCCACCCGGAACAGCCCGGCTGGAGGTGTTTGTTTGGAAGTTGACGTGGATTAGGTGTCTGCTCTGCGCCTGCCGCGGAACCCAGCTCGGGTTGAGACCAGCCGGCGACATCCGAGATCCCGCGGGGCCCTGGCCTTGGTGGAAGACGGAGAAGAAGAAACAGGTCGCAGCCCACCCCCACACACACACACCGAGGACTGCGAGCGGCGTGTCGCCGGAGTCGGAGCCCGCTTCTCCGGCAGCTGAAACGGGCAGCTCCGGGGAACCGACGGGGACGAGGAAACGGGCCGGGGTACGAGCCTAACATTTCGCTGAGATTTTAGACGTACAGGAGCAGCGCCTGGCAATCTCTCTCTCTCTCTCGGTCGGGACAGGCGGAGGGAGAGAGTGTTTGCGCCTGGCCGGGCTGGACGCAGAGTGACCGGTCCTTCTCCAGAGGCGCCGGTTCTCACCTGCCCGCGGGGCTGCGCGGTCTCTGCCTCTGTCGATACGGCGGGGCGTCTTTCCAAACCCGAGCTCTTCTCCGCTGTCGGTGCCGGCTCCTTCGGGACCCCCTCCCCTCCCCGTGTTTGCAAATGTGAGCGGGTGAAATTGTGGATCGGTGCATTTCATGTTCCGTCTACAGAAGGACTTTTGTTCTTCGTCTTTAAAAAAAAAAATGAATGTAGTTTTCCTTTATGAGTGATTTAAGCCGCGTGTACAACTTCTCGTGACCTGTCTGTGTATCCAAGTTGGATATTTGTTGGTAAGGGACTGTGTGGAGTCTGTATGGTCTTCCTGAGTACACACAGGGTAATTGGTGTCTCTCAATCGTCTCTCCCAAATGTGTTTGGGGTCCGGTCAGTGTGTCTGCAGCGGGGCTGTCCAGTCCTGGTCCTGGAGGGGTCAGTCAGTGTGTCTGCAGCAGGGCTGTCCAGTCCTGGTCCTGGAGGGGTCAGTCAGTGTGTCTGCAGCGGGGCTGTCCAGTCCTGGTCCTGGAGGGGTCAGTCAGTGTGTCTGCAGCGGGGCTGTCCAGTCCTGGAGGGGTCAGTCAGTGTGTCTGCAGCAGGGCTGTCCAGTCCTGGTCCTGGAGGGGTCAGTCAGTGTGTCTGCAGCAGGGCTGTCCAGTCCTGGTCCTGGAGGGGTCAGTCAGTGTGTCTGCAGTGGGGCTGTCCAGTCCTGGTCCTGGAGGGGTCAGTCAGTGTGTCTGCAGCAGGGCTGTCCAGTCCTGGTCCTGGAGGGGTCAGTCAGTGTGTCTGCAGCAACATGGTTTGTGTCTTGTAGAACTCGATATACAGGTTCCTCTAAATACCTTCTTAACGGACAGACAGTGTGCCTTCAGACGTAACACCACAGCCAGTGTGCGCATTGAGTCTGTGTCTCTCTTTAATTCAGGGAGTTATTGGCATGGTTACAGTGTTCCCAAAGCAGTAACAATTAGTACAAATACCTACAACAGTAACATATTATTAGTAGGCTGACTCTCTGTTCCTCAGGCTGTGACAGGAGATCACGTGCTGGGCAGCAGCTCTGTTAAGTTTCTTCTCCCAGTAGGATTGAAGGCTGTTCTGGTTCTGGCAGGTGTGGGAATTCTGGGATTAGATGTGTTATTTTAGGGAGGAATATTTGGCTTATCTCACAGTGTTTCTCACAGTGCAGCAGAAAGGGCATCTCTGGCTCTGCTTTAACTTGATGGCAGTGAGAGCATAGCCTGTCCTCTCTGGACAGCAATGTGTGTCTGTGTCCAGGCTGTGGTCCCTTAGCCTGTCCTTTCTGGACAGCGATGTCTGTCTGTGTCCAGGCTGTGGTCACTGAGCCTGTCCCCTCTGGACAGCAATGTCTGTCTGTGGTCACTGAGCCTGTCCTCTCTGGACAGTCAGGTCTGTCTGTGTCCAGGCTGTGGTCACTGAGCCTGTCCTCTCTGGATAGCAATGTCTGTCTGTGTCCAGGCTGTGGTCACTGAGCCTGTGCGCTCTGCCTGTGTCTGGTTTCTGTGTCCAGTCAGTGGTCACTGACGATGTCTATAGTCACCCTTCTCTTCCTCTCACAGAAGCTGTCATGATGATAAGACTGGGGTTGCGATTGGCTGGCGGGGGCCTGTGGGCGTGTCTGCTGAGCTGCTGGCTCCTCCCCTCAGGGGGCGGGGCAGCCACCTACAAGCAGGGCGACCCCGTGACCCTGTATGTGAACAAGGTTGGCCCCTACCACAACCCCCAGGAGACCTACCATTACTACACCCTGCCAGTGTGCAGGCCCAAGGAGGTGAGTGAACCGTGAGTAAGGTGTACCGCAGGGGTTCCCAGCCCTGGTCCTGGTGACCCCCACACCTGCTGGTCTTTCTTCTGATCCTTCAGTGAACTAGTGAATCCAAGTTTCGGCGGCCAGTGAGTTGGTGGGCTTTGAGCTCTTAAGTCCCCCAAGACTGAAAACCAGTAAAGAGCTCCAGTTGATCCTATGTCTAGGCCAATTAAGGGCCCGATTGTGCAAAGTGAGAGTTCGTCTAGAACAGAATCTGGCAGGTGTGTGGAGGCCCAGTGCACCTGGTGTAAAGGAAGAGCAGAGTGTGAGCAATATGTGCAAAGGAAGGAAGCGCAACGTTTCGGCTGTGGAGCCTTCTCCACAGCTCCACAGAAACTGAACTGTTGTGTTTCTTTTCTTCTCTTTTCAGCCTGGAATAAACCTTTACTTGTTCCTCTGCAGCCTGCGCATGCTGACGCAGCTCCCTAACTACTAGACATTTCATTGCCAGCAGCTACTGCTGCAGGCTGTATCGTTGTGCTTTTGATAAATCAACTTTGATTGATTGGTTACCGATGTGTGTAAAGTCTGAGCGCAGTGAATGTAGGAGCTGGTGGGAAGAAAGTGTGCTCGGTTGCTCTGTCCCGAGCGCGGCGTGTGAAATTTGAGTGCCGTGTGAGAAGGGTCCTGGCGGTCCGTGCGTCGCGTGCGCAGGCGTGAACAGTGCTCGGCCAGCTGCTTCAGTTCTACCGCTGGGCCTGGGGGGGGGGCGGCGAGAGGGGGCGCTGTTTCTCACTGGCCTGCACCTCTTCCAGTGCCTGGTTTTGCCTTGCAGGTGCGGCACAAGGCGCTCAGCCTGGGCGAGGTGCTGGACGGGGACAGGATGGCGGAGAGCCTGTACGAGATCCGCTTCCGGGAGAACGCCGAGCGCAAGGCGCTGTGCGAGCTCACGCTGACGGAGAAGGAGGTGCGCGGGCCGCTGGCGGTGTCCCCCTCGAGACCGTCTCCGTCTTTGAGCAGCTCCGTCGCCGCCTTTGTCTCGTGACAGGTCGCAGAGGAGAGGAGTCCATTTCTCCCATCTCGCTCGTTAGCTCATTAGTCTCTAATTGAGCCAAGCTTTTCATCCAGCTGTTTCCTGAGAGGAGCCAAAGTATTGGCTTCAACAACATGAGACAGAGTCTTTATTGTCCCCCCCTGGGGCATATTTTGTTTTACAGCAGCGGACAATGTAAAGAAAACCCCAAAGCAAAACATATATGTACATGGCTGGGCAGGTTGTTCCATGCTCCCACCACCCTTTGTGTAAAGTGCACCCTGTTCTCCGTTGTAACTGTATTTCCCTGGAGTTTCCACTGGTCTCCTCTCTATTTCAGGTGGAGCAGCTGAAGGAGGCTGTGGAGGAGCTGTATTATTTTGAGTTCGTTCTGGACGAGATCCCCATCTGGGGCTTTGTGGGGTACATGGAGGAGAGTGGCTTCCTGCCTCACAGCCACAAGGTGGGGCTAGAGAGCCGCTTCCCTGCACTCTGTAGAGCACTGCCCACAATCCACAGTGCACAGCTCATTGCCCACAGTGTGTTTGAGAGTGTCGGTTTGCATGCGAGAGTGTTGGTGTGCGTGCAAGTGTGAGTGCGAATGTGTGTGTGCATGCGAGAGTGTCTGCGTGTGGGAGTGTGTGTGTCTCCGTGCGAGAGCATCGTGTGTCTCCGTGCGAGAGCATCGTGTGTCTCCGTGCGAGAGCATCGTGTGTCTCCGTGCGAGAGCATCGTGTGTCTCCGTGCGAGAGCATCGTGTGTCTGCGAGTGCGAGAGCATCGTGTGTCTGCGAGTGCGAGAGCATCGTGTGTCTGCGAGTGCGTGCGAGAGCATCGTGTGTCTGCGAGTGCGTGCGAGAGCATCGTGTGTCTGCGAGTGCGTGCGAGAGTATCGTGTGTCTGCGAGTGCGTGCGAGAGTATCGTGAGTGTGAGCGTGCGTGCGAGAGTATCGTGTGTCTGCGAGTGCGTGCGAGAGTATCGTGAGTGTGAGCGTGCGTGTGAGAATATCATGTGTCTGCGTGCGAGAGTATCGTGTGTCTGCGAGTGCGAGTGCGTGCGAGAGTATCGTGAGTGTGAGAGTATCATGTGCATGTGAGAGTGTCTGAATGTGTGCGTGCAAGTGTCGTGTGTGTGTGAGAGTATCGTATGCGTTCGAGTGTGTGTGCGAGAGTATCGTATGCGTTCGAGTGTGTGTGCGAGAGTATCGTATGCGTTCGAGTGTGTGTGCGAGAGTATCGTATGCGTTCGAGTGTGTGTGCACGAGTGTCGTATGCGTTCGAGTGTGTGTGCACGAGTGTCGTGTGTGTGCGAGAGTATCGTGTGTGTGCGAGAGTATCGTGTGTGCGAGAGTATCGTGTGTGCGAGAGTATCGTGTGTGCGAGAGTATCGTGTGTGCGAGAGTATCGTGTGTGCGAGAGTGTCGTGTGTGCGAGAGTGTCGTGTGTGTGCGAGTGTCGTGTGTGTGCGAGAGTATCGTATGTGTGCGAGTGTCGTATGCGTGCGAGTGTGTGTGTGCGTTCGGCAATACGTGGGATATTTTTCGGCATACTGGGACACTCATCAGGAATACTCCTCCCTCAGATGCCGCATGACAAAAGGGGCGTGCGGCAGTGTGAGTTGTGGTAACTGGGGTCCCCCTTTGTTCTCAGGTGGGGCTCTGGACGCACCTGGACTTCAACATCGAGTACAACGGCGACGCGGTCATCTTCGCCAACGTGTCGGTGAAGGACGTGAAGCCCGTGCCGCTGGACGGCACCGCGGCGGGGGGCCTGGCAGTCACCCACACCTACAGCGTGCGCTGGTTCGAGAGCCCCCTGCCTCACGGGCGGCGCAGCGAGCGCCTGCGCGACTACAGCTTCTTCCCCAAGACGCTGGAGATCCACTGGCTCTCCATCATCAACTCGCTGGTGCTGGTGGTGCTGCTGCTGGGCTTCGTCATCATCATCCTCATGAGGGTCCTGAAGAACGACTTCGCCCGGTGAGAGAGGGACAGCATCCTGTATGAACCCCTCTCTCTCAGTGCAGTGTTAATGTACTGGAGTGTCCAGTCAGTCAGTGTGTCTGTATGAACCCCTCTCTCTCAGTGCAGTGTTAATGTACTGGAGTGTCCAGTCAGTGTGTCTGTATGAACCCCTCTCTCTCAGTGCAGTGTTAATGTACTGGAGTGTCCAGTCAGTGTGTCTGTATGAACCCCTCTCTCTCAGTGCAGTGTTAATGTACTGGAGTGTCCAGTCAGTGTGTCTGTATGAACCCCTCTCTCTCAGTGCAGTGTTAATGTACTGGAGTGTCCAGTCAGTCAGTGTGTCTGTATGAACCCCTCTCTCTCAGTGCAGTGTTAATGTACTGGAGTGTCCAGTCAGTGTGTCTGTATGAACCCCTCTCTCTCAGTGCAGTGTTAATGTACTGGAGTGTCCAGTCAGTCAGTGTGTCTGTATGAACCCCTCTCTCTCGGTGCAGTGTTAATGTACTGGAGTGTCCAGTCAGTCAGTGTGTCTGTATGAACCCCTCTCTCTCAGTGCAGTGTTAATGTACTGGAGTGTCCAGTCAGTCAGTGTGTCTGTATGAACCCCTCTCTCTCAGTGCAGTGTTAATGTACTGGAGTGTCCAGTCAGTCAGTGTGTCTGTATGAACCCCTCTCTCTCAGTGCAGTGTTAATGTACAGGAGTGTCCAGTCAGTCAGTGTGTCTGTATGAACCCCTCTCTCTCAGTGCAGTGTTAATGTACTGGAGTGTCCAGTCAGTGTGTCTGTATGAACCCCTCTCTCTCAGTGCAGTGTTAATGTACTGGAGTGTCCAGTCAGTCAGTGTGTCTGTATGAACCCCTCTCTCTCAGTGCAGTGTTAATGTACTGGAGTGTCCAGTCAGTCAGTGTGTCTGTATGAACCCCTCTCTCTCAGTGCAGTGTTAATGTACTGGAGTGTCCAGTCAGTGTGTCTGTATGAACCCCTCTCTCTCAGTGCAGTGTTAATGTACTGGAGTGTCCAGTCAGTCAGTGTGTCTGTATGAACCCCTCTCTCTCGGTGCAGTGTTAATGTACTGGAGTGTCCAGTCAGTCAGTGTGTCTGTATGAACCCCTCTCTCTCAGTGCAGTGTTAATGTACTGGAATGTCCAGTCAGTCAGTGTGTCTGTATGAACCCCTCTCTCTCAGTGCAGTGTTAATGTACTGGAGTGTCCAGTCAGTCAGTGTGTCTGTATGAACCCCTCTCTCTCAGTGCAGTGTTAATGTACTGGAGTGTCCAGTCAGTCAGTGTGTCTGTATGAACCCCTCTCTCTCAGTGCAGTGTTAATGTACTGGAGTGTCCAGTCAGTGTGTCTGTATGAACCCCTCTCTCTCGGTGCAGTGTTAATGTACAGGAGTGTCCAGTCAGTCAGTGTGTCTGTATGAACCCCTCTCTCTCAGTGCAGTGTTAATGTACTGGAGTGTCCAGACAGTGTGTCTGTATGAACCCCTCTCTCTCAGTGCAGTGTTAATGTACTGGAGTGTCCAGTCAGTCAGTGTGTCTGTATGAACCCCTCTCTCTCAGTGCAGTGTTAATGTACTGGAGTGTCCAGTCAGTCAGTGTGTCTGTATGAACCCCTCTCTCTCAGTACAGTGTTAATGTACTGGAGTGTCCAGTCAGTCAGTGTGTCTGTATGAACCCCTCTCTCTCAGTGCAGTGTTAATGTACTGGAGTGTCCAGTCAGTGTGTCTGTATGAACCCCTCTCTCTCAGGTACAATGTAGAGGAGGAGGGAGGCTGTGATGACCTCGATCAGGGTGACAATGGCTGGAAAATCATCCACACTGATGTGTTCCGCTTCCCTTCCTGTAAGAGCCTGCTGTGTGCTGTGCTGGGGGTTGGGGCACAGTTTCTCACTCTGGCCACTGGTGAGTACGCAGATCCTGCCACACAGTAGTCACTCATCATGTCCCACATTGATCTCATGCTCTGTTCACACTCACCGTGCCCCACACTGATCTCATGCTCTGTTCACACTCATTACTCATCGTGCCCCACACTGATCTCATGCTCTGTTCACACTCATCACTCATCTTGCCCCACACTGATCTCATGCTCTGTTCACACTCATTACTCATCGTGCCCCACACTGATCTCATGCTCTGTTCACACTCATTACTCACTGTGCCCCACACTGATCTCATGCTCTGTTCACATTCATTACTCATCGTGCCCATCACTGATCTCATGCTCTGTTCACACTCATTACTCATCGTGCCCCACACTGATCTCATGCTCTGTTCATACTCATCACTTATCTTGCCCCACACTGATCTCATGCTCTGTTCACACTCATTACTCACCGTGCCCCACATTGATCTCATGCTCTGTTCACACTCATTACTCATCGTGCCCCACACTGATCTCATGCTCTGTTCATACTCATCACTTATCTTGCCCCACACTGATCTCATGCTCTGTTCACACTCATTACTCACCGTGCCCCACATTGATCTCATGCTCTGTTCACACTCATTACTCATCGTGCCCCACACTGATCTCATGCTCTGTTCACACTCATTACTCATCGTGCCCCACACTGATCTCATGCTCTGTTCACACTCATTACTCATCGTGCCCCACACTGATCTCATGCTCTGTTCACACTCAGATCATTATACAGATTTAGACTTTGTTTCCTTTTATTTGTTCCCATTCATTATAAAATCTTTACCAGCTTTGGAAAATCAGGACTGTGTACATGCTTCATCGCTGTTCAGAATACTGCTCTGTGATCTGGCGTCCCCTCGTGCTGCACGGGCTCAGCGGTGGAACTGCACCTCAACTAGCAGTGATGGTGAGAGACTGCAGTACGCTGACCACCTGCCGTCTCTCTTTTCTGTAGGGATCATCGTCATGGCACTGCTGGGAATGTTCAATGTGCATCGCCATGGCGCCATCAACTCTGCCGCGATCGCGCTGTACGCCCTGACCAGCTGCGTATCGGGATTTGTCTCCTCGCACTTCTACAGGCAGATCGAGGGACAGCGCTGGGTCTGGAACATCATCCTGACCTCCAGTCTCTTCTCCGGTAACACGTCCTGTCTCTCTACCGGTCTTCCTCTTTGTCGGTCTTTGACTTGTCTTTAACATCCTGACTTCAGCTTCTTCTCCAGGAACAGCACCTGTCTGCCTGCTCGTCAGCCTGCCTGTCTCTCTGTCTACACATCTCTCTGTGTCGCTACAGCTCACTGCTTTGGTCTTTAAGTGTCCTACTGTTCTCCTGTGTCTGTATCCATGTCAATGACCACCAGGTGTCTCTCTCTCTCTCCCCGCAGCGCCCCTGTTCCTGACCTGGAGTGTGGTCAACACTGTGCGCTGCCTGTCTGTCTCCCTGTGACCCTGTCTCTCTCTCTCTCTCCTCAGCGCCCCTGTTCCTGACCTGGTGTGGTCAACACTGTGCGCTGCCTGTCTGTCTCTCTGTGACCCTGTCTCTCTCTCTCTCCCCCCCAGCGCCCCTGTTCCTGACCTGGAGTGTGGTCAACACTGTGCGCTGCCTGTCTGTCTCCCTGTGACCCTGTCTCTCTCTCCCCCCCAGCGCCCCTGTTCCTGACCTGGAGTGTGGTCAACACTGTGCACTCCCTGTCTGTCTCTCTGTGACCCTGTCTCTCTCTCTCCCCCCCAGCGCCCCTGTTCCTGACCTGGAGTGTGGTCAACACTGTGCGCTGCCTGTCTGTCTCCCTGTGACCCTGTCTCTCTCTCCCCCCCAGCGCCCCTGTTCCTGACCTGGAGTGTGGTCAACACTGTGCTCTGCCTGTCTGTCTCTCTGTGACCCTGTCTCTCTCTCCCCAGCGCCCCTGTTCCTGACCTGGAGTGTGGTCAACACTGTGCGCTGCCTGTCTGTCTCCCTGTGACCCTGTCTCTCTCTCTCTCCTCAGCGCCCCTGTTCCTGACCTGGAGTGTGGTCAACACTGTGCGCTGCCTGTCTGTCTCCCTGTGACCCTGTCTCTCTCTCTCTCCTCAGCGCCCCTGTTCCTGACCTGGAGTGTGGTCAACACTGTGCGCTGCCTGTCTGTCTCCCTGTGACCCTGTCTCTCTCTCCCCGCAGCGCCCCTGTTCCTGACCTGGAGTGTGGTCAACACTGTGCGCTGCCTGTCTGTCTCCCTGTGACCCTGTCTCTCTCTCCCCCCCAGCGCCCCTGTTCCTGACCTGGAGTGTGGTCAACACTGTGCTCTGCCTGTCTGTCTCTCTGTGACCCTGTCTCTCTCTCCCCAGCGCCCCTGTTCCTGACCTGGAGTGTGGTCAACACTGTGCGCTGCCTGTCTGTCTCCCTGTGACCCTGTCTCTCTCTCTCTCCTCAGCGCCCCTGTTCCTGACCTGGAGTGTGGTCAACACTGTGCGCTGCCTGTCTGTCTCCCTGTGACCCTGTCTCTCTCTCTCTCCTCAGCGCCCCTGTTCCTGACCTGGAGTGTGGTCAACACTGTGCGCTGCCTGTCTGTCTCCCTGTGACCCTGTCTCTCTCTCCCCGCAGCGCCCCTGTTCCTGACCTGGAGTGTGGTCAACACTGTGCGCTGCCTGTCTGTCTCCCTGTGACCCTGTCTCTCTCTCTCTCCTCAGCGCCCCTGTTCCTGACCTGGAGTGTGGTCAACACTGTGCGCTGCCTGTCTGTCTCCCTGTGACCCTGTCTCTCTCTCCCCGCAGCGCCCCTGTTCCTGACCTGGAGTGTGGTCAACACTGTGCACTGGCTGAGTGGCTCCACGCAGGCCCTGCCTGTGTCCACTGTGCTGCTGCTGCTGTGCGTCTGGGCGCTGGTGGGCTTCCCGCTGGCCGTCATCGGGGGCATCCTGGGCAAGAACCGCGCTGGCCCCTTCCAGGCCCCCTGCCGCACCCGCAACATCCCCCGCCAGGTGCCCCCCCAGCCCTGGTACAAGCACACCGCTGTGCACATGGCCATCGGGGGATTCCTGCCCTTCAGGTACTGCTGGCCGGGGCGGGCAGGGCTGCACAGGTCCAACATCCTGACGCGAGATTGAGCTTTTTAATGTACTGGAGTGTCCAGTCAGTGTGTCTGTCTGAACCCCTCTCTCTCAGTGCAGTGTTAATGTACTGGAGTGTCCAGTCAGTGTGTCTGTCTGAACCCCTCTCTCTCAGTGCAGTGTTAATGTACTGGAGTGTCCAGTCAGTGTGTCTGTATGAACCCCTCTCTCTCAGTGCAGTGTTAATGTACTGGAGTGTCCAGTCAGTCAGTGTGTCTGTATGAACCCCTCTCTCTCAGTGCAGTGTTAATGTACTGGAGTGTCCAGTCAGTCAGTGTGTCTGTATTAACCCCTCTCTCTCAGTGCAGTGTTATTGTACTGGAGTGTCCAGTCAGTGTGTCTGTATGAACCCCTCTCTCTCAGTGCAGTGTTAATGTACTGGAGTGTCCAGTCAGTCAGTGTGTCTGTATGAACCCCTCTCTCTCAGTGCAGTGTTAATGTACTGGAGTGTCCAGTCAGTGTGTCTGTATGAACCCCTCTCTCTCAGTGCAGTGTTAATGTACTGGAGTGTCCAGTCAGTGTGTCTGTATGAACCCCTCTCTCTCAGTGCAGTGTTAATGTCCTGGAGTGTCCAGTCAGTCAGTGTGTCTGTATGAACCCCTCTCTCTCAGTGCGGTGTTAATGTACTGGAGTGTCCAGTCAGTCAGTGTGTCTGTATGAACCCCTCTCTCTCAGTGCAGTGTTAATGTACTGGAGTGTCCAGTCAGTCAGTGTGTCTGTATGAACCCCTCTCTCTCAGTGCAGAGTTAATGTACTGGAGTGTCCAGTCAGTGTGTCTGTATGAACCCCTCTCTCTCAGTGCAGTGTTAGTGTACTGGAGTGTCCAGTCAGTCAGTGTGTCTGTATGAACCCCTCTCTCTCAGTGCAGTGTTAATGTACTGGAGTGTCCAGTCAGTCAGTGTGTCTGTATGAACCCCTCTCTCTCAGTGCAGTGTTAATGTACTGGAGTGTCCCGTCAGTGTGTCTGTATTAACCCCTGTCTCTCTCTCAGCGCTATCTCTGTGGAGCTGTACTACATCTTTGCCACAGTGTGGGGCCGGGAGCACTACACCCTGTACGGGATCCTGCTGGTGGTCTTCGCCATCCTGCTATCAGTGGGCGCTTGCATCTCGGTGGCGCTGACCTACTTCCTGCTGTCGGGGGAGGACCACCGCTGGTGGTGGCGCAGCGTGCTCAGCACTGGCTCCACCGGCATCTTTATCTTCCTCTACTCCCTCTTCTACTACCGCAACCGCTCCAGCATGAGCGGGCTGGTCCAGAGCGTCGAGTTCTTCGGCTACTCCTTCCTCACCGCCCTCGTCTTCGCCCTCATGCTGGGCACGGTCTCTTTCTGGTCCTCCCTGGCCTTCATCCGCTACATCTACCGCAACCTCAAGATGGACTGAGGAAGAGAAGGAGGAGGGAGAGACTGTCATCTGCTCTACTGCTGGTTGAGGAAGAGGAGGAGGAGGGAGAGACTGTCATCTGCTCTACTGCTGTTGAGGAAGAGAAGGGGGAGGGAGAGACTGTCATCTGCTCTACTGCTGGTTGAGGAAGAGGAGGAGGAGGGAGAGAGTGTCATCTGCTCTACTGCTGGTTGAGGGAGAGACTGTCATCTGCTCTACTGCTGGTTGAGGAAGAGGAGGGGGAGGGAGAGACTGTCATCTGCTCTACTGCTGTTGAGGAAGACGAGGAGGAGGAGGAGGGAGAGTGTTGTGTGGGGTTCTGCAACTCCGACCAAAAGACAGAGAGGGGCGAGCGAGTGTGAGTGTGAGCAAGTGTGAACGAGTGCTGGCGAGTGAGTGAGAGCAAGTGTGAACGAGTGCTGGCGAGTGAGTGTGAGCAAGTGTGAACGAGTGCTGGCGAGTGAGTGTGAGCAAGTGTGAACGAGTGCTGGCGAGCGAGTGTGAGTGTGAGCAAGTGTGAACGAGTGCTGGCGTGCGAGTGTGAGCAAGTGTGAACGAGTGCTGGCGTGCGAGTGTGAGTGTGAGCAAGTGTGAACGAGTGCTGGCCTGCGAGCGAGTGTGAACAAGTGTGAACGAGTGCTGGCGTGCGAGCAAGTGTGATTGCGAGCAAGTGCGAGGGACTGAGTGAGCAACTGAGAGTGTGTTGCATGTTAGTGTGAGCCAATGTGAGCGTGCGAGTGAGTGTGAATGAGTGTGAGCGTGTGAGGGAGTGTGGGCATGAGTGTAAGCGTGTGAGCGAGTGTGAGTTTGCGAGCGAGTGTGAGTCTAACAGAGGTGGTGTAGGACTGAGACACTGAAGGACACAGAGTGGGCAGTGTGTGATTGCTTGTGTTTATGAGTGTGAGTGTGACGGGTGATGTAGGACTGAGAGAACAAGCCTGGAGCTAATTGTGATTCCAAATCCTGAGATTTGGTGGGAAGGGGGGAGTGATCTCATAATGAAGAAGTCCCGATTGGGGGGGCAGACTGTGTGTGCGCGCGTGTGTCTGTTGGTGTGTGTTGGTGGGGAGCAATATAATATTACATATTATCAACTTCCGTTGACTGGCTGTGACTCCAGTACTGTTGTAAATATACAATCTGTTTTCAATAAAGTCAGTCCTTTTTATTATAATGAATAAATAAGAATAGAAATCCATTGTAATGACCTACAAACAATGTCTTGTTTATGCACATCCTGTATTCAGAAGATGAACTGTCCGTACAATACATCAGTCCCATTACAATAGGAGCTACAGTCCCAGTACAGGAGAACAGTCCCGTTACAGTAGGAGCTACAGTCCCAGTACAGGAGAACAGTCCTGTTACAATAGGGGCTACAGTCCAGTACAGGAGAACAGTCTGTTACAATAGGAGC
This sequence comes from Lepisosteus platostomus, assembly GCF_059453375.1. NCBI lineage: Eukaryota > Metazoa > Chordata > Actinopteri > Semionotiformes > Lepisosteidae > Lepisosteus > Lepisosteus platostomus. The sequence continues at coordinate 14,034,631 of NC_142616.1, forward strand.
TACAGTCCAGTACAGTAGAAAAGTCCCGTTACAATAGGAGCTACAGTCCAGTACAGGAGAACAGTCTGTTACAATAGGGGCTACAGTATTTAACCAGAAACAGAACACGAGACACCTGTTATATGATAACATGAACAAACGTTCAGATCTTCCAGTGTCAGACACACCTGTACTTTCGTGATAGTCAAAATAAAGCCCCTTTCTCAGAAATCCCTATAGAGGGACGCGTGTGAAGAATTTTAACACGAATGTCTTTAGTTTCTGACGGGATGAGAAGAGTGATGTGATCATAACGAATAAATTCTAAGGACTCTGTTCTCGCTCAAACAAGAGTCTCATCACCGCTATCGTCAAAATGTACTTTCCTCGCGATAAAGGGGACGATACACCCAACCTTAATTTCCGGATATATTTATTATGACGTTTCTTATCTAAAATATTATAATTCCCCTGACCTCCTGCTTGTGTGACGCTTACATGTGGAAATTGTAAACCCAGAGACTCTCAGCGCCCTCCCCTTTAAGGACCTCGGCGCACGTTACACGGGCACGCTTTTTTTTTTTTTTACGTCGGCCGACAACAAACAAAATAAAAAATCCGACAGATGCGGGTCGTGTGAGTAACGTTAGAAACCGGCGACCGGCGAGGCAGGAAGACGGATCTCGGTCGGTCCCGCATCCTGGGCCAGAGGCAGACGGGCTCGGGTTTGATCCGCTCCCGCCCGCGCAGGTTACGCTGCGGAACAGCGGAGAGGAAGAGGGGAGAGAGAGAGAGGGAGAGGAGCAGGAGGAGAGACGACCTCAAGCTGGGAAAGTCGAACAGGAGCAGCGCCGACAGGCACGGACGTAGACGGGGAGAGGGACTGACGCGGGTGAAATATGTGTCGTTTTCAGTGAGATTGAAGCGGCGGTCGGGGTGGCCCGCCTCCCTGTCCCAGCGGCCAGACTAATCTCGCATATTTCTGCACCTGCGGTTCCGGTGCATCCCGGTCCTCTCTCCCGGTCCCCGGGCCGGTACCGGCCCTGCATCCTCCTGCCCGCCTCCCGGATACTGACAGCGAGAGGTAAACGGGCTGGGGCTCCGTGGGTGTCCGTCCGTGGGTCGTCGCTGTGCGGTGTCTGTGTGTGTGTGATTGTGTATTGTATGTGTAGATATGTGTGTGCGGTTGTGGGGTGTGTGTGTTGTCTGTATTGTCTGTGAACATATGGCAGCGCGTGTTGTGGTCGACAGTGTGTGTGTGGGGGGGGGGGTGTTGAGGGTGTGTACAGGTCTGTGTGTGGGGGGGTGTTGAGGGTGTGTACAGGTCTGTGTGTGGGGGGGGTGTTGAGGGTGTGTACAGGACTGTGTGTGGGGGGGTGTTGAGGGTGTGTACAGGACTGTGTGTGTGGGGGGGTGTTGAGGGTGTGTACAGGTCTGTGTGTGTGGGGGGGTGTTGAGGGTGTGTACAGGTCAGTGTGTGGGGGGTGTTGAGGGTGTGTACAGGTCAGTGTGTGGGGGGGTGTTGAGGGTGTGTACAGGTCAGTGTGTGGGGGGGTGTTGAGGGTGTGTACAGGACTGTGTGTGGGGGGTGTTGAGGGTGTGTACAGGTCTGTGTGTGGGGGGGTGTTGAGGGTGTGTACAGGTCTGTGTGTGAGGGGGTGTTGAGGGTGTGTACAGGACTGTGTGTGGGGGGGTGTTGAGGGTGTGTACAGGTCTGTGTGTGGGGGGGTGTTGAGGGTGTGTACAGGACTGTGTGTGGGGGGGTGTTGAGGGTGTGTACAGGTCAGTGTGTGGGGGGGTGTTGAGGGTGTGTACAGGTCTGTGTGTGGGGGGGTGTTGAGGGTGTGTACAGGTCAGTGTGTGGGGGGGTGTTGAGGGTGTGTACAGGTCTGTGTGTGAGGGGGTGTTGAGGGTGTGTACAGGACTGTGTGTGGGGGGGTGTTGAGGGTGTGTACAGGTCTGTGTGTGGGGGGGTGTTGAGGGTGTGTACAGGTCAGTGTGTGGGGGGGTGTTGAGGGTGTGTACAGGTCAGTGTGTGTGTGTGTGTTGGGGGGGGTGTTGAGGGTGTGTACAGGTCTGTGTGTGAGGGGGTGTTGAGGGTGTGTACAGGTCTGTGTGTGGGGGGGTGTTGAGGGTGTGTACAGGACTGTGTGTGGGGGGGTGTTGAGGGTGTGTACAGGGCAGTGTGTGGGGGGGTGTTGAGGGTGTGTACAGGTCAGTGTGGGGGGGTGTTGAGGGTGTGTACAGGGCAGTGTGTGAGGGGGTGTTGAGGGTGTGTACAGGTCTGTGTGTGGGGGGTGTTGAGGGTGTGTACAGGACTGTGTGTGGGGGGTGTTGAGGGTGTGTACAGGTCTGTGTGTGGGGGGGTGTTGAGGGTGTGTACAGGTCTGTGTGTGAGGGGGTGTTGAGGGTGTGTACAGGACTGTGTGTGGGGGGGTGTTGAGGGTGTGTACAGGTCTGTGTGTGGGGGGGTGTTGAGGGTGTGTACAGGACTGTGTGTGGGGGGGTGTTGAGGGTGTGTACAGGACTGTGTGTGGGGGGGTGTTGAGGGTGTGTACAGGGCAGTGTGTGGGGGGGTGTTGAGGGTGTGTACAGGTCAGTGTGGGGGGGTGTTGAGGGTGTGTACAGGGCAGTGTGTGAGGGGGTGTTGAGGGTGTGTACAGGTCTGTGTGTGGGGGGTGTTGAGGGTGTGTACAGGTCTGTGTGTGAGGGGGTGTTGAGGGTGTGTACAGGACTGTGTGTGGGGGGGTGTTGAGGGTGTGTACAGGTCTGTGTGTGGGGGGGTGTTGAGGGTGTGTACAGGACTGTGTGTGGGGGGGTGTTGAGGGTGTGTACAGGACTGTGTGTGGGGGGGTGTTGAGGGTGTGTACAGGTCAGTGTGGGGGGGTGTTGAGGGTGTGTACAGGGCAGTGTGTGGGGGGGTGTTGAGGGTGTGTACAGGTCAGTGTGGGGGGGTGTTGAGGGTGTGTACAGGGCAGTGTGTGAGGGGGTGTTGAGGGTGTGTACAGGTCTGTGTGTGGGGGGTGTTGAGGGTGTGTACAGGGCAGTGTGTGGGGGGGTGTTGAGGGTGTGTACAGGTCAGTGTGGGGGGGTGTTGAGGGTGTGTACAGGTCAGTGTGTGGGGGGGTGTTGAGGGTGTGTACAGGTCAGTGTGTGGGGGGGTGTTGAGGGTGTGTACAGGTCTGTGTGTGAGGGGGTGTTGAGGGTGTGTACAGGACTGTGTGTGGGGGGGTGTTGAGGGTGTGTACAGGTCTGTGTGTGGGGGGTGTTGAGGGTGTGTACAGGTCAGTGTGTCGGGGGGTGTTGAGGGTGTGTACAGGTCTGTGTGTGGGGGGGTGTTGAGGGTGTGTACAGGACTGTGTGTGGGGGGGTGTTGAGGGTGTGTACAGGTCAGTGTGTGGGGGGGTGTTGAGGGTGTGTACAGGACTGTGTGTGTGGGGGGGGGGTGTTGAGGGTGTGTACAGGTCAGTGTGTGGGGGGTGTTGAGGGTGTGTACAGGTCTGTGTGTGGGGGGGTGTTGAGGGTGTGTACAGGACTGTGTGTGGGGGGGTGTTGAGGGTGTGTACAGGTCAGTGTGTGGGGGGGTGTTGAGGGTGTGTACAGGTCAGTGTGTGGGGGGGTGTTGAGGGTGTGTACAGGTCAGTGTGTGGGGGGGTGTTGAGGGTGTGTACAGGTCTGTGTGTGGGGGGGTGTTGAGGGTGTGTACAGGTCTGTGTGTGGGGGGGTGTTGAGGGTGTGTACAGGACTGTGTGTCGGGGGGTGTTGAGGGTGTGTACAGGTCTGTGTGTGGGGGGGTGTTGAGGGTGTGTACAGGTCTGTGTGTGGGGGGGTGTTGAGGGTGTGTACAGGACTGTGTGTCGGGGGGTGTTGAGGGTGTGTACAGGTCTGTGTGTGGGGGGGTGTTGAGGGTGTGTACAGGTCAGTGTGTGGGGGGGTGTTGAGGGTGTGTACAGGACTGTGTGTCGGGGGGTGTTGAGGGTGTGTACAGGACTGTGTGTCGGGGGGTGTTGAGGGTGTGTACAGGTCTGTGTGTGGGGGGGTGTTGAGGGTGTGTACAGGTCTGTGTGTGAGGGGGTGTTGAGGGTGTGTACAGGACTGTGTGTGAGGGGGTGTTGAGGGTGTGTACAGGTCAGTGTGTGGGGGGGTGTTGGGGGTGTGTACAGGACTGTGTGTTGGGGGGGGTGTTGAGGGTGTGTACAGGTCTGTGTGTGGGGGGGTGTTGAGGGTGTGTACAGGTCAGTGTGTGGGGGGGTGTTGAGGGTGTGTACAGGACTGTGTGTCGGGGGGTGTTGAGGGTGTGTACAGGTCTGTGTGTGGGGGGGTGTTGAGGGTGTGTACAGGACTGTGTGTCGGGGGGTGTTGAGGGTGTGTACAGGACTGTGTGTCGGGGGGTGTTGAGGGTGTGTACAGGTCTGTGTGTGGGGGGGTGTTGAGGGTGTGTACAGGTCTGTGTGTGGGGGGGTGTTGAGGGTGTGTACAGGACTGTGTGTCGGGGGGTGTTGAGGGTGTGTACAGGTCTGTGTGTGGGGGGGTGTTGAGGGTGTGTACAGGTCTGTGTGTGGGGGGGTGTTGAGGGTGTGTACAGGACTGTGTGTCGGGGGGTGTTGAGGGTGTGTACAGGTCTGTGTGTGGGGGGGTGTTGAGGGTGTGTACAGGTCAGTGTGTGGGGGGGTGTTGAGGGTGTGTACAGGACTGTGTGTCGGGGGGTGTTGAGGGTGTGTACAGGACTGTGTGTCGGGGGGTGTTGAGGGTGTGTACAGGTCTGTGTGTGGGGGGGTGTTGAGGGTGTGTACAGGACTGTGTGTCGGGGGGTGTTGAGGGTGTGTACAGGACTGTGTGTCGGGGGGTGTTGAGGGTGTGTACAGGTCTGTGTGTGGGGGGGTGTTGAGGGTGTGTACAGGTCTGTGTGTGGGGGGGTGTTGAGGGTGTGTACAGGACTGTGTGTCGGGGGGTGTTGAGGGTGTGTACAGGTCTGTGTGTGGGGGGGTGTTGAGGGTGTGTACAGGTCTGTGTGTGGGGGGGTGTTGAGGGTGTGTACAGGACTGTGTGTCGGGGGGTGTTGAGGGTGTGTACAGGACTGTGTGTCGGGGGGTGTTGAGGGTGTGTACAGGTCAGTGTGTGGGGGGTGTTGAGGGTGTGTACAGGACTGTGTGTCGGGGGGTGTTGAGGGTGTGTACAGGTGTGTACAAGCTACCAGATTCAGCCAATTAAACTGCTAATGAGCTGGTTGAGTTTGTTAAACAGTAACTATATCACCCTGCAGCTCACACTGTCAGCCCACTGGAGCTCAGCAGGTGTGAGTCTGGTCAGTACCTGGAGAGGAGACTCCTGGGACAAACTAAGGCTGCTGCTGGAAGAGGTGTTAGTGGGGCCAGCAGGGGGCGCTCACCCTGCGGTCTGTGTGGGTCCTAATGCCCCAGGACAGTGATGGGGACAGTAGTATGTAAAAAGGCGCTGTCCTGACTCTCTGTGGTCAGTAAAAATCCCAGGGTGTTTCTCGAAGAGAGTAGGGGTGTTACCCCAGCATGCTGCCCAAATTTCCTCCTGGCCTTTACCAGTCATGGCCTCCTGATAACCCCCCTCTCTGAACTGGCTTCATCACTCTGCTCTCCTCCCCACTGAGAGCTGGTGTGTGTGAGCAGACTGGAGCATCATCCAGGTGGGGCTGCACACTGGTGGTGGAGGGGATCCCCATTACCTGTGAAGAGCTTTGAGTGGAGTGTCCAGAAAGCGCTTTAGAAGAGCAGGGTATTAGGAGCCTGAAGAGAAGAAGCTTTCAGATGCACCAGCCCTCCAGGATCAGAGTCGAGGGGGGTAAATGATGCATCCCACTGTCCATATCACACCCGCGGCCTGTAGTGTGAACGAGCATCTGCGTCGGGCCCCACGCAGAGCCCAGGCGGAGCTCTTATCCTGCTGGGCTAGTGCCTCCTCCGTGTTGTGCTTCATGTTGTGTGTCGTAATTGCTGGTGATGTGGAGACTGAAAAGCCTTCTCTCCCTGTCTCCCTGTCTCCCCGTCTCCCTGTCTCCAGATCCCCCCCCTCCCCCCTCTCTCTCTCCTGGGAGCCGGACAGAGGGGGAGAGGGGAACAGCGCAGGGTTCTGATCGTCTGAGCCGACCCGACCCGGCCCGGCCCGGAGCGTCGGCCTGGTTCCCGTTGTCTCTCTCCGTCTCGTCCGCGGGACGCGCCCACAGAGCTCCGAGATGGACCCCCACTCCGACCCGCTGCCCAGCCCCGGCTCGGCCGCGCCCCCCTGCTCCCTCCCGGAGGCCCCCACGCCCCCCCTCTCCCTCTCGGACCCGTCGCCCCCCGCCCCGCCCTCCTCCCTGTCCTCCACCGCGGAGGGCGTGGTGCTGGCCCTGGGCCGGCGCCGGCAGCGCCTCCTGCTGGCCCTGACCGCCGCGCCCAACCTCTTCCTGGCCTTCGTCCTGTCCTCCGACGCCCTGCTGACGCGGTCGCCCCCGCACCGCTGCGCGCCGGCCCCCGGCACGCGCGCGCCGCTCAACGCCACGCCCGCCCAGTGCCAGCAGGTCCAGCTGGTGAACGGGACCCCGGCCGGCACCGTGCCCTGCCAGGCGGGCTGGGTCTACAACAGCACCGAGGGCCTGAAGCACAACATGGTCACCGAGGTACCGAGGGCCTGCCCTGGTCTGGGGGTGCTGCCTGTGCACAGGGAGGGGGCGCTGTTTCTTACAGCATTATTACTGTTACTGCTGTTGGGGACTGTAGTTCCCCTGCTGAGCCTGAGCACAGGGAGGGGGCGCTGTTTCTTACAGCATTATTACTGTTACTGCTGATGGGGACTGCAGTTCCCCCGCTGAGCCTGAGCACAGGGAGGGGGGCGCTGTTTCTTACAGCATTATTACTGTTACTGCTGATGGGGACTGCAGTTCCCCTGCTGAGCTTTTGCACAGGGAGGGGGCGCTGTTTCTTACAGCATTATTACTGTTACTGCTGATGGGGTCTGCAGTTCCCCCGCTGAGCCTGAGCACAGGGAGGGGGGCGCTGTTTCTTACCCTTTGTTATTCTTGCTGTTGTTAATGCATGCTCCTCTTCCTATGCTATGCTTGTTGGCAGTGTGGGGACAATGTTATTTCTAATAGGTGAGTTCCTCAACCCTCCTGTGTCCCTCCCCCCTCTCTCCACAGTGGGACCTAGTGTGTGACCAGTACTGGAAGGTGCCAGTGGAGGAGGTCTGTTTCATACTGGGCATCCTGACCGGATGTTTGATCCTGGGCTACATTGCTGACAGGTAGAGAGAGGGGTTCATACAGACACACTGACTGACTGGACACTCCAGTACATTAACACTGCACTGAGAGAGAGGGGTTCATACAGACACACTGACTGACTGGACACTCCAGTACATTAACACTGCACTGAGAGAGAGGGGTTCATACAGACACACTGACTGACTGGACACTCCAGTACATTAACACTGCACTGAGAGAGAGGGGTTCATACAGACACACTGACTGACTGGACACTCCAGTACATTAACACTGCACTGAGAGAGAGGGGTTCATACAGACACACTGACTGACTGGACACTCCAGTACATTAACACTGCACTGAGAGAGAGGGGTTCATACAGACACACTGACTGGACACTCCAGTACATTAACACTGCACTGAGAGAGAGGGGTTCATACAGACACACTGACTGGACACTCCAGTACATTAACACTGCACTGAGAGAGAGGGGTTCATACAGACACACTGACTGACTGGACACTCCAGTACATTAACACTGCACTGAGAGAGAGGGGTTCATACAGACACACTGACTGACTGGACACTCCAGTACATTAACACTGCACTGAGAGAGAGGGGTTCATACAGACACACTGACTTCCTGTCTGTCTCCCTCTCAGGTTTGGGCGGCTGAAGGCCTTCTTGTCCTCCTTGTCCTTGTCAGTGCTGTTCGGGCTGCTGGTGTGTCTCTCCCCCTCCCCTTCCATCTTCATCCTCACGCGCTTCTTCCTTGCCGCCGCCACGGCCGGAGTCTACCTCACTCTGTACATCACCCGTGAGTGACGGGGTCGGAGGGCAGAGGGCGGGGCGGGCAGAGGGACAGACAGGGCTCCTCCGAGCTGACCGCCTCTGTGCTTGACCCACAGGTGTGGAGCTGTGCGACCCGTCGCTGCGGCTGATGGTCACCATGGCAGCGGGCCTGGTGATGGTTGCCGGGGAGTTCCTGCTGCTGGGCGTGGCTGTGGGCTGCCAGTCCTGGAGGGGCCTGCAGGGGGCGATCACGGCCCCGCTGGCTCTGTTCCTGAGCTACGGGTGAGAGTCGGGTTCGGGCTATGTGGGTTGTGTGAGATGGGCTGGGTGTGGGGATAGACCAGGCTGGGGTGTGTTGGGTTCGGCTGGTCAGGGCTGGGGTGTGTTGGGTTCGGCTGGGCTGGGTGTGGGGCTGGGCCGGGCTGTGGTGTGTTGTGTTTGGCTGGGCTGTGCTGGATGTGGGGCTGTGCCAGGCTGGGGTGTGTTGGGATCTGTGGGGCTGGGTGTGGGGCTGGACTGGGCTGGGGTGTGTTGGGTTAAGCTGGGGCTGGGTGTGGGGGGCTGGACTGGGCTGGGGTGTGTTGGGATCTGTGGGGCTGGGTGTGGGGGGCTGGACTGGGCTGGGGTGTGTTGGGTTCAGTTGGGGTGTGATGGGTTCTGTGAGGCTGGACTGGGCTGGGGTGTGTTGGGTTTAGCTGGGGTGTGTTGGGTTCTGTGGGGCTGGACTGGGCTGGGGTATATTGGGTTCGGCTGGGCTGGGCTGGGTGTGTGGCTGGGCCGGGCTGGGGTGTGTTGGGTTCGGATGGACTGGGCTGGGGTGTGTTGGGTTCGGCTGGGTGTGGGGCTGGACGGGGTTGGACTGGGCTGGGGTGTGTTGGGTTCAGCTGGGCTGGGCCGGGGTGTGTAGGGTTTGGCTGGATGTGGGGCTGGGCCAGGCTGGGGTGTGTTGGGTTCTGTGGGGCTGGGTGTGGGGCTGGACTGGGCTTGGGTGTGTTGGGTTCAGCTGGGGTGTGTTGGGTTCGGCTGGGCTGGGCTGGACTAGGCTGGGGTGTGTTGGGTTCGGCTGGACTGGGCTGGGTGTGGGGCTGGACTGGGCTGGGGTGTGTTGGGTTCTGCGGGGCTGGGTGTGGGGCTGGACTGGGTTGGGTTCTGTGGGACTGGGCTGGGTTGTGGTGCGTTAGGATTGGCTGGACAGGAGTGGGTGTGGGGCTGGGCCAGTCAGTCTTCAGTCGGGGCCTCGGTCCTGTCTGGCAGGAAGTGATGTCACGGACATGCTAACCTGCGGCCTGTGTCAGCCTGCCAGGTGTGTTCCCCGAGTCGCCTCGCTGGCTCCTGCTCTCCAGCCCGGAGCAGACAGACCTGCACTCCTTCCGCGAGCAGAGGGAGAGGGAGAGAGAGGAGGACGACTTCACAGGTGCGTGCGTTTGTATGTGCGCGTGTGCCCAGGTTGGCGAGGCAGTGTTGTGTGTTGTGTGTTGGCAGAGGAGTACTCTATGTATTCTGGACTGTTGCTGAACATTCCTGTTGTATGCTGTTGTGATTTTGTACTTCACCACAGTTGTTGCCTGTGGCTGTGCCTGATCTGTGTTGTTAAAGTGCTACACAGTGACACTTGGTGTATTACAGTGTTGTGCTGCTGTGTCGACAGAGCTGCTGTTGTAGCTCCCGTTGTGTAGAGTAGAGAGACTTGCGAAGCAGTGTTGGCAGTCCCCTGTGTGTAACTGTGCTGTGTCCCTTGTTGCAGTCCCTGTGTGTAACTGTACTGTGTGTTGACAGAGCTGGACTCGGTGAGCTTGTACAGGCCCCACTCTACTGCCTCCTGGCTGTCGCTCCCTGAACTGCTGCACTGCAGGAACATCTGGAAGAACCTTTGTGTGCTGGGTTTCACTTCGTGAGTATAACCTCTGTATGTCTGTATGAACCCCTCTCTCTCAGTGCAGTGTTAATGTACTGGAGTGTCCAGTCAGTCAGTGTGTCTGTATGAACCCCTCTCTCTCAGTGCAGTGTTAATGTACTGGAGTGTCCAGTCAGTGTGTCTGTATGAACCCCTCTCTCTCAGTGCAGTGCTAATGTACTGGAGTGTCCAGTCAGTCAGTGTGTCTGTATGAACCCCTCTCTCTCAGTGCAGTGTTAATGTACTGGAGTGTCCAGTCAGTCAGTGTGTCTGTATGAACCCCTCTCTCTCAGTGCAGTGTTAATGTACTGGAGTGTCCAGTCAGTGTGTCTGTATGAACCCCTCTCTCTCAGTGCAGTGTTAATGTACTGGAGTGTCCAGTCAGTGTGTCTGTATGAACCCCTCTCTCTCAGTGCAGTGTTAATGTACTGGAGTGTCCAGTCAGTCAGTGTGTCTGTATGAACCCCTCTCTCTCAGTGCAGTGTTAATGTACTGGAGTGTCCAGTCAGTCAGTGTGTCTGTATGAACCCCTCTCTCTCAGTGCAGTGTTAATGTACTGGAGTGTCCAGTCAGTGTGTCTGTATGAACCCCTCTCTCTCAGTGCAGTGTTAATGTACTGGAGTGTCCAGTCAGTGTGTCTGTATGAACCCCTCTCTCTCAGTGCAGTGTTAATGTACTGGAGTGTCCAGTCAGTCAGTGTGTCTGTATGAACCCCTCTCTCTCAGTGCAGTGTTAATGTACTGGAGTGTCCAGTCAGTGTGTCTGTATGAACCCCTCTCTCTCAGTGCAGTGTTAATGTACTGGAGTGTCCAGTCAGTCAGTGTGTCTGTATGAACCCCTCTCTCTCTCTCTGGCAGGTTCATATCTCATGGTATCCACCACTGCTACAGCTCGTTTCGGGGGGATGTCCGGGGGACCCAGACCGGGTTCTACTCCTCCTATCTCCTGTCATGCAGCACGGGGGGCGTGGCCTGTGCTTGTCTCTGCGCCACTGTGGATCGCTGCGGTCGCCGTGGCATCCTGCTCCTTGCTATGACAATGACGGGCCTTGCTTCCCTGATACTGCTGGGACTCATAGAGTGTGAGTCAGTGTCATCGTGACTCCTGCTCCCCCTTGTGGCCGAGTGCATGTATGGCACAGTTGTTGCATGTTCATTCTTGCGTAGCCTCGTGCTGAGAATCGGTTCATTGCTGACTGACCTGGCAGGGAGGGTGCTGAAGGAGAGGGCATGCGGGCCTTTCTGCATCATTGAACTGCAATATCCCCTCCTCCCCTCAAAGTCCAGCTCTGAAGAGTAGAAATTGTTATCCAGCCTGATGCCCTAAAGTATGTAATAAGAATTAATAACTGCTTACACTTATATAGCGCTTTCTGGACACTCCACTCAAAGCTCTTTTTGGTAATGGGGATCCCCTCCTCCAGCACCAGTGTGCAGCCCCACCTGGATGATGCTCCAGTCTGCTCACACACACCAGCTCTCAGTGGGGAGGAGAGCAGAGTGATGAAGCCAGTTCAGAGAGGGGGGTTATTAGGAGGCCATGACTGGTAAAGGCCAGGGGGAAATTTGGCCAGGACACAGGGGTAACACCCCTACTCTCTTCGAGAAACACCCTGGGGTTTTTAATGACCACAGACGTCTCATCCGAAGGATGGAGCCTTTTTACAGTATAGTGTCCCCGTCACTACACTAGGGCATTAGGATCCACACAGACTGCAGGGTGAGCACCCACTGCTGGCCCCACTAACACCTTTTCCAGCAGCAACCTTAGAAAAACTGCTAACAATGAGTGCAGGGAGCAATTAGGCCAATATCTACTGCTAATAAATAAACAGAAGAGAGAAATTAAATACACAGTATTGGTTATCTACAGGCTACACCTTAAAAAAAGTTACCAGTCCTCCAACCACCACAAGGCCCTGCTGAGCCCAGAGCTGATCCAGCTGGTCCTGAAGCTCACCGACACCAAGCAATCTCAGGAGAGCACAGCTGAAACAACACGAATCGCAGTCAACCCAATCACAGCACAACACAAACAGCACTACCTTACCCACTGGGACACACGCACAACACAAACAGCACTACCTTACCCACTGGGACACACGCACACGCACAACACAAACAGCACTACCTTACCCACTGGGACACACACGCACACAACACACACTGGACAGCATTATTTCTCACGCTGGTACACACAGACATGCACAGAACAAACCAAGCCCACTGGGACACTGACAACACAAACTGGACACCACTACCTCCCGCGCGTGCACGGCACACACACCGGACAGGGCCGCCTCCCGCGCGTGCACGGCACACACACCGGACAGGGCCGCCTCCCGCGCGTGCACGGCACACACACCGGACAGGGCCGCCTCACGCGCGTGCACGCCACACACACCGGACAGGGCCGGCTGTGCCGGGCGAATGGGAGTCTTCCTGTTCTAAAGGCGCATCACCGACTAGGAGAGAAGGTCTCTAGTCCGAGGATTCCACAGCCGAGGAAATGGGAATTTCCTGTAATGAAATTGGACACGGAGCTCTCCAGACCCAGCTGCTGACTAACTAGCCAGACTCTTGTCTCTGAGACGGATCAGAACCAGATCCTCTGAGGAGGAGGGTGATGGTGCTTCTTCTTTTTTACGTCTGCCTTCTGTTTCCTTCCTGCTCTGTCCTTTTACCCCCATTTCTGGTGAAGGTCTGCTCTTTATTATGATTAGCCAGAGTAATTCACCAGAAAATTCCATTTGATCGCCTGTCTCAGTACACTTACAGCGATGGGAGCACCACGTGACCCTCATTGCTTTGGAAGTCTCTGCACTCTTAACTCAAAATAGCAGCAATAATAATTTAGCTGTAAATGTCTTGTGGCTTGGTCGACGCTAATTTGCTGGCCGTGCCGATAAAACTGGTTGAACTTGAGAAATGAGAAATTTAGTGTGACTGTGTGGCTTAGGTGCCCCCTTGTGGTGGAGAGCATGTATTATACAAGATGTGTTGTGCCTTGCATTTGAATTGCAGTGCTGTTGGTTTTTTCGAGCTTCTCTTTTCAGATGTGTGTAAGGCCTGATCTTCTGCCCCTGCAGTGATCCTCCTTTTCTCTCTCTCACAGACCTCAATGAGTGGGCGATCACCATCTTCTCTGTCCTGGGGCTCTTCTCCTCACAGGCTGCGGCCTCGCTCTGCGTCCTCTTCACAGCCGAGATCGTGCCCACCATCATCCGGTAGGACTGCCCCCTCCACCCCTCATTACAGTTACTGTACTGGAGTGTCCAGTCAGTGTGTCTGTATGAACCCCTCTCTCTCAGTGCAGTGTTAATGTACTGGAGTGTCCAGTCAGTCAGTGTGTCTGTATGAACCCCTCTCTCTCAGTGCAGTGTTAATGTACTGGAGTGTCCAGTCAGTGTGTCTGTATGAACCCCTCTCTCTCAGTGCAGTGTTGATGGACTGTAGTGTCCAGTCAGTGTCTGTATTAACCCCTCTCTCTCAGTGCAGTGTTAATGTACTGGAGTGTCCAGTCAGTCAGTGTGTCTGTATGAACCCCTCTCTCTCAGTGCAGTGTTAATGTACTGGAGTGTCCAGTCAGTCACTGTGTCTGTATGAACCCCTCTCTCTCAGTGCAGTGTTAATGTACTGGAGTGTCCAGTCAGTCAGTGTGTCTGTATGAACCCCTCTCTCTCAGTGCAGTGTTAATGTACTGGAGTGTCCAGTCAGTGTGTCTGTATGAACCCCTCTCTCTCAGTGCAGTGTTAATGTACTGGAGTGTCCAGTCAGTCAGTGTGTCTGTATGAACCCCTCTCTCTCAGTGCAGTGTTAATGTACTGGAGTGTCCAGTCAGTCAGTGTGTCTGTATGAACCCCTCTCTCTCAGTGCAGTGTTGATGGACTGGAGTGTCCAGTCAGTCAGTGTGTCTGTATGAACCCCTCTCTCTCAGTGCAGTGTTAATGTACTATAGTGTCCAGTCAGTCAGTGTGTCTGTATTGACCCCTCTCTCTCAGGGGCTGTGGTGTTGGTGTGATTCTGGCTCTGGGCTCAGTGGGCCGTCTCAGTGCCCCCATCATGGACCTGCACAACCACTACGGCTACTTCCTGCACCACGTGGTCTACTCCTCCCTCGCCCTGCTGTGCGTCCTGTCCATCCTGCTGCTGCCGGAGAGCAAGAGGAAGCCCCTGCCGGAGACCCTGCCGGACGGCGAGGCGTACCGCCGCCCCCCGCTGGGCAGGAGGAGGAAGGACAACGTCCCCCTGCTGTCCACACCCAACCCCTCCATCTGAGGCGGGGGGCTGGCGCGGGACTGCTGACGGCCTGCTGCCCTCCTCGCGCTGGTCTGTGGCTGCGCTCGGCCCGCGTGCTGGTTCTGTTCCCACCTCCCCGCCTCCTCCCACAGCCCTGCGGTGCAGCTCTGCCGGGCCCGCCTGTCCGGGTTCGAGGCGGCGCTGACCCCACGTGGGCTCCCAGACAGGTCAGGTGACGGCACGCTTGTGTTCCTCGATCCTGGTCGTCCCCAGCTGGGCGCCCCCTGGTGGCGGCAGCAGCGGCGGCGGGACGGTCAGAAATGTGCGCCTGACGTCTGGGGCAGGAGTCGGTGCCGCTCGCGGTCGCGGTCCGACAGTCGTCTCTGGGAGGAGCCAGGCGGGCGCCTGCGGCGGAGAGGCCAGGAACTCCAGGGCCTCCGCTGATCCGGCTCCGCGCTCCGTGTGCGGCAGCGTCCTGGGACAGAGCAGTGCGGAAGGTGGGGGGTGTGACCCAGAACTGTCCAGACGGCCCAGTTCTGGGTTTGAATGGGGAATCCCCCTCCCCCCAGGCCTGGGGGTCCGTGTGGCGCCTCTGCTCTCTCTGCTGCTTCGGCAGCCTCGCGGGTCGCGAGCGGTAGTCCGCCGGCGCTAGAGTGGGCGGGGGGAGTACAGGAGAGCGCAGGAGCTCACAAATGACAGGAGGCCACTGGGCTCCTCTGGCTCGTTTCGGCGTTAATACCTACTGGACCTGGGCGTCCCGCACCAGCTGTGTCTCGAGAGAGTCCGGGGTATCGGCTTGTTCCCCGACCCTGCCACCCTCTGTGTATAGAAGAGCCTCCTGTCCTGACTGGAAGGTCTCACCCTGCTGTGTCTGGAGAGCAGCCAGGGTATCGGCTTCTACAACATGGCTGAGCAGCCTGTTCCCCACCCCCACCACCCTGCTCTCGGTTTTAAATGCTCTTCCCTGCCGTTTCCTTTTGTGTCCCCTGGCTCTTGTTTTGCAGTTGATTCTGAAGAAGCCCGTTTGGGTCGCGTGAGGAGCCCTGTGCTCTGTGCTCTGTGCCCTGTGCTCTGTGCTCTGTGCCTGCACTTCTCGAGCAGGACGCGACAGGGAACCGTATCCAGACTCGCCCCAGGCGTCGAAGCGAGATGTCCGCTGTCGGCCCAGAGATGAGTGTTTAGCATTCGGGTTCCGTCGAGAGGCGTGCGTTCCTTCGTCTCCGCTCTGCAGTATCCTGCAGGGAACAGGGCTGTAGTAACGGGTGACTGCAGCTCGGTGGCCTCCGGTGCAGCTGAGCGGCGTCCTAGGCGGGCAGTGCCTGCAGAGGCAGCCAGCAACTCTGGCCCGGCCTGGCCCGCAGGTGGCCAGTGGAAACTAGGAGCCGCACGCGGGGCTGTCGCCAGACCTTCTGTACCTGAATGTGCTCGGCTGTCGGGCATCTACAGGGACGCTCCTCACAGTGTCCCCTTCAGTGCTGGTGATGGCGGGGACGTCTGTGAGAGATGTATAACAGTTCTCAGCCTCCAGTTTGAAAAACGACAATAAAATCTGCAGAAAACAACCCCCTCCTGTCTGCTGTTTTTTATGTGTGATGGACTGATGGGAATTGGGAATGTTGGAGTTGCCTATTTGCTGTAGTTCGTGCTGTGAAGATTCTCTGTTGTAGTTATTAGCTCTGACCAGCAGAGGCCGCTGTTCCAGTGATGATTCTCTCTTGCAGTTATTAACTCTGACCAGCAGTACATGCCACCTAGTGAACTTGAACTTGAACTTTATTGCCATATGTAACCGGTACTGGTACAATGGAATTCTTACAGAAAGTCTCTCGATTGTAAAACAAGTGTAAAAAACAAAACAAAGTGCAAACAGTGCATCAAGACAATGTACAAACAAACAATAGACAATGTGCAAGTAAACATGTAGACAGTGATAATTGTTGTTGCAGTCAGCAAAGCACTGATGTCTTTCCAGTTTTGACACAGAGATGCTGCAGGTGAGCAACACCCTCCGATTTTCAAGGCAGCTCCTGCTCAGGACAGATTTAATCTCGGATCCAGCCACCCCACCCTTTCCTCAGGCTATGCATGTACTTAAAGTTCCCTACCTGCATGACCTGCTTAATGTGAGCGATCTCACATCTTCTCCCGTGGCATAGCATTCACAGGGGCCATTCAGATGCACTATAATGTAGTTTTCAAGTACCTCTCTTTCACAGAAATTCTCCACCTTGCCCCTGTGCAGCTTTGGAACATTTTCAATTACAAAAATGTCACCTCCACCTGTGTGTCAATCTGATACAAATAGCTGTGGGCACCTATTCTGAGCACCTTTCCCTCCAAGGTTAACAGACAAACCTATGGCATGGGGACTTCATTTACAAAGAAGAAAGCAGTATCCTCAAAATAGTAAAATGCCAGAAGTATGTATTCCACGCCTGTGGAGTTAAACGTCTTGGGAGTATGCAAGAGGACACAAGAACAGGAGGAGACTCAACAAGAAGCAAAGGGCTTTACTGGTGTTCTGGTGTTTCCATGTAATTACCGGGCTCGGCCACAAGAGGGGGAAAGAGATCATTTGGCATCATTGTATCTTCTTGGCTGAGAAACTGTCAGGATTCAGGATGTATCAGTTGTGTTTTCTGTATTCTAGGGACAGTGTCAGCGCTCCGGTATGTCAAGAATGCCACGGGTTTCTCAGCTGCTTTTGTGCCTTTAAATATCTTCTCTCTTTGTGCCTCTCTCTAATCTGTTAATCCCCCCACCTCTGTTCATCTCTCTCAGTGCAGTGTTAATGTAATGGAGTGTCCAGTCAGTCAGTGTGTCTGTATTAACCCCTCTCTCTCAGTGCAGTGTTAATGTACTGGAGTGTCCAGTCAGTCAGTGTGTCTGTATTAACCCCTCTCTCTCAGTGCAGTGTTAATGTACTGGAGTGTCCAGTCAGTCAGTGTGTCTGTATTAACCCCTCTCTCTCAGTGCAGTGTAAATGTACTGGAGTGTCCAGTCAGTCAGTGTGTCTGTATTAACCCCTCTCTCTCAGTGCAGTGTAAATGTACTGGAGTGTCCAGTCAGTGTGTCTGTATGAACCCCTCTCTCTCAGTGCAGTGTTAATGTACTGGAGTGTCCAGTCAGTCAGTGTGTCTGTATGAACCCCTCTCTCTCAGTGCAGTGTTAATGTACTGGAGTGTCCAGTCAGTCAGTGTGTCTGTATTAACCCCTCTCTCTCAGTGCAGTGTTAATGTACTGGAGTGTCCAGTCAGTGTGTCTGTATGAACCCTTCTCATTGACCCAGTGGTCAATCTGTATCCTGTCCAGTGGTGAATGTGTAGGCAGGCGGTCATCTTGTAGATTGATTGACTGTCCAGTGGTCGGTCAGTGCCAAGGGATTTACAGCCCAGCGAAGAATGAGAAACAGTCCGAGTGGAGCAGTATGAAAGTGCAAGAAGGGGAGGGAATGGAGAAAGACAGAGTGAGGCCAGACAGTACGACCAGGGAAAGACAGTGTGAAAGACACAGCTCTGACAGGCAGGTCTGGTCACACCGCCATGCTCTGACAGCAGGAGAGAGTGCTGAGGTGCGATTACTCTGCGGGGGGAGAGATGTCTGAGACGCTTTCACACGAACCACCTGGGAGTTTTACTCTGATCCTCGTGTGTAGGTACCAGAGCGATGAAGACGATGAAAGGTTTTGGGTGTGGAAGCAGAGTATTTACACACGAACACTATCTCCTCACTTGTTGTGCTGTGCAGCATTTCCAGGCACACCCGGGGTGAATATAGTAGGGGAACGTTTAGCTGTTGTTGGATTTGTCACTGTCACAACCAGCAGCTCATCCATAATCATTCTCCAGGATTAACCGCTGTCACTGTTATAGGCGTTTACTACACAGCAGTTCCAGCTACTGCTGATTCCCCAGGTCCTCTGATTCCCTGCTCATGGTGTGTCACCGGATCCCTAGGGATCAGAGCTCTGGCTCGGAGAGTGATCGGATCTGCTTGAGCTCACCAGAGGGCAGCCATGTGGTCATCTGGTCAGGCCAGAGTCCCGGAAAACAAGACCGGTTTGTCCCGCAGAGGAAACGGATCATTGAACAGAGTGTGAGCCATTTGCTAAAAGATCGATGCTGTTTACAGGAACGGGTGAAGGTTCATCCCCTGCTGGAAGGTGAAGAAAAGAAAGGCAACGTTCCGGCTGTGGAGTCTTCTTCTGCTGTGAGGGAGAGGGGACAGAGAGTGTCAGAGGGAGCAAGCACAAGGGAGCAGTGGGGAACCTTCATCGGCTCCTTGGCCGCCCAGGTTTGCTGATGGGACTCAGACCTCTGCAACTGTTGTTTAAATACTGGGAGGCGACATTAACATGTAACTGGATTTTGAGAGACAGACGAGTCCCCAGTCGCACATTTTACTGGAGTAGTGCGAGTACCGTTCCCTGGATCAGGGGCGTAAGAGTGAGTGTCCCAGTATTTGAATCCACAACCGTTCACTTACAAGGTTAGAGCTCTGACCACTGCCCCCTGTTAACTGGCATTAATCATTGAAGAGCGGTGGTCCAGATAAGGCCGAGGCCAGGTCTTAAATTAGATCAATGGGGTCATTAGGAGCTGCGGTGGGCAGCCGGCAAACTGTGGATCTCCAGGACTTCAGCCCCTCGCTGTAGCCCAGCCATCCTCCCTCCTGCTCTGGGTTTGCATTCTGGCCCATCAATCCCTGCCCTCAGCCAGTTAGTGTCTGGCTCCGTTAAACACAGCTGCTGCCCAGCCCTTAATTTAGGCGTGTCCGCTCCATCCCCGCTCTTACTGACCTGCGGCAGCTCATTGCTGGCGCTCACGAACTGATTTAACTGCCTCTTCCAGTTCTGCCAGTCTGGAAAACACACAGACACACTGGCCTTGGCCACAAGAAGGTGTTTCCTTGAGGCTAGACTGAGCTGTTGCACTTGTATTTCTCCTGCGCTGTTACTGTCAGAACCTCATTTCACCTTCCCATCCTGTTGCAGTACAGAAACACCCACTGAGCCATTCTTTTATGAGCTTTAGACTGCATTGCTTTGATCAGCTGAAAGTCCCTGATATAGAGATACAATACAATAAGCACGCGACAGGTCACAGACAAGAGCAGGCCATTTGGCCCATCTAGCTTGTTTCCTTTTAATCCGACTATCTCAGCCAGCTGTTTCGTGAGAGAACCCAGCGTGAAGTCTTCAACAACATGTCGGCGCAACCTGTTCCATCCTCCCGGAGAGAGAGAGACAGTCGTACAACTCGCCGTTACCCACAAACAACACTTCGTCCTCCGTCCAGATGAATTGGTGGGTAATGTCTGAAAATGTTCCGCCTTTTTCGCCTGTGCATTATTTCTTCACAATTACTCTGTTCAGAACCGGCTACAGGAGCTGCGATGAACATGTCTGACAGCAACACGAACTGGACACTTGGAGCGCGGGGGGGGGCCGCAGGTCTGAGAATGAGAACGATAACAGCTCCTGTGCTGAATCGTCTGCTGGCACCAGCTTGAGACATTTTCATGGCTCGATGGGCCGCCAGTCGGCTTCCTCTGGGATTCACGTGGCCTTGGCTTTCGATTGGCGTTGGAGACCCTCCAGTCCGTCTGGCAGGGGCGGCTCCATTGTTCTCGGGCCGGGTTATCTTGGCCGTGGCTGTGCTGACTCTCATCCCGGCCCAGCGGTGAGCGGTGGCCCCTCTCCCCACGGAGCTTCCCGTTGGGGGTTGTTGCAGGCTTTGCTGGGATGACGCGACGTGGTGGAATTTGGCGGCCAGCAGGGGTGGGAAGGGAGGGGGGGGGGGGGGGGAGAGGTGTGAGGGAGCCCCAGTCCTCCCACCCACCATGACCATGTCCCAGAGGTGACATCACAATGCCTCCCTCAGTGCAGCCACCATTGTCTGTCTCTATCCCCACATTTTCGGCATCCCGTCGCTCATCGTTGTTGTGCGGTGCTGTGCATCTCTCTCTCTCTGGGACTGGTGTGTGGGCACAGCTAAGAGGTAAGGGATCCAAGTGCATCTGATCTAATTAGGATGGATTGGGGGATATCCCTGTTCGCATCCCAGCTGTGATGTCAGTCCTTGTGTGCAGAAAGCACAACAGCAGCCTAGGGGACTTCTACAACTGTAAACGGCACTATAGCTGGAGGGTCGGATGGTCTCTTTGTGGAGCCCCAGTGCCTGAGGAGCTGGGAGAAGCTGTTGAATTGCCCTTATTAAGCCAGTGATGAACGGATTTAGGTCTTCAAGAGCGGAGTCGGAATGGCAAGCAGATACACCAACCCTCCAGGACCAGGATTGGAGCTGGATCCGGCGTAAGGCGTTGTGGTCCCACAGCTCGTGTTGTGGCAGTAGCGAGAACGATCTCGAAGCTTCTACGACTGGCAGCACGGTTTTGATTGTAGACGTAGTAAGGCCCACATTTGTTGTTTAGCAGATGCTCTTATAGAAACTGAGCTACAGATACAAGGAACTACAGCTGCTGCTGCAAAGCCAAACCACCGAGAGCAGGCTCTTATCCTGACATCTCATGTGAAGGACAGAGCACAGAGGGCAGAGGAGAGAGCCAGTACCTCTCTGCGGAGCTCACAAGGGCCGTGGGGCGAACCAGCGCGCTCTTGGTAAGGAGGTCTTTACCTGTCCAGAAGTGAAAGCTTTCTGTACAATGTGTAACAGTGCTAGCTGGTAGACTAGGGTGTGGCTGATGGGCTGAGGGGAAACATACAGCATTGTGAAAACAAGGCTGAGGTGTGGTAAAGGACCAGGACAACAATGGTAAAAGCCACAGACTCTGATCTTCTTTTGATGAAAAGTTTGCAAAGCCTTGTGCGGGCAGAGATTTGTAAGTAAGAGGAAAGGAGACCTCTTTCGTATCTCGTAACTTCAACCAGAGGTTTTGTTCTCATATATTGTTATGAGTCTGAATCTGAGTCTGTTATATTGTTGACCAGAGTTACTCCACGTGAAGCCCCTCTGATCTGCCTCAAAGCAGTACTATAATACATCCACTCCCTTCATCTCTGCACTGATCTTGCAGTTATTGATCAAGTAGTGGGGAGCAAATGCCTCAGAGGAGCAGACTGCTGCAGGCTGCAAGCTGACTGGCCATGGTGCAGACAGTGGAGGGTATTTTAAAGGAGAATTGGTGATACAAACTGCAGATATTGGACATTAACCACAGACCTTTATACTCCAGTGTACAGTCAGTTGGAGACTTAGGGAGCACTGAAGGAAACTGGGAAGTTCTGCTGCATGGACCTTCCACTCAGGGTGTGTCCCGCATGGAGCCTGGTGCTTCCCAGTACGGGCTCCGGGCCATCGTGACCCTGACTCTGAGAAGTGATGACCGAAAACGAGTGTCTGAGAAGTCTGTGCCTCCCTGCGCCACTCTAACTCATCCCCTGTTCATCCGCAGGGCCGAGGGGAGGGCTGGAGCCGGGAGGAGTGACAGCTCTCGCTGGCAGTGCTGCAAGCTGGCAGATCCCTGACGACAATGGCCATCGGGGTCCCAGTCAGCGTCTGGGACATGGCCCAGACCGGAAAGCTGTCCGGAAGACGGGGCTCAGGCCCTGCCCCTATCGACTGCCCCCTTTGGAAACCCCCTAAATCCTGAATTTCATGCTGACATAAGAACTGAGTGTGTACACATGGCAAAAAGAAATTGTCTAAACTAAATCCTAATGGAAAGGAGTCAAATTGCCGGTTGCTACGGTGAACCTTTTCAAGGACGGGCTGCCCTCGAGCTTTGCGCTGTGTCTGCTGTCTGCCTGCACACCCTGGAAGACTTGCGCTGTATATTAACACAATCAGTCACTCTATAAATGGCAAGGCATGAAAATCCTCAGCTGAACACTGTAATCCTTTTCAAAATCTTAACATTCACAGAGGGTGGCTTGCAACAATCTGAGCCCAATATAGATGAAGTCCCCAGTGTCTCTGGCTTTTGCAGCTACTGATCTCTATCCATGTGCATCTTACTTCAACAACCCATTTTACATATTTCAGGCCAGGGAGTCCTGGGCCTGATCCCACAGGCCTGGTGTGTCTGGAGGTTTTCTAGGTCTCTTTAAAGCAGCAGTACCAGCAGAGCTTGGGGAAGATGTTAAACAGGTCCAAATAATTCAATAATCAACTGATTTATGTCATTTTGAAAATCTGCAAACACCAGCCCTCGGGTGATAAGGATTGGATACCTTTAGTGCATGCTGCTCTGTGCCTCTTCGGCGGCATTGCCATATTAACAACACATTTGTTGTTAGGGTTAGCTTTGTTTTGTAATAACTGTGTCTTTATGGCTCGGCTCACAGCTATGGCCCCTGACCCGTGTAGTCAAGCATGAGGAAGGACAGACGGGCTCTTCTGACCTGCCCATTCTTATGCCAGTCAGGTTTTGACATGCTGCAAGCTCCACAGTGATCCACAAGATGTCCAGCACCGAATGAAGGAAAAGCACGTCCCCCGTCAAGAACATAAGTTTACAAACGAGAGGCCCATCCGGCCTCATTGGTAGTTAGCAGCTTGCTGGTACTAGGGTCTCATCCAGCAGTTTCCTGAAAGAAGTTAGGGTGTCAGCGTCCACCGCATCGCAGGACAGATTGTCCCGAACTCCCGTAGCCCTTTAGGTAAAGCAATGGCTCCTGTTCTCAGTTTTAAATGCACTTTCAAGTAGTTTACACTTGTGTCCTCTGGTTTTTCTTGTCCAAAAGATGTCTGCTGGGTTGACTTGGTCGGTGCCTTGCAGGATTTTGAATGCCTATACAAGGCTCCCTCACGATCTTCTCAGTTCAAGAAAAAAAAAGATCAGTTCTTTCGGCCTGTCCGTGTAGGGCATTCCTTTAAACCTGAAAATCTACCTGGTTACTCGTCACTGACTGATTTCAGCACAGCAACATCTTATTTGTAACCTGGAGACCACAATTGTACATAATATCCAGATCCTGATCTAGAGGCTGAATGTGTGAGCGTCCCAGATCAAGCTTTTGTTGAGTAATGGGCAGATCGGTCGATGATGGGGTGTCCGTTTGAACCTGTGCATGAAATACATTGAAGCTGTATTAAACTACTCTACAGTTTTGATGAACATATTAATCTGGTTAGAGATGAGTCTAGTGTCAGTATTCTACACAGCAAATGCAGAAAGAATATTGAGTTGAGCCGGTGACAGTTCATTAAAATACTCAGAGAAATGATCATGATGATGGTGGCATTTTTAAGTTGCAGTTGTGGCTACACTAAGATGAGCTTCTTCAGAGTTTTGCTACAGATGTACTGAAGGGAGAAGGTTCATTTGAAATCATCCCAGCTGTGTTGAGGTTGGCTGTGCATCACAGTGATGCTGTGATGCTAGACAAAACTGGGTTAATGCAGAAGAGGCCCAGCAACTAAGTTTCTCGTTAGTAAGGTACACATTCATTGATGTATTTAATGATGGGGGTGTATTG
Organism: Lepisosteus platostomus; assembly: GCF_059453375.1. Taxonomy (NCBI): domain Eukaryota; kingdom Metazoa; phylum Chordata; class Actinopteri; order Semionotiformes; family Lepisosteidae; genus Lepisosteus; species Lepisosteus platostomus. The sequence goes on from NC_142616.1 coordinate 14,058,187, forward strand.
ACTGAGCCAAAGCAAGTTTCTATTTAGTGGTGCCCAGGTATGGTGCTGGAATGTGTGCGTTTTGTGGATGATCTCTGGATATAAATGTGCTGGAGTAAGAACAATAACACCAGGAAGGGAATGGCATAGTATCTGGTGACCTTGTGTCCCCAGGGGGAGAACAGGAGAGTGAGGGATAGAGGGAGAGGACAGTGGGTCTGACACGCCAGGACAGGGGCGTGACTCACTGCACAGACATGCCGAATTCCTGGCGTCTTTCCCAGGCTGGAATGCCAGGACTGTCAGGGAGATATTTCGGAGAGACAAAAGCCTGGTTTCTGTGTGTTTTTTTTTCTGTGAAAGGCCTTTGTCCTTGAGGTGAGTGCCAGCAGGTCAGAGCCGGGAGGGGGTATTGGACTGTTCCAAGGCCGTCGTCCTTGGCCTTTTAGGGAGGGCGGTCGAAGGTATAAAGCTGTCCCTGGTCAGTGAGAGCCATGACTTCTCCAGCCTGCCAGACTGCGGTACGATGTCACCCCCCCATTGTGTCCATCTGTGTCTGACTGATTGTCTGTCATTGTCTGTCTGGTCCTGTGTCCAACTGTGTCTGTCAGTGTGTCCATCTGTGTCTGATGGACTGGTGCTCTTCGTCTGTCATTGTGTCCATCTGTGTCGGATTGACTGGTGCTCTTCGTCTGTCATTATGTCCATCTGTGTCTGATTGACTGGTGCTTGTTGTCAAAGTGTCCATCTGTGTCTTATTGACTGGTGCTTTCTGTCTGCCATTTTGTCCATCTGTGTCTGATTGACTGGTGCTTGTTGTCAGTGTGTCCATCTGTGTCTGATTGACTGGTGCTTGTTGTCTGTCTTTGTGTCCATCTGTGTTTGAGTGATTCATATATTTGAGTCTGTCATATATTTCTGATGTACTGCTTGCTGTCCATCTTTCCGTGTCTTACACAATGTTGAGATTCTCACTGTCTGTCACTAACCAACTCTCACTGTATGTCTTTGTGTCTGCTTGTCTGTCACTCGCTGTCACTGTCAGTTGTCTGTCAAACAATCTCCCCTTGTGATTGTCTCGCAGTCTGTCCATCTCTGTATCTCTAACTGCCTGTTTGTCATCTGTTGGTCTGTGTGTCTCTCTGCTCCTGCCTGGGTCTATGGCACTCACTGTCACAGTCACGGTCTCTGTGTATACTGATACTGCATGGGACTCTGCCTGTGTGAATGAACTGTACTTGCCTGTACTGATATGGATGTGCACGGGTCTTTCACCGAGTCAGTTCTATTGGAGACATTAGTGTCAGGACAGCCGATCCAAGAGTGGGTGAGATAGGAGGCAGTAGGGGGTTTGGTTTGACATCAAAGTTAAAAGGTTTCAGTGAATGTCTGTGGGAGAAAATATGTGCCTTTAGACAGGTCTCCTTGACATGTTTATAGACCGATGGGCCTTTACATTTAAACATGCCTAAAATAAGTGTTCACGTCTTTACCCTTCTTTTTCATTTAAATGGAACTTTTGGAATAGTAAGTAAAAATGGAACTGGAGTCAATGGGAAGTCAATGGGAAGGGCAGGGATATGGACAGGCGTGTGTGTGTTTGTGCTCACAGGGGCGTGCGTGCCTCTGAGGCTGAGGACGGGGTCCTGTAAACAGACGAGAGAAGAGTGCGAGAGGCGGTGTGAGATACGGATATTGAGACAGTCAGCGATCTGAAGGCTACAGCGCACACAGTGACATATTTGGAGAAATGTTTTTAACTATGAGTTGCTCGCATGGCAGGGTTTCAGATGCTATGGGCATGTAGAAACAAAGCAGGAGAGCTTTCAGCTGGCTGGTGTGAGCGGCGGGGTCTCTCTGACCCCTTCCTCTGTTCTCGTCTCTCTCCAGGTATTTTGCCTGACAAGCCTCCTTCCCTCCTGAAGTGACAGTTCAGCCTGCAGGTCAGTCCGCCTTGCTTGTCTCGCATGCGAACAGAAGACAGACACAGGTGATGTGACCATGTGCTCCACATGTAGGAGCTGGAATTGTAGATTTCCCGATTTCCAACAGGGACACCTGTTTAAAAACGGGTCTTGGAGGCAGATTTTTATAGTCTTGATATTGAATTTAGGACTTGCCAACAGAGGGCCTGAGCCAGGGCCAACTTTTGGTTTGATGAAATGGAAGGATTTCTGCACTATAAATTTCAGAATGAAACAGATCACACAGGTCTCATTCTCTGTGCTGTATAATACTCATACTCTGTAAAAATACACTCTGTTCCTCTCTGCTGTACTGTATGGAATGTGTAGCAGGGTACAGCCTCATACAAGTAAACAGAGAATCCCTTAGTAATACACACTAAAACAGGACAGGAGACACAGTGAGAGAGAGGAGATCATAGAGAATCCCTCAGTAATAAACACACACAACAGGACAGGAGACACAGTGAGAGAGAAAGGAGATCACAGAGAATCCCTCAGTAATACACACACACACAACAGGACAGGAGACACAGTGAGAGAGAAAGGAGATCACAGAGAATTCCTCAGTAATACACACACACACAACAGGACAGGAGACACAGTGAGAGAGAAAGGAAATAACAGAATCTTCCAGTAGTACACACACACAACAGGATAGGAGACACAGTGAGAGAGGAGAGGAGATCACAGAGAATCCCTCAGTGATAAACACACACAACAGGACGGGAGACACAGTGACAGAGAAAGGAAATAACAGAGAATCCTCCAGTAATAAGTACAAACGACGGGACAGGAGACACACTGAAAGCGTGGGAGTGACAGTTGGGTTCACATCTCTGTTTGCTGACAATTTTTTCACAATGTGTCTGCTTTCAGAGCAGCCATGGGAGACGCTGAGATGGCGGAGTTTGGGGCCGCCGCCCCCTACCTGCGCAAGTCAGACAGGGAGCGTCTGGAGGCGCAGACTCGCCCCTTCGACATGAAGAAGCAGTGCTTCGTACCCGACCCCGTGGAGGAGTTTGTGAAGGCAACAATCATAAGCCGTGAAGGAGATAAGGTCACTGCGGAGACCTACCTCGGGAAGGTGAGGGCTGTGTGTGCATCAGTGTCATCTTGCCAGGCTGTCTGGATTGACAAGTGTGTCAGTCACTGTGTCACTGAGTTTAAAAGTCAGTGGATCTCCGTTTCTGTGTGGAAATGTTTTGGAGCCTCAGTGTTTTTGTCTCAGTGCATACCTGTAAATGTGTCTCAGTTTCCGTATGTCTTTGTCTCAGGTATTGCGTCTCGGTCTTGGTGTGGAAATGTCTCCAGGGCTCAGGCCTCAGTGTCTTGGTGTGGAAATGTCTCAGGGGCTCAGGCCTCAGTGTTTTGGTGTTGAAATGTCCCAGGGGCTCAGGCCTCAGTGTCTTGGTGTGGGAAATGCTCAGGGCAGGAGTCTTGGCATGTCAGTGTGTCTCAGAGCCAATGTGTTGGGGTAACAGTGTGTAAGTGTTTTAGTCTTGGTGTGGCAGTAGATCAGTGTCTCCTTTGTTTTTCCAGACTGTCACAGTGAAAGACAGTCAGGTCGTCCAACAGAACCCGCCCAAGTTCGATAAAATCGAAGACATGGCCATGTTGACCTTCCTGCACGAGCCCGCTGTGCTGTATAACCTCAAAGAGCGTTACGCAGCCTGGATGATCTACGTGAGTAGAGTGCACCTTCACCCCTCTTCACACAGACAGGCTGGAGGGAGGGGAGATCCTGACCACTGCCTCTCTCCTGCAGACCTACTCTGGGCTGTTCTGTGTCACTGTCAATCCCTACAAGTGGCTGCCTGTGTACAATGCAGAGGTGGTCAATGCCTACAGAGGCAAGAAGAGGACTGAAGCTCCTCCTCACATCTACTCCATCTCTGACAACGCCTATCAGTACATGCTGACGGGTAAGCTGGGCTTTGCAAAAATCATTGTGTAGGCTGACTGGCAAGGCACTGGAGCCACTGCCTGTCGTCAGAAGCAGTATTCTGGAGAGGAGGTGCAGGTGGCGTACTTGAATGCACAGACCAAATGCAGTGGGAGTGGTAGAGGGACCAGCCTGTGAGCAATTCCCATGAGGCGGAGAGGTCAGGCAGCACAGCTGGAAGAAGACTCACTCCAGTTCAGGGCTTGGAGCGACCAGTTCTTGTGAGAGAGAGTGTCCCCTGGCTCACCATGAAATATTGTCAAGCCAGTGTGTGCTTGGCTTTGCCTGACGTGTTGGGTCCGTCTGTGAGTTTTGCTGGCAGGAAGATGTTGCATGTGTTCATCTGACCACTCATCTGTACAACTGTAGTAATAATAATAATAATAATAATAATAATAATAATAATAATAATAATAATAATAATAATAATAATAATAATAATAATAATAATGTTTTTACTCCATTTCAGACAGAGAGAACCAGTCCATCCTGATTACGTGAGTATAATCCAAGTCTCTTCAGAAATTAACCTTTTTAATAACAGCTCACTCGCTCACCTCTCAGCTCTTAAGGGGAAAAGAGGCTCCTGTTTTCCTCAAGGAAATTCACTGATGCTTCCATCATTGAACTGAGGACGCCATGACGCCAAATTCCAGGATAACTTCTCTGTCCCCTGCAAAAGAAAAAAATGAAAAGGTTGTCGAATGCAGCTTTGTTTTGTACTGTAAACCGTCCACCCACACTCTCCTGTTCTCTGTGTTGTTGGCCCGACACAGAGAAGGAACAAAAGGTCACTTCAAGACACGCGACCCAAGCCATGCCAGTCTGTTTGGACTCCAAATCAAACCCTCATTCCCTTAAAACACAGGGCGGTTTGTGAGCAATATCTTGTAATGGTAGGTCCCAGGATAAATGAAGTAATCAAATTCATTCTTAAATTAAATCATTTGGCAGGCACCTTTGACCAGAGCCACTTACAGTGGTACTTGGGTGGTACCTGAGTGGCCTGAAGCAGGCACAGCACCTTGCTCAAGGGTATAAGCTGGTGCTCAAACCCGCTTTCCTGCAGTCAGGTGTCCTGCGCCGCAGACACTACTCTGCGCTTGTCAGCAGATTGTCAGCAAGTGCTGTTCCATACAAGCAGTGACTGGTGCTGGAAACAATGTGCAGGTTGAAAATGCAGGAAGAGAGGGGAAGAGTAAAGGCATGTTGTGCAGTGATGACAAGTCTTCAGGAGGTTCCTTTCCACTTTAAGTGATCTCGTGAGCTGCCACTCTCCTTTCACGTGTGATCAGCAGTAGAACTCGGTGTCACTACGCAAAACGCCTTTCTGTTTTTCTCATGATCTTTATGAGGGCATGGGGCAATTAGGAATGTGCATAAATGTCTTCACAATAGGTTATGCTCTAACTGGCCAAAATATTAGGAACCCCCCTCAACACATAATGTGTTTGGCCTCTGCAAGCACCAAAAACAGCTTCTGTTTCTTCTGTGTTCTGAAAGGTTTTGATATATTTATAATTATAATTTAATCACCTTCAGGCTGTCCAGGCTGTAATGAGGAGTAATGGTGTGTGGGATGGGCACGCACAGTCCATCAGTTTCTCTAGTTTCCAACAGGATTGAGATCTGTGGAACATTCCTCTTGAGGCCAATGCAAGGCATTATTAACATTGTAATTCAGAATGTACAACCAGAAAGCATCCTAAAGGAAAACAATGACCAGACAATGCCGGGTCTTATTTTTTCCCCAGTGGAGAATCCGGTGCTGGGAAGACTGTGAACACCAAGAGGGTCATTCAGTACTTCGCCAGCATTGCGGCAGCAGGGGGAAAAAAGGACTCAGCTGCTAACAAGGTCAGTGTTGTCCATCACACTCTCCCAGACCACTACATTTACCACTGTGACTCACTGGCATCACTGCATTTACCGCTGTGATTCACTGGCATCACTGCATTTACCCCTGTGATTCACTGACATCACTGCATTTACCGCTGTGATTCACTGACATCACTGCATTTACCGCTGTAATTCACTGACATCTCACTGCATTTACCGCTGTGATTCACTGACATCACTGCATTTACCGCTGTGACTCACTGACATCTCACTGCATTTACCGCTGTGACTCACTGACATCTCACTGCATTTACCGCTGTGACTCACTGACATCACTGCATTTACCGCTGTGACTCACTGACATCACTGCATTTACCACTGTGACTCACTGACATCACTGCATTTAGAACTGAACAGTGCCTGACAGGCGAGTGAGTGCTCATCGACATCTGTTTTTTTGACAGAAAACTGTGGACAGACCTGATAAATGAATGTCAAATCTACATGGTGCGCACAGATTGTATGTGGGTGTACAGCAAGCACCACTTTGCAGCACTGACAGGACTTATAGACTAAAAGTAGATTAGTCCTGGTTGCTTCTCTAGAGTGGAATGTTGCAGTTGTCACAACCTGGAACAAGTCTCCAGCCATAAGCATTACATTCCTTCAGTCACCGCTTTCTTTAGAAGCATATTTTAACCTTACACTCATGCTACCGTTAAACTTCTAGAGGGGAAACCAAAGAACTAAAAATAATCAGAATGACAATAAGGTTTCCATGGCCCAACAGTGAAGTGATTAACTTGGATTTCTGGGTCTTAAGAAGGGTTGTTTTTAGAGAGGGGCAGTGTTTATGTTTTAGAAGTCCATGTAGAGGGTATGTGTGCTGACCCTGAGCCTGTGTCCTGTTCCAGGGGACCCTGGAGGATCAAATCATCCAGGCCAACCCAGCGCTAGAGGCCTTTGGCAATGCCAAGACTGTGAGGAACGACAACTCCTCGCGATTTGTGAGTAACCCCTCTGCTGCTTCAGAGAGCAAGGGTTGGAAGCAGCCTGTACCTTTAAGCACAATCATAAGGAACTGGAAGAGTGCAGGGCTGCCATTCTCCTCTTGATCAGTCTCAGAACCATTATTCCGTGAACCCACTTTAAGGACAGCGCAAACCACAACAGTCCCACTGGGCTCCTCCCGGTCAGTTACTCCTTCTCAGTTTCCTGTTGCTGTCACATGTCCTTACAGCCTTTTCTACCATGGACAGTTTTAAAAAGGAGGACAAGTACAAATTGGTGGTCCAAAGTCAAAAAGTGAACGTTGGAACACTTCATTTAGGATCCCAGAAGATAATAGCTTATTTGGATCCTAGAATATCATCTAGCCATTTCCTAGAGGATTTCAAAGAATTTTTTGTGATCTTCAAATGAACTTTCAAGAATCTCACTGAGATCCTAGGATTAACAAACATCAAGCTATCAATGAACAAGGCGGGCAGAATGGCCTCAGTTTGTAATCTTTCTTATGTTGTTCTCTTGTTGATTTATGATGACAGGTGGGGAATGGGTTATGAACACAAACCGTTAGCTTGAAGACATAGAGTTATGAAGATACTGTAGTACTTTGGTTAGCAAGGCTAAAACTTGGCTCCAGAGGTCAGAATGTTAACCAAAAAGAGGGTTTACCCAGGGTCATTCTAACATGGCTCCTACAGAGAGTTCATGTGTTCCACGCATCATCATAAGCTACTTACAAACACTTCCTTGAGTGTCACTATAAGTACACCGCATTACTGGTACAGTTAAATAAAATATACACAGATATAAATTACGAGAATACGGTAGACAATCCTGATTTAAATCCATCAACACTCACAGCTTGCAGTTTGTTCAGGGAGCTGTGGAGGAATCTGAGGAAGAGGAGCTGCCACTGGGTGGGCGGGCCAAGAGTACAGTACCTTATTCTTAATCAGCAAAGCTGGTGTTTTACTTCACCCTGGCAGCAGCTGCTCATCGACCGAGAAACCTCGCAGGATTGTGCTCTCCGCTGCTGCGAGCGGCGCTCCATACCCAAGTTGCTGTCCGGGAGGAAGTGAATTTCCTTGCCCAGATCTCTAAAGCGGTCCTTTACTGTTTGTGTGCTAAGGAATTTCTCCTGTTCTCCAGTCTCTTCTCCCTCATTGTCTAGCTCAGCCGGAAGTCTGACAAGCTCTTTAAATAAACAATGACTATATTTCAAACTTATCATTTTATATAATGCGTAGAAACTATGTACAATTGCCTGGATTATATAGTCATTTCCACATCCAAATCATACAGGCTCATGGGGCCAGGGTTCATCCTGGCTTCTGTGTCTTTAAATCAACAAGACCTGCCTGGATTATATATTTGCATGCCAATAAAAATATAAACATGCTGAGCTTTTATACTGTGTTTATATACAGTGCAGTAAATTGTTCATTACATTACATATTTAATTTATTAAATTTATATTTATGGTGGCGAGGTGGATAGCAGTGGGGCCCTGGGTTCAGTTCCTGGGGTGCTGTCTGTGTGGAGTTTGTATGCTCTCGCTGTGTTTGCATGGGCTTCCTCCAGGTGCTCCAGTCTCCTCCCACAGTCCAAAGACATGGTGGTGGGTTAATTGGTTTTTGGAGACCCTGGCACTGGAGCCAGTGTGTGTGTCTGTGCAGCTGCCCTGCAATGGACTGGCGTCCCGTCCAGGGTGCATCCTGCCTCGGGCCTGTTGCTTGCCTAGAAAGGCAAAGTGACTGAAGTGACTGGCGTGGTTAGAAAATGGATGGATGTACATACTGTACAGTAAATTGTTTATTACTTCACTCACATATTTTATATTTTAAATGAATATTTAATCGTAGAGTGTTAACCAAGACAGAGCTGCCCGGGTTCGCTTTAACTGAGGTCTTGCAGTACAGCGGGAGAGAAAGTTATTGAAACAGGAAAAAACATGTTTTCAGACAGGCCATCTCTGAGGCCCAGTTGCAGGAGGAGCCTGACAAGTTCAGTGACGCTGTTCTGACTTTCAGGGCAAATTCATCCGAATCCACTTTGGAGCCAGGGGGAAGCTGGCATCCGCAGACATTGAGACCTGTAAGTCCTTACCTTGCTCCGATCAAGCGTTCTTGTGTGAAGATCCCCTCCTCCAAATGAGAACAATAGCGAAACTCATATTTCCCTAGTAATCCCTTCCACATTACAGTCTCTTAGACTCCAAAGGTACTGTTGAATGCTGAAATGAAAATGTAATAAAACGTGGGTTCAATGGGGCTCTTGGATGGCAAGGAGGCCAAAGAGTCAGAGATATTGTCTACTAGATTTTAAAATTTGGCATCAGCTGAATAGGCAGTTTGATATGCTGGTATAACCTGGAACAATGGCTGATCAATCAGCAATTCACAGCAGAATGAATCAGAAAATATATTGCTGTTCTAGAGACAGCACAAAAGAGAGCAGCCAGAGTGAAATTACATGGGAACTTAATGCAGGTGTTAAAATTTCTTACCAGATCAATGGAGGGGGATTCTTCAAAACAATCTTTAAGATTGGCAGCAGTACAAGGACCAGAGAAGTAGAAATTAAACCTAGAACATTTCAGTTCTGCCAACAAAAACCACTTTGTTTCACAGAGGACAGTGGAAGTCTGGAAGCAACTCCCCAGTCATGTGGTTGACACTGCCTCAGCTGGATCATTTAAGACATGGATTGATGGCATTCTTAGTTCATTCAGCTATAAAAGAGCAAGACAGGTTGAATGGCCTCCTAAGGTATTCCCCTGTTCTTATGAAGATGTTTGTTAGCCGCAGCACCTGGGGAGTCCAGATGTGGTCGCCCACAGTAATATTCCGAATTGGGTCACTCCAGATGCATTCTCCTCTCCACAAGCAGCCCTATGGGTCACAAAACTTCGTTTCATCTTCAGGGAGGGAATGAAGGGCCAGTGAACAGTTTGGTTTTTCCCCTCTATCTGCTATGTCCATCATCTCTGCTTTCTCTGTGTTACGCCACACAAATGCACGCTGTGTGCTGACATAACACTCTGCTCTCCCTCACGTTCCTCTCCCTGTGTCTTCTCTCTCAGACTTGCTGGAGAAGTCTCGAGTGATCTTCCAGCTCAGGTCTGAGAGAGACTATCACATCTTCTACCAGATCCTGTCCCAGAAGAAGCCAGAGCTGCTGGGTGAGTACATGCAGTACTGACTGCCTTTGGTATAAATGACAGCTCAGGGTGTCTCCTGTTCCCACACTCTCTGAATCAGGGTGGGAGTTACAGACTCTGCAGAAAGCAGATTAGAATGAAGTCTTGATGCTGTGCGGCTCACCTAAACATATAAATGACGGCAGTGCAGTGTGAAAAACACAAGTGGAAGGTGGGAGACATCTAAGTACTAACTACCTGGCTCTCCCAGGTGTATGTCACACTCTGTCACCACATGCCTGATTTCCTGTCTTTCCATTACAGAAATGCTTCTGGTGACCAACAACCCCTATGATTATGCCTTCATCTCACAGGGGGAGACCACTGTGCCCTCTATTGATGATGCAGAGGAGCTGATGGCCACTGACGTAAGCACTCTCCTCCATCACAAGCATAGCCCCTCACCAGACGTTCATATGTGTACACAGTGGGGAATCGTCCTCCCAGTGCTCATCTAGCTGGCACACTCTCTTGCTGCACTTGGGTTTTAGGCTAAAAGTATTACTTTTATAGTCGAGTGCATTACTGTTCTGCCTGTCCACCCAGAGTTCATTAATTGCCAGTCTTTCAGGAGTGTTGCTTAGTTTCCTGTCATCTTATCTTTAGACTCAGAATAACACTGTGGAATCAGCCTTTACACTCAGTTACAAACCAATACGGCTAGGGGAGACATCCCTAAATTCAAAGTAGGTGGCCAAATCCTTACACTGTGATTGTTCCACATTCATGACAGCGCCAGTCTGCTCATTTAGCCCTTCCATCAGGGGTACCAACACTTTCTGCACCAACACAGCACCCTGTTTAACAAACTGAATTTATTCTGTGGTCACCTAATGAGGAACGTATAGCGCACCCACAGCGTCTTGTACAAATGATTCAAGGATATGCAAACATCATACTCACTGTAGACAAAGTACGTAACCTTTAAATAAATGCCAGGAGAAAGATTTTGTATGTATCCAAAGAGGTATGTTAGTGATATGAAATGATAAAGCAGAAATGTTGAAGCAAAGCAATCTTCTCCTCCTCTTGTTTGTTATATTTTAATGTGTCCTCTGGAGCCAGGGATGACTTTTGAATCTGCAGACGCTGTAAAACCTTAAACTGGCTTTTTTCTATCACTCCTGCAGAGCGCCTTCGATGTGCTGGGCTTCACTCAGGAAGAGAAAAACAGCATCTATAAGATGACTGGAGCCATCATGCACTACGGCAACATGAAGTTCAAGCAGAAGCAGCGAGAGGAGCAGGCAGAGCCTGATGGCACTGAGGGTAGGTCTGGCTGCCTCTTGCTCCCTGGCTACATATTTTGTGTACCTTAGGAGATACCAAGTAATTCATCTGGAATTTGGTCAAGGATGGAGCAAGCTGTGGTGGATTTACCATAGCACTTAAACATTGTATCTGTCATTACTTCCACTGGTGGTGAAGTCAGTTGAATCACTAGTGTTGATTCATTCCTCTGTTGTCACCGGAGGAATGGATCCGCAGTGGATTCCAAGTGACTTCAGCTGGCAAAATGCTGTGTCTGGGTGGCCTTTTTCAGTAATTTGTGTTACCAGAATCTTCTGTGGTGCAGCAAGAGTAATCACCACTGTCTGTTATGCTCTCCCTAGCCCTCAGCAGCTGGTAAGGACACCAGAATGCAATTTATTGGTCTCCTTTACAGCAACCAGTATGAAACCTCTTCTGAAACACTCAGAATAGTGTACTCTTTGAAAGGCAGATGCCTTTCTAACCAGAGATCTCCCTAACCCTTTGAAGATAACCCAAGACACTCAACACCTTAGAAACATATAAAGTACACAGGCAACTAGTTCAGGTGTTCCTTCATCTTGCTCACTGCTTTGCTTGCTATATCTGAAGCACCCAAGAGCTCTTGCCTAAAGACACCACTTTCATTGACCTTGTTTTCCTCTCCTCACATGCAAAGAGGCAGACAAATCCGCTTACCTGATGGGCCTGAACTCTGCTGACCTTCTGAAGGGTCTGTGTCACCCCAGGGTCAAAGTGGGGAACGAGTGGGTGACCAAGGGGCAGAATGTCCAGCAAGTGAGTCTATGAACTAATGTCACAGGGCTACTGCTACAGTCCTGCTGTCTCCTGTAAGGATATTTACAGCCTTAGAAACTGTTCAGAGAAGAGCAACAATAAGAGCAAATACTTCTTTATGCCAAGAGTTATGGGTGTTTAAAACAGGCTTCCTAGCCAGGCAGTTAAGGCACAGACTTCTCAATCCTTCAAGAAATGGCTAAATGAATTTACAATTATCTTAACTACTGGTGCAAAATGAGCCAGATAAGCCAAATGCCATCCCCTGGTTTACAGTCTTTTTTGTTCATTCTTGTCTTGAACCCAAAACGCAGAACCCATTAAAAACTGGTGGCCATAACTATGGAACATACCTAATATTGCACACTTCCACTAACCTACACCTGCACATATACGCCTCGCATCCTGTCGTATACTGTGTCTCTCTGGTATTCTCCCCTCCTGCCCGTCTACTCCCTCGCGGCAAGCTCTCTAGCTCACTTTCCTGCAATAGTAAGGGGGGGGGGGGAGGGTTCGGAAAACCACATTAAGGGAAATACTTTATACATATTTGTCTTCTCTTGCAGTCATTAGGATCTAACACAGCTATTGAATAGGCTTTTTGTGCATGTCTGGGCAGCTGAGTGGAGGACTGAATGATGGGTATTCTCTTGGCTTACAGGTGAACTATGCTGTTGGTGCCCTGGCGAAGGCAGTGTATGAGAGGATGTTCCTGTGGATGGTGGTGAGAATCAACCAGACTCTGGAGACAAAACAGCCCCGCCAGTACTTCATCGGTGTGCTGGACATCGCTGGGTTCGAGATCTTTGAGGTGGGTGTATTTTTCTGACTTTGAAAATGAGTAGATAACGGCTCTTTAAGAAAGGGGAGATCTATTCTCAGTACTGATGTATTCATCCAAAATCATCTTAAAGATACATACAGTAATATTCATTGTGTTTTCAAGATATATCAGGGAAATACACTGTTTCTAATGACTAATGGAACAGAAGGAAAAATGTACATATACTGGCATACTGTACATTATTGGGACAAATTTCTGACACAGTTTTGGATTTGAAGAAGGGTTCTTCCGCTCTTTCCTGTAAAGAAATATTCAGAATTTTCATTTATTATTATATATTTCTAAGTTTTATTTAATTGACCTCTTAAAACACCAGGATTCCCAATGTCTCTTGCAGTTCAACACCTTTGAGCAGCTGTGCATCAACTTCACCAACGAGAAGCTGCAGCAGTTCTTCAACCACCACATGTTCGTGCTGGAGCAGGAGGAGTACAAGAAGGAGGGGATCGAATGGGAGTTCATTGACTTCGGCATGGACCTGCAGGCCTGCATTGACCTCATTGAGAAGGTTTGTCAGTCACATGAGAGCACAGAGGCACTGCAGGTTCACACAGGTGGTGAACACAGCAACACAAAGAAGAGTAACTTCAATCTGAGTCTTGAGTGTCTATGAAACAAGGTAGCCCACTACAGATCTAGCACTACACACCTTATGTAGATACTCTGTAGGGCTGTCAGTTCCTCACAGAGTATTGCTGCTCTATTGTGGGTCATGTTACTGTAGCACTGGTGTCAGTGATTGCTCTCCTGAAATGCTCTAGTATCTTTGCCACCTGTAGTCTATCTCTCATTCCAGCCCATGGGTATCATGTCCATCCTTGAAGAGGAGTGCATGTTCCCCAAGGCCAGTGATACTACCTTCAAAGCCAAGCTGTACGACAACCATCTTGGCAAATCAGCAAACTTCCAGAAGCCCAGGATTGTCAAGGGGAAACCAGAGGCCCATTTTGCCCTGGTTCACTACGCTGGCACTGTGGACTACAACATCAATGGCTGGCTGGTGAAGAACAAGGACCCCCTGAATGAGACGGTGGTGGGGCTATACCAGAAGTCTTCTGTCAAGCTCCTTAGTGTGCTCTTTGCCAACTATGCCAGTGCTGATCAAGGTAGGGATGGTGAATACTTGATATGACAGAACAAAAGAACTTTGTCATGTGTGCTTTCTCTCTTTGCTTCTGAAGGCCCACCCTCATTTCTGTTTTGTGCTCAGTTATGGCAGAAACAGGCAAAACCAAAGAAAAGAAGAAAAAGGGCTCCTCCTTCCAGACAGTGTCTGCTCTCCACAGGGTGAGTAGTTGAAAGAGCTTGAGTCCTCCTTCCAGACAGCATTTTCTCTTCAAAGGGTATAAGAAAGCATTAAACGTTAGAGGCTAGATATTGTCTCCAGCCTTCAAAGCTGACAATTTCTAGAGAAGTCTTCTGAGCTTTCGTCTCAGACTAAGTATTTCCATGCACAGGAGAACCTGAACAAGCTGATGACAAACCTGAGGTCCACCCACCCTCACTTTGTGCGGTGTATCATCCCCAATGAGACCAAGACACCAGGAGCCATGGACAATCCCTTGGTGATGCACCAGCTGCGCTGTAACGGTGTGCTGGAAGGCATCAGGATCTGCAGAAAGGGTTTCCCCAACAGGATCCTGTACGGAGACTTCAAACAGAGGTAAAATGTGACAGCAGTGTCTTCACTATCTCCTTGTACATGTATAAACGTGACACTTGACACTGTATCCTTTCACAGGTACCGGATTCTGAACCCCTCTGCCATTCCAGAGGGCCAGTTCATGGACAGCAAAAAGGCAGCAGAGAAACTCTTAGGGTCCCTGGATATTGATAACCAGCAGTATAGATTTGGACACACTAAGGCAAGGGTTCATATCCACTTATGTAGATTTCTTGATGAGGATGGCAACATCTGAGAAACATCACCCTTTTCTTCCTTTGATTTTACCCTTAAAATAGGTGTTCTTCAAGGCTGGTCTGCTGGGTCAGCTGGAGGAGATGAGAGATGAACGCTTGTCTCTCATCATCACTGCTATCCAGGCCAGGTCCCGTGGTCTTCTCTCAAGAATTGAGTACCAGAAGATGGTAGAGCGCAGGTCAGGATTGCTTGTCCACATACAAGCTCCATAATTACAAAGTACTAGGAAGAAGGAGAAGGATAATTTGTTTATGTGCTATTGCATCCTTTGGACTCTGGGATTCCATGGGCATTGACAGACAATTCCTTCCATCTGGCAGCCTAGCAAGTATTTAATATAAATTGTGCTTATTAATGTATAAATACAAAACAGATTTGCTTTTCTAAGATTTACACATTCCTGTCATACCTGAATATAAATAATACGTTAAGTGAAAATCAAATGACAATCTGCAATCTATCAAAATCTGTTGTCCTAAAATAAAGGAAACTGTGAAACAGTGGTCCTGGTAAATATTCTGTGGAACTGCATGCAAGAGTAGGGGTGTTGGACTCCCTAAATGTCCCCTTAATTCTCCTAAATTGAAGCAATTTCTTACTGTATGCCTGATACGTTGTTTAGTGTTTATGGCACATGACTGCTGTATGTGGAGCTTCAATGGTACATATGGTGGTCACATGTATTGATATATACTGTAATAAATCTTGATTCAGACTATTTATAACAGAAAAAAACAAGTGGAATGCTTTCTTATTGCTGCAGAGATGCCCTGCTCGTGATCCAGTGGAATGTCCGAGCCTTCATGAGTGTGAAGAACTGGCCCTGGATGAAGCTCTTCTTCAAGATCAAACCTTTGCTAAGATCTGCTGAAGCCGAGAAGGAGATGGCCAACATGAAGGAGGAGTTCCTGAAGCTCAAAGAGGCCTACGCCAAATCTGAGGCCCGCAGGAAGGAGCTGGAAGAGAAGATGGTCTCTCTTCTACAAGAGAAGAATGACCTGCAGCTGCAAGTTCAGGCTGTGAGTTCACACCAATATTTAGTTTATATTCTACTATAACAATTAAGTGGGTTCTGACAGTTATTCTTGGATGGGTGGTTGTGTACACAACACTCTACCTTCAAGCTGTATTTAACCTATTCATGTTTTAAACCTATAGTTGAAAATCAGAAATGTACTGGTGGAAAAATGCTACACCTGTTGATCATATACAGTAACTCAATTGGTGAACTTCTTTACAGGAACAAGATAATCTTTGTGATGCTGAGGAACGGTGTGACCAGCTGATTAAGAATAAGATCCAGCTGGAGGCCAAAGCGAAGGAGCTGACAGAGAGGCTGGAGGATGAGGAGGAGATGAATGCAGAGCTGACTGCCAAGAAGAGAAAACTGGAGGACGAGTGCTCTGAGCTGAAGAAGGACATTGATGATCTGGAGCTCACCTTGGCCAAAGTGGAGAAGGAGAAGCACGCCACTGAGAACAAGGTCAGCCTGCAGCACTCTCTCAGTGTGTCTGCCTGTTGCTCTTCTGTCTGTGTGTCTGTCCCACAGTCTGCTGAGTCCCTGCTCTGTGCTAACAGGTGAAGAACCTGACTGAAGAAATGGCAGGTCTGGATGAGATCATTGCCAAGCTGACCAAGGAGAAGAAGGCTCTGCAGGAGGCTCACCAGCAAACTCTGGATGACCTGCAGAGTGAGGAGGACAAAGTGAACACGCTGACCAAAGCCAAGGCCAAGCTGGAGCAGCAGGTCGATGATGTGAGTCACTCAGATTTATTTGGAATAACTCTTTTTTACAACATACAGAGGAACAGGAATTGCAGACTCATAAACACTGTAAAATATTAGATCTTAATTGAGATGGTTCTTGTGATTTATTTTATCAGCTTGAGGGGTCCCTGGAACAGGAGAAGAAGATAAGAATGGACCTTGAAAGAGTCAAGAGAAAGCTTGAGGGAGACTTAAAGTTGACCCAGGAGTGCGTGATGGACTTGGAGAATGACAAGCAGCAACTGGAGGAGAGGCTTAAGAAGTAAGAATAAACACAAATCTTCTAAATCTGGTAATTTTACAGAAAGATGATTTAATATGAGTCATACTACTGTTCTTCATCAGGAAAGACTTTGAGATCAGCCACCTGAACAGCAAAATAGAGGATGAACAGATCCTGGCAGCTCAGCTCCAGAAGAAACTGAAGGAACTTCAGGTGACTTCATGTTCTAGTTTCAGTGAGACTGTAGCTCATTGTCAAGAGCTGAAATATGAGCTTGTATTCTCCCTGTTCCAGGCTCGCATCGAGGAGCTGGAGGAGGAGCTGGAGGCTGAGAGAGCTGCCCGGGCCAAGGTGGAGAAGCAGCGGGCAGACTTGTCCCGGGAGCTGGAGGAGATCAGCGAGAGGCTGGAGGAGGCTGGAGGGGCCACTTCTGCCCAGATCGAGATGAACAAGAAGAGGGAGGCTGAGTTCCTGAAGCTGCGCAGAGACCTGGAAGAGGCCACTCTGCAGCATGAGGCCACAGCCTCCACACTGAGGAAGAAACATGCCGACAGTGTGGCAGACCTTGGCGAGCAGATAGACAACCTGCAGAGGGTGAAGCAGAAGCTGGAGAAGGAGAAGAGCGAGCTCAGGCTGGAGCTGGATGATGTGGTCTCCAGCATGGAGATGGTAGTCAAGTCAAAGGTAAACAGAACGCTTATCTACATGTTTTAAATAAAATGATGAAATGCATTGATAAAATGTAGTCTATGAATTCAAACCATGCATAAATCTTCTACAGACAAACCTGGAGAAATTGTGCAGGACATTGGAAGACCAAAGTTCAGAGTATAGAAACAAGTTTGAAGAATGCCAACGATCTCTCAATGACTTTTCAACTCAAAAAGCCAAGCTTCAGACTGAGAATGGTAAGGATAGTTTAGGAGAATGTTACTGAATGTTCACTTTAAAAAAAAGATATTATATTTTCTACTTTCGCAGGTGAACTTCTTCTAGGCAGCTGGAAGAGACTCCTTGAAACAGTCCAGTTTCTTATCCACTGTGTTGTCATACTAGGGGAGCTGTCCAGGCAGCTGGAAGAGAAGGAGTCTCTAGTTTCCCAGCTGACTAGAGGCAAGCAGTCCTACACCCAGCAGATTGAGGACCTCAAGAGACAACTGGAAGAGGAAGTCAAGGTAATTACTTGGCTATTTTTACCATAGTGTGTTAAAGCAGGACTCTGTGCCCAGACTCTGATGTCCTCTGTGTGTTTCTGTGTCCTCAGGCGAAGAATGCGCTGGCCCACGCAACGCAGTCTGCTCGCCATGATGCAGACCTGCTGAGGGAGCAGTATGAGGAGGAGCAGGAGGCCAAGGCTGAGCTGCAGCGCAGTCTGTCCAAGGCCAATGCTGAAGTGGCTCAGTGGAGAACCAAATACGAGACTGACGCCATCCAGAGGACAGAGGAGCTGGAGGATGCAAAGTAAGGACTGATGTCCAATACCTACTTCTTATCTTTGCGTTTAAATCCTTTCTAAAATTTAAAATGTGTATAAGTGTGATTTGATACTAAACATTTAGTTGCAGTTTAAAAGGTGCTGTTTCATTTGTTCTCCTGACAGATAAGCTTTTTGTTTGCGTTATGTTTAAATTAGAATATAAGACGAACAAAAAGTTTGTCTGTTTGCAGACTGTACGACTGTGCGTGTGGTAAGTGAAGAAGTGTTTGAGCCTGTGGCTTAAGGAGCTCCTCTTGCCTCAATCATTCACTTGTCTGCCTTCCTCCTTCCCAGGAAGAAGCTGGCTCAGAGGCTGCAGGATGCAGAGGAGGCCGTGGAGGCTGTGAACGCTAAATGCTCCTCCCTGGAGAAGACCAAACACCGGCTGCAAAATGAGATTGAAGATCTGATGGTGGATCTGGAGAGATCTAATGCAGCTGCTGCGGCTCTGGACAAGAAGCAGAGGAACTTTGACAAGGTACCACTGGACATGGGTCTGAGTGATCTGAGGGAGACCTCAATGAGCCTCTCTGAAGCCCCTGTGTTCAATGTGCTTCCAATGGTCTGTTCTGATCCCACCAGATCCTGAGCGAGTGGAAGCAGAAGTTTGAAGAGTCACAGAGTGAGCTGGAGAGCTCCCAGAAGGAGGCCAGGTCACTCAGCACTGAGCTCTTCAAGCTGAAGAACGCTTATGAGGAGTCTCTGGAGCACCTAGAGACTCTGAAGCGGGAGAACAAGAACCTGCAAGGTTAGGGTCTACACTGAGTTCGCAATGTATGTCAGAGTTTGAAACATGAGCCTGTGTTTGAAATTCTGCATGACTTGTTTCTTCAGAGGAAATCTCCGATCTGACTGAACAGCTCGGAGAGTCAGGGAAAAGTATCCATGAGCTGGAGAAGCTCCGCAAGCAGCTGGAGCAGGATAAGGCTGAGATCCAGGCAGCGCTGGAAGAGGCAGAGGTGGGGAAACAGGAAAGGGAGTTTGGTATAGACACCCAGCTCATCTCACGAGGAGTGTGAAGCAAATTATCCACACGTTTCTCTCATTTTTGCTGTATGGATTCTAATGGTTTGTCACCATCATGAAATTTGAGAAGGAACGTTTTTGGCATCTGCAATTGTTAAATACAGCGAATCCATTAGAGGTGGATATTCAGAATGTTCTCTATCAAAAGGCAGGGTTTGCAATCTTAGCACAAATGTATTTAAGAAACTATAGCAAATTCTTTTTTGTGATTGTCCTTGTTTGACTTCTTGTTAAACAGCTTCCGTTGTTTTCTGACAGGCCTCTCTGGAGCACGAGGAAGGAAAGATCCTGAGAGCCCAGCTGGAGTTTAACCAGATCAAGGCCGATATTGAGCGCAAGCTGTCTGAGAAGGACGAGGAGATGGAGCAGGCGAAGAGGAACCACCAGAGGGTGGTGGACTCCCTGCAGACCTCCCTGGAGGCAGAGACCCGCAGCAGGAATGAGGCCATGAGGCTGAAGAAGAAGATGGAGGGAGACCTCAATGAGATGGAGATCCAGCTCAGCCAGGCCAATAGGCAGGCGGCAGAAGCCCAGAAACAGCTGAAGAACGTCCATGCAGCCCTTAAAGTAAGTATTTCGTTTTCCCTTCTAGGTTAGAGAAATGACAAGAGATGATAACACAATTGTAGGCTTTTTGTCAGGAAGTATCTACACATTGCAGGCCAGAGCTTCCAAAACTGTATTACTGACTAAAAAATAGTTTATTCCCAAGCAAGTTTATATTAAAATAAATGAGCTTTTTAACACCCATGAGATTAAAAATATAATAATAATGAAAATTATTTACAAGATATCTTAAATTATCATACAGGTTATTGACATGCAAACATTTCAACTAGAAAAAAAAATTGATTTCAGAACTAGTTTACAGTAGGAGGTTGCTCTGGTATCCAAGAACTTTGTTCTTGTTCAAAATGAAATATATATAATTTTAGTCTTTTTAAACAAATTAGCAGATCTACCATTTTATAGAACTGAAGTTAATCCACCTGTTGTGTTTCTCTCCCTCTCCCAGGATGCTCAGCTGCAGCTGGATGACTCCCTCCGTGTCAATGACGACCTGAAGGAGAATATTGCCATTGTGGAGAGACGCAACAACCTGCTGCAGGCGGAGCTGGAGGAGCTGCGCTCGGTGGTGGAGCAGACAGAGAGAGCCCGCAAGCTGGCGGAGCAGGAGCTGCTGGACGTCAGCGAGAGGGTGCAGCTGCTGCACTCCCAGGTACTGTCATCCTGCAGGCTCTTCCGCACAGTGTGGGCTCCAAGTGTAGAGCCTCACGCTCACCCCTCTTTCCCTGTGGCAGAACACCAGCCTGATCAACCAGAAGAAGAAGCTGGAGGCCGACACGTCCCAGCTCCAGACAGAGGTGGAGGATGCTGTGCAGGAGTGCAGGAACGCAGAGGAGAAGGCCAAGAAGGCCATCACTGACGCTGCCATGATGGCAGAGGAGCTGAAGAAGGAGCAGGACACCAGCGCTCACCTGGAGCGCATGAAGAAGAACATGGAGCAGACCATCAAGGACCTGCAGCACCGTCTGGACGAGGCCGAGCAGATCGCCATGAAGGGCGGCAAGAAGCAAGTCCAGAAGCTGGAGGCCCGCGTGAGTGTCTGACAGATTGTGCCACTGCCTGAGTGTGTGTGCAGATCAGCTCTGGAGTCACATTGAGGAGAAGAGACTTGCTTGAGCTGGTAACAGTTTTCATTCAATGTCTCTGCAGGTGAGGGAGCTGGAGAACGAGCTAGAGGCTGAACAAAGAAAAAGTGTAGAGTCCGTGAAGGGAATGCGGAAATACGAGAGACGCCTCAAGGAGCTCACCTACCAGGTACCTCCTGTTCTTTCCTTCTATCTGTGTGTAATGTCCTGTGTCTGTGTGCGTGACTGGCATGGGTCTGTGTGCATCTATCCTGCTTCTGTGAGTGACTGTCCAGTGTCTGCGTGTCCTGAGTGCATGATTGTACTACATGTGTGGGTCCTGTATGTGTGGTATCAGTGGTGTCCTGAGTAACACTCATCCTGTGTCTGACTGTCCCTGTGTCTGCACAGACGGAGGAGGACCGTAAGAATATGGCCCGCCTGCAGGATCTAGTGGACAAACTGCAGCTGAAGGTGAAATCCTACAAGAGAGCTGCTGAGGAGGCTGTAAGTATCTGACAACACCATCCCCACACCGACACACAGGCCTCAGTGTTTCATCCTGAGTCTCAGGGCTGACACCCAGCTGTGCTGCTGTGTGTCTGTCTGTGTCAGGAGGAGCAGGCCAACACCAACCTGGGCAAGTTCCGCAAGGTGCAGCACGAGCTGGACGAGGCTGAGGAGAGGGCTGACATTGCGGAGTCCCAGGTCAACAAGCTGCGCGCCAAGACCCGTGAAGTGGGCTCCAAGGTCAGTGACCCCAAAACCATGCGAGCCCTGCACTTCTGCCAGTCCCTGCCCCTTCCTTGATTCAGGCTTCCTCCCTGTTGGCTGTGTCTCCTTTACAGCTGCCTCAGTTCACAATACATCAGTGCTGCCACTTATTGTGTAAGATGACTCCTGCTGGCCAGATTTAGTATACATGCGAAATGACTATGAACCTGCTTGATACACAGTGCACTGTTCAGCTGATACGTTCTGTCTGCCGCTGATGTACCAGGTGTTTGGAGTCTTTGCTGAGCATAAGGAATTATGAGAATCTGAAAACCATTTTCTACTGTATTACAGCTAATATGAGCCAGAAAATGGTCCAGTTAAGTGTGGTATAGTATCTTCTTACACAGGATTTTCTGGTTTTGGAGCAGAGAGCTATCAAGGTACTTTTTTCTCACTTGTCTTTGTTTTGGGATTCCTCTCAGGTTCATATGAATCCATGTATTCATTCCTTCTGTGTTCATACTGAATTCACTTCTCAAGGGGAGAAAAATATTAAATAATCTCAATCTCTTGTTAGAGAAAGCTTTTTTGAGCAGCAGATGAAAAAAAGGGAATTGAGAAAATCCCTGTGGTTCACTTGTGGTCATAATGTCTGACAGGATCTTACCAGCCAGGAATATAACAACCTCAACAAACTGGCATCTCTTTTACTCTGTTTTTTATGATTACCTCTGCAGCACATTTTTATAAAGTGCAAATTGGGGTTTTGAGAATCCTTTTTGTCACTCAGCTGACTTTTCCAGTTTCATTGGACAGTAAAAATGAGTGTCAGCGTGTGGGTGGGTGGTGAAGAGACAGCCCTGGCTTACTAACACCAACCCCTGAGCATAAGGGCTTTTCCAGTGCATGGTTCACATCCACTGAAAGGTGCACCTCACCGGTGGAGAGAAACCTACAAACCAGAGAATACAAAACAGCTTCTAGCTGCGGCTCACCACCCTTCTCTCTCTGTCCATCTCTCCCTCTCTCCCTGACAGAAAGGGCTTGATGAAGAGTGAAGCTCTCAGACGGACCTTTCTGAAAACCTCTAGTCTGCTGTGCTTTAGTCCCCCTCTGCTTTCTCTCTGCCCTTCCTCTAATTCTGTAGAATAAAACTTGTTTCAAAAGCAGTTCTCCTGTGTCCTGCTCATGTGTGTGTGTGTGTGTGTGTGTGTGTGTGTGTGTGTGTGTGTGTGTGTGTGTGTGTGTGTGTGTGTGTTTGTGTGTGTGTGTGTGTGCGTGTGCTGGTGTGTGTAACATTGCAGAGTGTATGCCGTGGCAAGGTTCTCCAGCTGTTACCTAAAGCAGACGCTGCAGCTAACCCTCTGCTCCTCTCCTTGTTGGATCCCTCATGAATCCTAATCCAACTGACCGGACTGGTCTGGGACACTGGGTATATGATGTCACCCACAGCGACAGAGCAAATCACACTTCATCACCCCCGTCTTCCCATTAACCTTTGAGGGCCCCAGCGAAAGTGCAGAGGGCTGGGGGATTAACAGGCTGTGTGTCACTGAGCGGGGCTGCGGCAGCTGCGGGGAGGTGACGCAGTGCGAGAGAAAGTGGATGTCAGGCTCACAGAAGAGAAAGGTCAGGCAGGCGAAGGGTTGAGACTGACTACTCCCACTCACAAACAGAGCTCTGTGTGAGAGCCAGGGTGGGGACAGCTCACACACCACACAGGTCTGTCACACAATCGCACCAACAAACACGGAACACTGGGTATGGAAAACACAGTCTGTCACATACAGTACACACACCAAGGTGTGACAGCCAGGTGAAAAACCTATTTTGAGTATTATGAGTGACAACTTTGCAAGATATCTGAGTATAACACACACGCATAAACTCTCTGTTACACAGGACTGTGTTACTACCTGGGAAGATATCTCACTCCATCACATGCACACACAACACTGATTGACATCCAAAGAAGGCAACTTACAGTCAGGGAAGACAGCTTAGTCTATCGCCCTCATTTAACCATACACACAACACTGAGTGACAGCACAGGTGGATAACTTACTCTGTCACGGATATCATATAACTCTTTTATTGCAGTCAGTTAGTATCAGTTAATGTATTTTATTGCACACGCACAACCATGAAACAGTTTGTCACTGTCATCGCAGAGTGAAAGTCGGGTTAGATAACTTATTCTGTCACATTCGCAAAACCACACACACACACACACACACACACACACACACACACACACACACACACACACACACACACACACAACACTGACAGCCCGGGTGGATAACGTATTCTGTCACACATACACTTCTAACACTCAGTTCATTGACATCTTGCTGCACACACGCATAGCCATGAATCATCTTTCACACACACTCACACATGCTGCACAAACACACACAACACTAATTGAAAGCTAGGTTTGATGACTCGTTCTGTCACATCCACAAAACCACACACACAAGAAAGGGTATTATCTGCCAGTCAGTGTGGTTTGTAACTTGCTATGTCACCCGCTCATGTTCACACACTTACACAACATTGAGTGAGGATACTTCAGCCCGTCTCACGCACGCACATCTACAAATGTAGGAGTTGTACTGTACAACACTGAGTGGTAGTTTGGGCGGATAACTTACTCTTTTACACATTCACACACGAGGTAGCCCAGTTTGTCACAGGCACCCTAATGGTCTGCCAGCTTGACTGTTATGCACAGACGGCAGCATGCATGCCTTCAATGATAAAATTCCAGTCTGCTATCCAAGAGCTAAATATATAATACCCAGAACAAGGCACTCACCCCCCCAAATAGCCCAAAACTTCAATCACCCATCCGTATTGTCTTCAGAAACCTAACAACTGTGGGAATGCACCAGTGCAATAGAGGGGATTTTGTGCTCTTTGTCTCTGTTAAAAATCCTAAGGAATTCGGTACCCAGGACTCCTGGGACTGCAGAGCAGAGGGTCGGGGGCTGAAGCTGGCTAGAGTGCTCTTGACTCGCAGGGGAGAACAGCCCTGTTGAGCCACCCAAGTTTTCCTCTGCGTTTATCTGCAGGTCACATTGCAGCCCATTCGCCTGCCAGAGCTGTTTCGGGAAAACCAGTCTCACATTCCCGATGAGGTTTCTCTGCTTTTCTCGAGTGGAGGCAGCAGTTCCCAGTGCCGGGGGGGGGGGGTGCGCGTCTCCCCAGTACACAGACAATCATACGCACAAGGAACATCGGGGGGGGGGCAGTGTTTAAAACACTCACTTTCCTCTCGTGATTTGAGAGCTTGAGGGCTTCTCCGAAGTTGGTGTGGCGTGTCTGATAATATTGGAAACATCAGACAGTACTCGTAGTAATACAGAAGAAAGATGTACTTATAGTACATATCCTAGTTCAAGTAGGGAGCTGTGTCAGCATGAGTGGGATATAAAGGAACATGTAAAGGCTGAAAAGAGAACAAAAGTGACACACCCGAAGAAGGCTCCACAGCCAAAACGTTGTGTTTTTTTTCCTTATCTTTTCAGCATGGAATGAACCTTTACTTGTTCCCTTACATATCCTAGTTTGTCTCAAAGGAGGGGTATAATCCAGACTTGTTTAATTTGGACAGCTGCAAATCGGGGCAGATTTTCTCGAAGCAGGGCTTACTCATTCACAGATCCTTAGCCGATATTGCAAGTTCAGGGTATGCGGGGTGGAGCTGAGGCTCTGTGGCTAAGAATCTGTGCCTGTGACTGGAAGGCTGCCAGTTCAAATCCCGCAGCTGGTAGAGGAATCCTACTCTGTTGGGTCCCTGAGCGAGGCCCTTAACCCCAGCTACTCCAGCGGTGCTGTATAAATGGCTGACCCTGTGCTCTGACCCCAAGTCTCTCTCCCTGTCTGTATCTTATGGAGAGCAAGCTGGGGTATGTGAAAAGACAAATTCCTAATGCAAGAAATTGTATAGGTCTAATAAAGCAACATTATTATTTTTATTGTGTATAGACGTGCACTGTGCTGTACAGTACACGAGGGTTATGTGTGCCGCAATGCTGTTGCGGTCTGGTCACTGGCCTTACTGGGGCTCTCGAGCTGGGCTTGCTGTGCTCACCGTGCTGCTCACATGGCAGGGACCCAGGTCTTTGGTGTCCACCAGTGACATTTCGCTCTGGACCTCTGCTGTTCACCCAATTGATGATTTCATAGCAGAGCAACGTGATGCAGCTTTAAAGGGCAGAACATTATCTACAAGAACAACGGGGCTCCACCTCCAAAGTTGCTGTGCTCAGTTAAGAGGGGCTCTTACCTGCTCTGTCCAGATGGGGGCGTTGTGGGACTCCCAGCAGTTTGTCCAGTGTGGTTCCTGGATTGGGCAGTTTTACAGTCAGATTACCCGTTAAACTCTGTGAATAATGACCGTGCAAAACAGAGTATGTTAGCTCTAAAGAAATCTGAGTTATATAGGTCATTCTAACGGTTGGATGGCGATGGATAACATTGTTGTTAGTTCAGTCTTTTTCTATACACTAACACTAATGAATGCTGTGGGCATTTCTGTACATGTTCCAGTGTGATGAGGATGGCAGGCGTTGACTTTAAAATTAGATGTGTTTCTGTAGCTCTCCCCGTGGAAAGAGCAGTGGCTACTCTGATTAATGAAACAGGCCAGTCGGGTGATATACCTGTCAGATTAATGAAACAGGCCAGTCGGGTGATATACCTCTCAGATTAATGAAATAGGCCAGTCGGGTGATATACCTGTCAGATTAATGAAACAGGCCAGTCGTGTGATATACCTGTCAGATTAATGAAACAGGCCAGTCAGGTGATATACCTGTCAGATTAATGAAACAGGCCAGTTGGGTGATATACAGTACCTCTCAGATTAATGAAACAGGCCAGTTGGGTGATATACCTGTCAGATTAATGAAACAGGCCAGTCGTGTGATATACCTGTCAGATTAATGAAACAGGCCAGTTGGGTGATATACCTCTCAGATTAATTAATGGGGTCAGGTGATATACTATAGCTCTCAGATAAATTAATCAGGGCGGTTATGTGGCACATCTCTCCAATTAATGGATCAGGCTGGTCAGGTGGTATACCTTTCAGATTAATGGATCAGGCCGGTCAAATGACACATCTCTCAGATTAAAAAATCAGATTGGGTGATATACCTCTCAGATTAAGGAATCAGGCCAGTCAGGTGATATACTGTACCTCTCAGAATGAATCGGGTCAATCAGGTGATATATCTCTCAGATTAAGGAACTGGTTGAGTGATATAACTCTCTGAATAATGAATCAAATTAGTGAGATGAATCAGGCCAGTTGGGTGATATACAGTTTAATGAATTCAGATTAATGTTTCATATTAATGAATCAGGACAAGCAATATAACCCTCGGAATTACAACATATATATAGTATATACCTTCAATGAAATACTATACTGTACCTTACTTCCAATTAGTCAGCTTGTGACTCCAGTAAATCGGGTGTTTTTGCTCTGTCAAAGTAAAAAAAAAAATCATTTAATAGCCTGAAAAATCAAGCAAAATAGCGTAATCCACACAGGCTTCATACAAGCGCCTCTCCTAATAAAAAGACAAAATGCAGCCCCTCGAACGTACCGAAAAAGTCGCTGCTCCCTTTCAGCCTGTCTTTTCACGTTTCAGCCTGTAATGACCGCTGCGACACCGCTGTTTTAAAGATGAGATAGTGTTTTTTCGTCTTCAGTCGATTTAGATTTAAGATTCGTCCCCCGTATTCGCGAATATTCTTCGCGGGCAGTTACGAGCGCGTGGCCGACCTGCTGCAGAACCGTTAGGATTTGAAAGCGGACCGGACCCGTTCAGCGGCTGCCCATCTGACGCCTAACATCTAATTCATTTACCTTAAAACCACACGTACAGTACTGTAAAATGCTAGGAAACGGCATTTTGAAAAAAATAAATAAATAAAACCTTCGCGAGAAAGAAAACGGTGGGAAAAAAAGAATGTTTCCCACAGGTAACAGGTGAGCGTAGTTGAAGAGTTGTTTCGTTTTTCGTTTTTTTTTTTCCTTTGGGGATAAAAGAACAACAGTAACAATCATTAAAAAACTTCTAAAGTTTAACTTATTAAAATAAACAAAGCTTACTGGGTTAAAAAGCTTAACGGGCAGTAATTGGACAAGGAAGAGGCAAAACAGGTAACATACCGGAACCCGCGTTTAAGTCATCGATGTTTTATTGACGTATTTTGAGATAGGTGTATCTGAACTCTGTACAATTATTGAAAGTTCATTTATATTTATGTGTGTGAGGTATGTTTATGGGGTGGAAGAACACAGCACTGATGCGATTATAGGAATTCTGTCTGGGCTGTGTCCACAGTAGCTACATTTCCAGGCAGAAAAACACATTATGAATGCAACAGAGCTCCAATAAACCAGGCCATTACATAATAATAATACTAATAATGTTCAAATTCCCTAAACTACAGTTTTTAATGGTCAAGGGCTACGTTTTAATTGCAACAAAGACAAGTGAGTCCCAAGCAAACACATTTCCCTCACTCTTTTGCCCCTCTTTGCTCTTCATCTCCCAGTCCTCTCTCTCTCTTCTTCCTGTCTCCCATTCTTGTCTTTTCCCTTCTCTCTCTTTCCTCTTTTGTGGTCTTTCCCCTTTCTCTCTCTCTGCCCTTTCTCTTCCCCTTCTTTCCCCTTGTCTCTGTCTAATTTTATAAAAAGGTAGACTGGTTTTAGAAGACATGTACCAGGAATGACTTTGTTGTGCTTTTCAATGGTTTCAACAGGCCTGAAGTAAAATCTAAGAGAAGACGGTCTGATCTGTGTTCAGTGGGATCCCTCAACACAGCTGTAAGATTCCACAGGCATTTTCAGCTGCAGCAGGTACAGTATTTGTTGCTGACTACCGACACCGACACCCTCCATTGAGACTGATGAAATGGATGAAACAGCAACAATCCAATTGTCATCATCTCCTTACACAGGGCCGAGGGTCTGCAGTCAGCTCCTGAGTCACTCGGTCGAGTTATTATTCAGCTTCAGGGCAGCAGAGCCCTCCGGTGGAATGGAGTGAGAAGTCTGAGCCGAGGTCAGCCCTGAGTTCACTGGCAGAGTGAGCGACCCCAGGACAGACCTCACACTGCGGGGACCCGGCTGAAGCCTGCACAGAGCACTTGCTTGCCTGGCGCCCCACTCTCTGCCCAGAACCCGTGCCCAGACACACGTTTTGCTGGGACTGGGCAGTATGAGCCCACTGACCGGTGCTCTCCTCAGCAAGGCTTGTGTTCAATCATCTCTTCGGCTACCACAGGGGTCCATGGCAAATCAGCAGGCACCCACCCCAGGGGGCATGTGCAGGCTCTTCTGGCCCACCCCCTGTGAAAGTGCCCCAGTGGGTCTCACACACATCTCTGTGCGGGAACTGGGAGATGGGCAGTAGTCCTTTCGCGTGGCACTACTCTGGTGTGTACGATGGTGCGTATGCCTCTGGAACAAAAAAGGTGTTTTTGTGCAAAGAAAAATGTGTGTTTCTGGGTGCTCTGCATGTAAAAACAGAATTTTGTAACAGTGACACTACTTCTGTTTAATAGTTCATCATCCATTGACAATTGTTCCAGTTCATCATTTAAAAAGCCCTGTTAAATAAGACTTTCGCCATGTGAATGAATGCAATAATCAACATCGACCTTCTTCCCACGTCTGCGTGGGAACTACATTGAAATAAGAACTAACACGGCACTGTGTCCTGTCCATGTACACCTAGAATCCAGGGGTGGCCTGGAGGAGCAGGAACGGGGCCCTTTCCGTCAGTACTGCTTGTCTGCGCCAGGATGCAGGCCCAGAACAGTGAGTACAGCACAGCTACATTCTTCACACATTCCTGACTATATTAAGAGCAAAAGCCCTCTTTTAACGTGATCATGGAAATGATCTTCTGTACACACAGATCCAGGGTTCTGTATTGATGTTAGGAGACTGAAATAAAATGTGGGCACAGATAATTGTACTTTATGAATCTGAATATTTAAAATGCAGTACATTACATTTGTTTATTATATTAATATCAGATTTGGTTTTCTTTCTTCATTTTCTTAATCTTAGAGTGATGTTAAAATGGTCTTCCCTGCTTCGGGATGCTTCACCTTTTGAAATGCACAGAAATACACTAAATGTGTATTTATATTTGCTTTCAGATTCAAGTACAGACAAGACAATTTTTCTGTGGCACAAGTTCATTTCAAATACATGCAACTAGCACTTAGACATTTATTGATGCGTCATCTAAATAAATGGTTTATAGTCTCCAAAGAAGCCATCCTTCCATTTTCATGTGTGACAGTGAAGTTGACAGCAGAGAGAAGGCAGTGTTCATTATTCACCACACTGTGTGTGCCATGTCATTCCTTATCCATACTAAACCCTTTTATTGTCATTAATGGCTTCAGTCTGCTGGCCTCAAGTAATCTGGCAACATGGAACCTGGAAGGAAAGTTGTCAGCTGTTTGTAAAACCATTACCAGTCAGAAAGGCACCATGCACACAGTGACTGTTATCTGTTTCCCCAAGAAAAAAACAGGCAGCTCTGTGGCTGTCAGACAGCTCCCAATCTTAGCTGAAGGAGAAAACAAAGGCGGGGTTAGGAGTTCCTGTCTTGTAGGTGAGGGAGTAGATAAAATTGTCTGTGTTAGCATTGTATTAAGATTGGCATAACAGCCCTGTTTCCAATAACTAGTCTGGCTTATTAATCATGTGTAGGAGAAGGAAACATCTTACCTGTTTCCTGGAAGCAGAATGAAACACTCCAGAGGACACTTACCTCAATTCTCCCTCCTCTCTAACCCCAGTGAACTATAAATGTTCATAGCTAACTGAATAAGCAGAAGCAGACTGTTTCTCAACTGTGTCTCCTCTCCAGGATCTACCACCAGCCCCCTCCCTGTTCCTCAGCAGTAATGATAATATCATTAATAACTTGTATAGTACTCCCAGCATGAGTGCTCATTCAGCCCTTACCTCCCTGCGTCTCCAGAAGCTGTGGTGCAGTGAGCTGTTGCTCCAAGCAGGTCACCTTCAGGCCTCAGGACACTTTCTGCCAGAGGCTGAGCCTGCGTGTGCTAGCAGGAGCCACAGGGAGGAGAGAGAGGCAGAGGGGCACTGCATCCTAATTAAGGCACATTATCCCCCTGCTGTGAGTCTTCGCACGGCTGAGATTGCACAGATTTCACAGGTCCTCTTGGTGAACTATCAAGTGACAGCCTGAGAAAGGAGCAGGTATCTGTTTCCACAGGGCAGGCTATGCTGGACTGAGAACTGAGCTGGACTGAGGGGCTGGCCAGCTGCATAGGCCCCCTCTGAGCCACGCCATCACACTCGGGCACAGCTGTGGCTTCAAGCTTGAGCTGGGGAAATAACGAGGAGGCAGCACATAGTGTTTGTTTGTGATGGGGGCAAGGCCCAGGTTCTTCCTCTACCTTCACATACTTTCTCTCAGGGGTCTTGGGCGAATACCTGTTTTCACAGATGAGTACTGCAAACACCCCCAGAGACACATACTGTAAGGCTCTGCTTGTTTCTTTCCAGATTTGATCTCCTTTTCTTTTTCTGCCCTGCTTGCCTCTCTTTACAATCTTGACTTGCTGCTTTCACTGTTCATCTGAAAAGCTGTAACCTTTTACTCAGTTGCCATCCCTTCCGTAGGTGCTAACGCTAGCTCATTGCTGCTTTGCTATTGCAGGGAAAATAAAATAAGTCAGATGTAGTGAACACGATCATGAACACCTCCAGCGCTGCTCAAAATCTATCATTCACACCTTCAAATACAGGTTTATAGCTTTATCACTAGAGTGCAGATTTTAAAACATCAGGACAAGGACAACACACGAATGGGCATTATCATTCGGCCTCATATGTGTGCCCCCTGTGGTGGGTCCTGTCTGTTGTCCTGAGACCAGTCTTCATCACTGTCATCACTGTTTCACACTCACATGCTTTTCTTTCTTTATGCTTTTCAGCTGTTGGCTGTCTACTCTGGACCTGTCGTACAGCACAGGTAATGCATATTCATTATATAGACTTTTCCCATCACAAATTACAGCTAGCTGTATTTATCGCAATTTACTGAGAACGAAAGCCCGTTTCTGTAATAGCTTTGAAATGACAGTGATAGAATCTCACGATTTATTAATGAAAATGCTTTGCTACATGTACACATACAGTACAGTGCCAATAGAAAGTCTACATCACCCTTGGACTTTTTCACGTTTTATTGTGTTACAGCATGAAACCATGATGTGTTTAACAGAATGTTTGCCACTCATCAGCACAAAGTACTCTATAATGTCAAAGTAAAACAAAATCCAGACATTTTACTAAGTTAATTAAAAATAAAAAACAGAAAATAATTGAATTCATACGTATTCAGCCCCCCAGGTTAATACTTGGTAAGACCACCTTTGGCAGCATTTACAGCTGTAAGTGTCTTTGGGTAAGTCTTCCAAATGGCAGTGCTCTTATGGATTGCAAAACATTTTTCTCCAGGATTTTTCTGTACTTAGCTCCATCCATTTTTCCTTCTATCTTTATGAGTTTTCTAGTCCATGCCACAGAGTAGCATCCCCAAAGCATGATGCTGCCACCACCATGCTTCACTGTAGGGATGGTGTTCTCAGTGTGATGTGCTGTGTTAGGTTTGCACCAAACATAAAGATCAATTTTGGTCTCATCAGACCATAGAATCTTCCTCCAAATTGTTGATACTCTCACATGCCTTTGGACAAACTCCAGCCGAGATGTGATATTAGTTTTTTTCAACAAATGATGGACTTCACTGTGCTTTGAGGTATATTCAATGCCTTGGAAATGTTCTTATATCCTTGCCCTGACTGGTATTTTTCAAGAAGCAAGCATTCTGCTTGGCATGTTCCTTGGTCTTCATGGTGTAGTGTTTCCTTAGAAATTCATTAACTAAGTGGGGAAGGTCCCAGACACAGGTGTAGTTATTCTGAAATCATGTGAAGCACCTCCAGGTGGACTCCAGGTGGACTCCAGTCAAGTAATTCTGTGACTTGCAGAAGAGAGCTGGTTACTTCAGAGGTAATTTAGGTGTGTCCAAGCAAGGGAGCGAATACTTATGAATTCAATTATTTTGTTTATTATTTTTAATTAATTTAGTAAAATGTCTGGATGTTTTTACTTTGGCATTATAGAGTACTTTGTGTTGATGGTTCCATACTGTAACACAATAAACTGTGAAAAAGTCAGAAGGGGGTGTAGACTTTCTATAGGCACTGTATACTGTAGCCATACATATACAAACTAGGTATACAATTATATTTATTTGCTAAACAAAATTAGAAGTGTGTTCGGGCAGTTCTGTTGTGGTAAAACTGTAGTGAAACAGACAGATTTACTTACTATTGACATCATAATTCATAGCCACACTGTGCATTTAAAAAGCACCACAACGGTAAAAAGGGTTCCTTGTTTTTTGTATTAATTTGTAAGAAAAGGGTTTTTTAAAGCTGGGGCTTCATAGATTTTTACTCACAAACTGGTGATTTCTGATGAAAATACTGTAAATAAGAAGAGGCTTTAGTTCCAAATTGTCCTTGGGTATATACAGTATATACTGTGCAACACTTTGTTTCATTTTACAATTTCTATGATATAAAACGGTTAAACTAACACTGGTTCTATAATTTCCAACCTTAAATGAAAAGCTGAGTTCATTAGAAAAGCATTCATTGTTAAAAACAACAGCTGGGCCAAGACTGCGTATTCAAAGTGACACATTATTATGGAGGTCTCACTGATCCCCAGAGTTTCTGTCCGCCGACCAGCTTTGATCTCCCATCAGAGCTGAGCAGAGAGAAGCCTTCGGTAGACGGGGAGCCGGGAGGTGAGGCGAGGTATCTCCCATGTGTCCCTTCAATCACAGCAGATGCAGGAGTGCCCTAATAATAGGCCGGTGTTAAAAGACAGCGGCGAGTCAGGTTTCTGCTTGTGATAAACAGGCTGGGTGGAAAGGTACTCTGTGTGTCGGGCAGTGGAGGAGGGGTCAGGCTGACATGACATCCAGCGGCACAGCGCTGATTACAGAAGGAGCTGGGACAGCTGGGAATGGGGTCTGTGGTGAACTCATTGAGAGGCCAGGAATAGCACATTCAAGTGCTGCTCAGCCACCAGGCCCGGGCTAATAAAGGAACACAGAGACAAGGACCTGCAAGACAAAGGGATCAAATTCCTCTGCTGTTTTTGTATACACGTAGCACAAAAATGTATTGGATGACAAGGGTGTGCGGGGCTAAACTTTGAAACTTTTTAATACAGCACTTTGACGTGTATTTTGCAATTATCGATTTGAAGCCTTGTACCCTAGAAAACATGTATCCTTGTTAGTCCCAGGGTTTTATTTAACTTTTATTATTATAACCTTCACAGAGGTTATCGAAAGTTTTATTTTTATCCTTTCTTTAGCGTATGCATAAAGGGTGAACTGTTGGAGGAAAAAAACTTAAAGCTAGTAGCTATTTAAAAAATATTTG
This sequence comes from Lepisosteus platostomus, assembly GCF_059453375.1. NCBI lineage: Eukaryota > Metazoa > Chordata > Actinopteri > Semionotiformes > Lepisosteidae > Lepisosteus > Lepisosteus platostomus. The sequence continues at coordinate 14,092,319 of NC_142616.1, forward strand.
AAAGTTTTGTAACTTCTAAGCAAGTGTTGTATTGGCATGTACCCACCTTCTGGATTCATTTTGTGCAACCTGTGTTACATTCCTGTATCTAGGAATAAATACATTTTACTAAGGCAGATTAGCAAGGACAAGAAATATTACACAAGAGCACAATAAGCTAGAGGCTTTTAAAAGCAGCCCTGTTGTATCTAGATATTCAACCTTTTGGAAAACAGGAGAACAAACACTGGTTGCATAGTATGTACAAACAGACACCACAGAGGGTTAACGCTGAGGCCCTGAAGGAAGGGTAGATAATTTTCAATCTTCCAGAACATTTGCCACTCTAACACTGTGTTTGGGAAAATGTGTAGGGGATGCTGTCAAAATGACAGCTATCTTGACACTTGACACGGACACCGGGTGCTTGTTTTATCTGTTGACCTTTGCAGCGCAGTCTTCATCAGCCATTGCTTCTTCTTTCACTTTTCACTCACTTGTCAGTGTGATTCATGGGGCTCAATTATGCCTCTGTGCCTGGAAAAGCTCTCATCGGTTTTCCTTTTCTGACCCAAATATTTCAGTGACGTTGTTATGAAAATCTCTTAGATATCTGTTTTTCTAAGGTAGCTTGGATGTTTGAACCCTTTGTCACACTAAACAACTTTGGTAGCTTTCAGTTGTTTTTAAACACCCTGTACAGAGAAGCCTGGGAAGAGAACAATAGCTGTAATTCTTCTTCACTTTAATCTCTGGATCCACTCACGGCTTTGCTTTCCCTGGGCAAGCAGCTATCTGCTCCTTTATAGGATAAACCAGAGACATTGATGAGGAACTTGTCTAGGTGTGATGGATGTTGAGATTTGATGTGTCCTCCTTTCGCTAAGAAAGCTGCTGTAATACTGTGGAAAGTGGGCGCTGGTTGTGTTGGCTTCCTTTTATACAGTCAGTTTGTCACTCTAACTGTATAGGTTGAGGGACACCACTTAAAGAGAGACTGGGGACAGTATGTGTGGTTCTTCTCCACAGCAACCCCTAGATTCCAAATACCTTACACACCTGAACACCCGTGTCCTCTTCAGGGAGTGTACTGTTGATGCTGATACATTGTCTGATACAGTAGCAATGATGGTAGATGGATTTGTTGTGAAGACTTCACTTCTAATTTTTAAATATACTGTCATTATAATGTTTCTAGTAACACATAATTAGTACATAATTACTAAGTATATACATGGGTACTTGTAATTGCAATGATATTATCCCCTACACACATGTTTTGAAAAAAAAAACATATTTGTGTAGTTGTTTGGAATTAAGGAATTAATTGATGAATTACATTGATGAATGAAGGTTGTATTTTCAAAGTTTTGAACATTACGATTCACTGAATGTGGAAAAAGGTACAAATACCAAAATTCAAAACTGTTAATAGTGTTTATGAAGATGAACAGACTGACACAAGCCAATTTTGAGATACACATAAAAAATGTTCTTTATTGAGAAAATGTCCACACATATTTAAATTATTTAATAAAAAATATTTGAAAAACGTTTGTATAATGAACAGCAATAACATGAATAAGATACAATGAAGTAAACTGCTAAGCGTCATGTTGACCAGTTTATGAAAAGGACCAACACTGTACGATTGCACATTGCAATAAAACGCATCCATGTATAATCTTTTCCCCCTTTTTTGTATTTACTGAGTATTTACTCTGAAGTACTAAAAATCTGGGAGGCGCTTATATTGTAATAACTGGGGTTTTATTAAAATTTAAAATTGATTAAAATTAAATTCAAAATTTAGATTTTTCCCATACGTAAATGCTTTATTGATGCACAATTGAATGTTAAGGCTGTCTGGGATAGGCTCTGTCTCCCCTGCGACCCTGTATTGGATAAATCAATTAGAAAATTAAGGGATGGATGAATGTTACAAATTTATGAGGTGTAATTTATAACTCCTAATCTACAGTGCTGCCAAAAATATTATTTCCTCCTGCATTATAATCAGTGTAATGTTGGAGTGTCAGTTTTCACTGATTGCTATCATTAGGGGACACTTGCAAGCAGGGACTTTTGCAGGGACTTTTAAAGAGTTAGGTAAAGAATGAGGGAACACATTTAGTACAGGTGTAACTACAGTAATCTCTCAACTGTGTGGTGCTCGAAATAACGTTTGACTTATCCCTTGTGACAGGTTATATATTGTACCACAGAGGTCACTCACTACCAAAGGCCTTGTTTACCATAATAAAAACACAACTTACAGTTGTTCAGCATCTCCAGTATTCACTCACTCCCGACCTTCACAATGTCTGTGAAGGTAATTTTGAACAGCATATGCATTATTATAATTTACCAACTACGCGACTACTCAAAGTGCATTACAGAAAAGTTAGAACAAGATACAACTTAGAATTAAAAACCAGCAACAATGTTTCTTTTGGCAAAAATAAACATAAGGATTTATATTGTAACAGAGGTGTAAAGGGACGGACAGACATCGATTAAATAAACGCCCGCCTAAAGAAGGTTTTGAGTCTGGGTTTGAAGGAGTTGAGGGAAGGTGGAGCGCTGATATTATTGGGGATCGAAGCTCTGGGGAATAGCAAAATGGAACAAAATTGCGTTTCTAAATCATGGAAGTACAAATCCCTTGACAGATGTTTTCAGATTGAAAAGCAGAAGAAAAAAGGAGTGCTACAGTCTAATTTTACATCTACCCCTCAGGTCTCACAGACTGCAGATGAACGACTGGGGCTGAGAGCAGCTCTTCAAGACCTGGCTGGGCTGAAAACCTGCCTGGTTTGTGAGGTGCCCTTGTTTCCGTGTTTCCTGAGTGACAGTTCTGTGCCCTTCCTTTCAACCTTTTGTTAATTTGCAATCTGCATGGAATGTGAACCATCTGACAGGTGTGTCCCTTTTCCTGTTTCTTCTTGAGCCCGAGTCTCTTGTGATTGCCCGTTGTTATTGATTTTGTTTCATACAGGCACGCATACCGTGCATGTTTTTATTTTTTTACTGCAACATGGTTGGTACAAATTAAATTATCCGTTTCAGACATAACATAATTATTTATAGAACTGTAAACTGTCATCATCATTTGCTGATTATTGGCCTTGTAACATTAGCAGTGTTTCATACCATACTTGAAAAAATGTTTATGGCGTTGATTCTATCTCTGTCTCTGACTTGATTTATGTGCACTGAGACCTTTTGAGTGAGGTCACCTGCTGCCGTTGATCCTATACAAACACCGTGACTGA